>NW_024870767.1:20000-496673 GCF_019054845.1 Dipodomys spectabilis
GTAGCCTAGAAAGAAGGCAATGACACATGTGAAATACAAATTTCAGAAGGAAGCCATCAGGCAGGAACAGATCTTTGAGAGGCCCTTCATGGTACACGCCCTTCTTATTTTCAGGTTGCACACAAACCTTAACGTGAACCGCATGAGCACTAACAATGCACCGGGAAGCCAGTTCTGCATGAAATTGGGTCAGTTACTGAAGAGACACTTCCTTTCTCGGGCCCCACGGCAGCCCTGTGCTGTCCAAGATGCCGGTGGTCATCTCCGCCTGAGGCCCAGCAGGTGCACGGTTCAGTCTCCAACCTCAGCTCATGATCGTCCTGGGGCGACGACACTGGGAATGCTGTGTGTCCACCTCTCACCTCTGCCCTCCTGTGTCATTCACGGGAGGCCAACACTCCCACCTAGCCCAACTCACCTCCACCCTATTTATTTGTCAAGAAAGTATTCATCAACAAGTGTCCAACTTAAGGAGGAAAGAAATTAATGGCTAAATGTGGGCTTGAAGCTAGAGAGTGGAGATTGAAAAACTGCCCGTTCTGGCTAGTCCTGCATTATCGCAGGACCCTGGGCACAGGATGTGCATGGGGGGGGCTCCAAGCTGCAGAGCGAGAGTGAGGATGCATCTCGGGTCCTGCGCACATTAGAAGTGACCCACGCAGCGCCACCCCAGGACCTGGCACACCAACGATGCCTATTAGATGGCCTTAGCAGCCAACTGTTGACCTGCGCCAGAGGGGAAGTCAGGGCAGAAGAGGTGGAGGCCGGGAGACCGCAGGGCCCAGCGGACCTGCCCCGGCCGCACACAGGCAGGGGCAGCAGCCGGAGACGCGGGGATGCGACAGGCGGAATCCAAGGACACAGAGGCCAGAGAAGCCATGTGTGGGGGCAGGGAGCAAGCCAGGAGGAGCAAAACCTACAGGAGCCAAGAAGCACCTGGGGTGAGGATCCGCGGACGGGAGACTCCGGCAGGGATCCCAACAAGCAGCTGTGTCAGCAACCATGAAGCGGAGCTTCGATTCCCAGGTGGCCCCGAAACACTCCCCAGAAATAAGCGGTTCTGCCGCACAGTGTGAGCCGCGGAGGACAAGCTGCGGGAAGCCCGCTGGAGGCCGCAGGCAGCTAGCTCCGGCAGGGCCCTGCTCTGCAGGGGCTGGGCGGCCGCCAGGTAGCCAGGAGCTCAGCCCCTCCACCACCACGGCCCCGACCAGCGTGGCTTTTCAGCGTGGCTGCCTGTGAGCACTCCTCTGCCTCCCTAGAAATCTGGACTTCTCTCCTAAGGAGTAGAGAATCCTGGCACGTCAGACGCAGGGCAGCCATGAGTGACCGTGGGTCAGCCTCACCGCTGAGGCTTCCGTCCATGCTGTGGTAACCGTCTCTTCAAGAAGCAGCCTCCACCGTCTGCACGGCTCCACTCAGAAGGGATTCGCGCGGCCCGAGGGGCCCCGTCCGCCCCCGCTGCTCTCCTCCTGATCCGGTTCCGACGTCGCTCCACGTGACCCTCCTAGGAACCAGCTGCGGCTGTGGCCCAGCTGCAGGGTGCCTGCCAAGAGGCCCAGAGACCTCACCATGTGGGCAAGGGGACCCGAGTTGCAGGAGTCCCGGGCTGTGTGTCTGGTCTGCTGGACCCCGAGGAAGATCGGGCCAGCTCCTCTTTGAGGCCTCAGCTCTGCAGAGTGCCTGGAGAAGCGCGACTGAGGTCCGTCCAGCTGCTCTCCGAGAGCCGCCCAGCTCCCTCTCCGGCCCTGCCCTTCCACGCTCCCTCCTCGTCCGCCCATGTTTTTCTTATTTCATCATTCACTTCTTGGCAAATGTCGCACCACTAACCGCTGCCCTTGTGCTTTCTGTGCAACCAGGCTGGCGCCCACACAGTAAGACTCGGGACGTGGCGATCTGGAGGTTTTAAAAATGAGTTGTGCTTTGAAGAGCACAACTTGGGGAGTCTGTGGCCACCTGGGGACAAGAGTGCAAAGGTCAACTCCCCAAAGATGGGCAAGTACCCTTCCATCAGTCATTGTACCTTCACCCGGGGGCACGGTGTGCGAGGCTTCCTGTTCACATGAACTGTTCCATTGTCATTGTACCTTCACCCGGGGGCACGGTGTGCGAGGCTTCCTGTTCACATGAACTGTTCCATTGTCATTGTACCTTCACCCGGGGGCACGGTGTGCGAGGCTTCCTGTTCACATGAACTGTTCTCGGCCCAAGTGGACACCGGTGTCCACGGCTGTGGTTTCTACCTTTGTCTCTCCGTGTCACATGATGTCACTAATAAACAGTTAACCATCATTAAGTGTTACTATTTTCCTTTTCTTCTTTGTCACCACTATATGAGGTTTTATTAGCCCACTCATTTCTCAGATAAAAAACAGTTTTACTGTGTTAAGGTCCTCCAAAAAAAACAGAATCAGAAGAATAGGGGCTGGGAAGGTGGCTCTGTGGTAGAGCGCTGGCCTTGCATGCATGAGGCCCTGGGTTCGATTTTTCAGCACCACATAAGCAGAAAAAGCTAGAAGTGGCTCTGTGGCTCAAGTGGAAGAGTGTTAGCCTTGAGCTGAAGAACTCAGGGACAGCGCCCAGGCCCAGAGTTCAAGTCCCACAACCAACAAGGAAAAAAACAAAAACAAAAAAAGAATCAGAAGAATAGATAGATGATTTTGCACCCGGCACATGGAATTTCTGAGCCACAAAAACGAAAGGAACTCCAGCAACCAATGCTTGGCAGCCAGTCCCTCCTACCCAACATGCCATTGTGGCAATATGCCACGCAAGCAGACCCTAAACGTTTGCCTGTCAGCCAGGCGGCCTCTGGAGACTCACACCATAACCCTGGCTACCCAAGAGGTTGAAAGCTAAGTGTCTCCATTTAAAACCTGCCAGGCAGGCAACTCTGAGAGATTCTTACCTCCAATTCACCAGCACAAGCTGGAACTGGAGGTGTGGGTCTAGTGGTAGAGCACCAGCCATGATCAAAAAGGCCGGGTGAGAGCAAGAGGCCCTGATTCAAGCTCCAGAACCTACACACACATGAGAGAGAGAGCGTTAGAGCACCAGCTTCTGCGCTTGCCTCTTTGCAGAAGATAGAGCCTACTCCCACAGCCATGACTCAGATTCCTCAGGCTTACGAGTCTCCAAAGAGGCCACGGAAGTCATTGAGTCACATGCTATTAAGGTAAGTTCTGGACTCACAAGGTTGTAAGGAAGCGCTTTCCACAAAATGGCAGGTGCTCACCCGTGTGTTCCCTGCTTCCTTTCCTTCCTTTCTGTCTTCCATCTGGAAGCAGGTGTCAAAGGCCTTCTCCTTTCTCTTCTTCCCCTTTTCCCCTCCTCTAGTTCTTCCTTTCCTAAAGAGCTGTTGCTTTATTTCTTCTGTCTCTCTTCAACGACGTATGTTCCAGCGGTCCGCTTCGACTTTGCTTGATCTCTTACTTCTCCCCTTGGAGCAGCAAAGGGGCGGCCTCCTCCTGCAGCTCAAGAGTAAAACCCAAAGCAACCCACAGCACCTGTGGACAACGGACATTTGCTTTAGCCTTATCTTTATGTTCCCAGAACCAGCTCAGTTTTGTTAACCGTTTTCCAACAAGAGCCATGAGCTGAACAGCCAAAGCCTGTGGCACACAGAGAAGGTGTGGCTGAGACTGGCGTGGGGAGTGGCCAATGCTGACATCCACACAAGAGGTGATCATGGGAGGTGATTGGGAGCTGGCCATGGAAACAGAAAAAAAACACGGGCAACAGCCATAAAATCAAGTCTGCAGGGAAATCAACAAGACCGGAGGGAACGGCAAGGGCCCGGGAGCAAGATGACACAAGTTTTTGGTTGCTGACTTCTACCGGATGAGAGCTTTGCTCGACTGAGTTACCGCGGTGATGCCAGGCCTCGGAAGATCCCAGGCCACCGCGAGTCAACACTGAACTCCGGCCACCGCGAGTCAACACTGAACTCCCCGTTAAGGACTGACAGCGTTTGCACCAAGTCAATCATTCACTGAACACTACTGTGCATTATGCCAAATCAGGGATCAAAAATGGAGGAACATCAGATTCTGATTTTGAGAAGTTCAGAGTCCAAGCAAATGGATTTGCACCTGCTCCTTCTGTTCACAGCGTGACTGCACATGCAGTCGCTCGTGTTGGCTGAGTGCCCGCCGAGTGCCCGCGGCGTGCCAGGGCTGCTCTGACCCCGGCCCCTTCCTCAATCAGCCTGCAGGACGGACTGACTTCAGATGGGCTGCCAGAGCGTGGAGGCCTTTGGGGAGCAGAGGACAGAGTCTGGAAATGGAGGCGCAAACCAACGGCCGACTCTCGGAGAAATGCCGGCACTCCAGGGTTGGGAAATGGGAGACATGAAGACATGGCCAGAGCATGAAGCGGAAGAGAAAAGCCGGTCACGGAATCAGGGAAGCGGAATTTCAAGACGAAAGGAGAACTGAACTCTGCGCAGAGCGGCAGAAACAAAGAGAAAGAGGACTGAGAAAAGCCTCTCGTGGCCGCTCACGTCACGTGAGGGCACGGGCCAGCGACTGACCAGGCGCGCGCCACACACAAGGGCTCCAGAGACTCAGAAATGAGAACGAGGACGCACTCTTGTGCAGGACCAGGGTTGAAAATCAGAAAGAAGAAAAGGCAAGACACGTGCTGGAGACGGAGGCCCAGGGCCACGGCCCGACCGCCCAGGGTGGACGCCCGGCCCTGCCCCTCACGTTCTCCTTATATTCACACGCTCGGACCCTCGGGCTCTCCACCGGCAAAGCTGTTGAGGATAACAGTTGAAACGTATGTGCAGGCAATGTCCCTGCCTTAGCAACCGAGGTAGCTGTGGGCTCAAATAAACCACCTCGACTCACGCCACAGCGTCTCACACGAGGAGGGCCACCCCACCACGCCCAGGTCCACCGTGACCGGGGTCCACCGCGCCCCGGTCCACCACGCCCGAGTCCACCGCGCCCGAGTCCACCGCGCCCGAGTCCACCGCGACCGGGGTCCACCGCGCCCAGGTCCACCGCGCCCGGGTCCACCGCGCCCAAGTCCACCGCGCCCGGGTCCACCACGCCCCAGTCCACCGCCCCCCGGTCCACCGCGCCCCAGTCCACCGCGCCCGAGTCCACCGCGCCCAGGTCCACCGCGACCGGGGTCCACCGCGCCCCAGTCCACCGCGCCCCAGTCCACCATGCCCAGGTCCACCGCGCCCGGGTCCACCACGCCCAGGTCCACCGCGACCGGGGTCCACTGCGCCCCAGTCCACCACGCCCGAGTCCACCGCGACCGGGGTCCACCGCGCCCCGGTCCACCACACCCGAGTCCACCGCGCCCGAGTCCACCGCGCCCGGGTCCGCCACGCCCGGGTCCACCACGCCCCGGTCCACCGCGCCCGGGTCCACCACGCCCCGGTCCACCGCGCCCGGGTCCACCGCGCCCAAGTCCACCGTGCCCGGGTCCACCACGCCCCGGTCCACTGCGCCCGGGTCCACCACGCCCGGGCCCACCACGGCCGGGTCCACCGCGCCCGGGTCCACCGCGCCCCGGGCCCACCACGGCCGGGTCCACCGCGCCCGGGTCCACCGCGCCTGGGTCCACCGCGCCCCGGTCCACCGCGCCCGAGTCCACCACGCCCGGGTCCACCGCGCCCAAGTCCACCGCGCCTGAGTCCACCGCGCCCGGGTCCACCGCGCCCAAGTCCACCACGCCCGGGTCCACCGCGCCCGGGTCCACCGCGCCCGGGTCCACCACGCCCCGGTCCACCGCACCCGGGTCCACCATGCCCGGGCCCACCACGCCCAAGTCCACCGCGTCCCAGTCCACCGCGCCCCAGTCCACTGCGCCCAAGTCCACCGCGCACCAGTCCACCGTGCCCCAGTCCACCGCGCCCGAGTCCACCTGCCCCAGTCCACCACACCCCAGTCCACCACGCCCGAGTCCACTGCGCCTGAGTCCACCGCGCCCGAGTCCACCACACCCTAGTCCACCGCGCCCGAGTCCAGCGCGCCCGGGTCCACCGCGCCCGAGTCCACCGCGCCCGAGTCCACCACGCCCCAGTCCACCGCACCCGAGTCCACCGCGCCCGGGTCCACCGCGCCCCAGTCCACCACGCCCAAGTCCACCACGCCCGAGTCCACCGCGCCCCAGTCCACCACGCCCAAGTCCACCGCGCCCCAGTCCACCACGCCCAAGTCCACCGCGCCCCAGTCCACCACGCCCAAGTCCACCACGCCCCAGTCCACCGCGCCCCAGTCCACCGCGCCCGAGTCCACCGCGCCCCAGTCCACCGCGCCCCAGTCCACCGCGCCCGAGTCCACCGCGCCCGGGTCCACCGCGCCCGAGTCCACCATGCCCGGGTCCACCACGCCCGGCCGCCCTGCATCTGAGTCCACCGCGCCCGGGTCCACCACGCCCGGCCGCCCTGCATCTGAGTCCACCGCGCCCGGGTCCACCACGCCCGGCCGCCCTGCATCTGAGTCCACCGTGCCCGGGTCCACCACGCCCGGCCGCCCTGCATCCGACCATGACGGCAGCAGCGAGCCCACTCGGCTGTGCCACCCCGTAAGCATGGGTGCATCACCCAGTGCCCTCACCTCCCACGGCCTGGCCTGGGCCTGGACTGCGGCCTCAGAGAGAGAGCACGCCCTGTGACACCTCTGCGACACCTCTGCGACCCCTCTGTGACCCCTCTGCGACCCCTCTGCGACCCCTCTGCGACCCCTCTGTGACCCCTCTGTGACACCTCTGCGACACCTCTGCGACCCCTCTGCGACACCTCTGTGACCCCTCTGCGACCCCTCTGCGACCCCTCTGTGACCCCTCTGTGACCCCTCTGTGACCCCTCTGCGACCCCTCTGCGACCCCTCTGCGACACCTCTGTGACACCTCTGTGACCCCTCTGTGACCCCTCTGTGACCCCTCTGCGACACCTCTGCGACACCTCTGTGACCCCTCTGTGACCCCTCTGCGACACCTCTGTGACCCCTCTGTGACCCCTCTGTGACACCTCTGTGACACCTCTGTGACCCCTCTGCGACCCCTCTGTGACCCCTCTGCGACCCCTCTGCGACACCTCTGTGACACCTCTGTGACCCCTCTGTGACCCCTCTGCGACCCCTCTGCGACACCTCTGTGACACCTCTGTGACCCCTCTGTGACCCCTCTGTGACCCCTCTGCGACACCTCTGCGACACCTCTGTGACCCCTCTGTGACCCCTCTGCGACACCTCTGTGACCCCTCTGTGACCCCTCTGTGACACCTCTGTGACACCTCTGTGACCCCTCTGCGACCCCTCTGTGACCCCTCTGTGACCCCTCTGTGACCCCTCTGTGACCCCTCTGTGACACCTCTGTGACCCCTCTGTGACCCCTCTGACACCTCTGTGACCCCTCTGTGACCCCTCTGTGACCCCTCTGTGACCCCTCTGTGACCCCTCTGTGACACCTCTGTGACCCCTCTGCGACCCCTCTGCGACCCCTCTGCGACCCCTCTGTGACCCCTCTGTGACACCTGGCCGTGTGACACCTTGCCGTCCCAGGACCAGCTCTGACCCGGGCAATCGGGAGGTTTCTGAGCCTTGTCTGCGCACACTGCTGACAAGCCTACCCCACCGGTCCTGCTGGGCCCCTCCTGACACACGTCCATCCCAGCCCCCCCTGCTCACCGCCGTCTGTCCAGCCCTGCGCTCACACTCACGCCTGGGACCTGGGTGTCTTTCAGCCACACCCGGCCTCTGCGTGTGATGGTGGCTGCTGAGCAGCCAGTCCCCTGGGAGAAAGTCCCTAAGGAGATTTCCCAGCTTCTGCAGTGTAAATACAAGGTTCCACCACAGCCAATCAGTCCACCTGGCAGAACCCCCAAAATCAACCGCCCAACACTTCACCGGGAAGCCCTGGCCAGTACTGGCCAGAGCAGCTGAAGTCCGCGTCCACTTGGTGAAGCCTTCCCGGGGACAGCTCCTGCTCCGGGGACCACAGCCACCCAGCAGCCACGGCAATGGGCATGGATGTCTCCCGAGGTCAGCTCTGCATTACCTTTAAATAGCACGTTGATGACATTGTTATTGTTATTAATAATAATTGTACCACGGGGTTTCAACTAATCATCCCGGGAGCACAATGCACCCAGGTTAGTGCCAGCCCTCCCTCGGGTCTCCCAGCATCCTAGGATGTGCACTGAACATTACAGCCAGGAAAACGGGCACGCTCGAGGGGCGACTACAGGCAAAGACACTGTCACACGCAAGTAAAGCGACAAGTTTACCAGACCCTGCTGGCAGCCCAGGTTCCGCGCGGAGCCCTGGAGCCGGGCCTGGGGAGGGCTGGTTTGGCGTTTGTCAGGCAAAGTCAAAGCCGCCCTCCCGTGACTGCCCAGACACCGGCCGTGACCCATCGGAGTGTAACTTAGGACTTCTAATTAGCAAGCGCAAGAGGAGGAGGAAGTTCCCAGCATGGGATATACATACTTAACACAAATATATTTTGCCCAGAAGTAATCGTTATCAAAATAATTGAAGTCCTCAGAATAGAGAGGTAGATATAATTGTACTGGCAGACTCCATCCTGAAAGCCACGTTTAGTGTTTTCCTAGTATTACCAATGAAGGTTCAGAAAGTGCAAGTCATGTTTCCAAGGTAGCACAGCCGGAAAATGGCAGGGCTTGGACATGACCAGTCTCCAGGTCCTAACACGCAGGTTTCTTCCATCATGCCATAGTTGGATCTTACCCAGAATGCCGTCGCAATTGGAAAGGAGTGGCTGGGTTAGCTGGAGCCGAAGCTGAGGAGACGCATGTGGAGAGTTTGTGCACACGGGACGGCGAAGGGTCAGCGGGGCAGGGGATGCGAGGGAGGCGCGGGCTGAAGGAAGGAGCACAAGGCCAGTCGGGCCAGCGGGTGACCGCAGGGCGGGCACAGAAGCTGCGTCCCACAAGCGTAGTGCTGGGAAGTCCACTCGCGGAGCGGCGGTGGTCCTGGCCACGACCAAGCCCAGCCCCAGCCTGCTGTGGACCCTCCCACACAAGCTGCCCCTGGCTGCTGCCCCTGCTCCCCACCCCGGCCCCCGCGGGCCAGCCCCCGTGGGCCCCAGAACTTGCCCTGCGTGGCCGGCTCGGCGCCTCCGTGCTGGCCCATCCGCAGCAGCTCTGACTGCCCGGCACGTGCCGCCAGCTGCTCTGCGTCTCAGGCATCTGGCCCCGCGCACGCAGGCCCGCCGGCGCCCGCCGCCTCCACAGCTGGGTGCTCTGTGGGGTGTTTTAGCAGCGGTTGGGGAGAAGAGAGCTGTCCGAGGTGGAAGCCATGCCACTCTCTCCACCCTGTGCTAAGCACCGGTTTCACGTATGTCCACGCCAAACACACGCCTCGGTGTTGCATCCTAACCCCCGCCAGTGTTCGAAAGAAACAAGTGGAGGGAACTGGAAATGAAGTCTCCACGGATCTTTGGTAGTTGAAACTTCTTCTCTCCCTGCAGGAGAAAACAAGGAGACACAGGGCACTGTGATCAGAGAGGGGACACACAGCACTGTGACAGACAGGACACACAGCACTGTGACCAGACGGGACACACAGCACTGTGACAGACGGGACACACAGCACTGTGACAGACGGGACACACAGCACTGTGACAGACGGGGCAGGCAGAGCCCTGTGGCCTTCTAGGAAGAGCCTCACAAGGCAGTCGCTTTCAAGGGAGAAACATCCACCTGAAGCAGCCCAGGCCGGGTTCCTGGCCACCCAGGAGCTGGATGGGGAGGAGCAGCGGCCACACACCCCTCCCCCCCCCCCAGCCGGGTCTCAGGTGACAGGGACAGACCCAGCTGCCAAGTGCTGCCACCTTTTGGATGCTCGCAGCAAAGCCAGACTCCGTCCCAGAAAGGCCGCACGTAGGTTATAGCACCGGGCCTCCCGGCTTCGGAGGATCCCCAAGGCCGGCAGCCGGACCAGCTGTGAGCGGGTCGTGTGCAGGGCAAACACGGCTGTACACAAGCCCTTCCTCCACGAGTGAGAGGCCATCAGCAGGATCCCTGGAGCGCGTCCACCCCACGGGAGCTCGTCAGGGCCTGGACTCGGGCTGTGGACCGCGCTGGGGATGGAGGCCTTCCAGCCGGAGCATCCATGTCCCCCGGGGACAAGGTACCTCCCAGAGGCTTTCAGAGCAATGACAGCTTCCTGCTCTCCCCTGCTGCTCACACTCACGGTCCACACACTCACACTCACACACACACTCACAGTCCACACACACACTCACACACAGTCCACACACTCACACACAGTCCACACACACACAGTCCACACACACACTCACACACACACAGTCCACACACTCACACACAGTCCACACATACACAGTCCACACACACACACAGTCCACACACACACACACAGTCCACACAGTCCACACACACTCACACACACACACAGTCCACACAGTCCACACACATACAGTCCACACACAGTCCACACACAGTCCACACACACACACAGTCCACACAGTCCACACACACACACAGTCCACACACAGTCCACACACACACACAGTCCACACACACACACAGTCCACACACACACTCCACATACACACAGTCCACACACACTCACACTCACACACACAATCCACACATACCTTCACACACACACACACACACAGTCCACACACACACACAGTCCACACACACACACACAGTCCACATACACACAGTCCACACACACACTCACACTCACACACACAATCCACACATACCTTCACACTCACACATTCACACACACACAGTCCGCACACACAGTTCACACACAGTCAGTCCACACACTCACACTCACACACACAGTCAGTGCACACATACCTTCACACACACTCACACACACAGTCCATACACACAGTCCACACACACACAATCCACACACTCACACTCACAGTCCACACACTCACACTCACAGTCCACACACACTCACACACACTCACAGTCCACACACACACACTCACAATCCACACACACGTTCACAGTACACACACAGTCTACACACTCAATGTCCACACACACACACTCACACGGGACCCAGCTCACAATGTCTCCATCCCTTGTGGCAAACTAGATCTGTCCATGTTGGAAATATCTAGAATGTCTGACGTGGGGAACAAATTCCAGAGCCTTTCCTCCACAGTGGTGCTTTTGAATATTTACGCTGATTGACCCAGTTCCTGAGAGGAAAAGCCTGTTCCCCTCCCTCGCCAGGCATGGGTCATCTGATCAGTTCTAATCTCTGGATTTCTCTGTGGAGAGAGAGGAGAGAGAAATGGCAACGCTCGCTGCTTTAGGCTAGATTTTCAAAGACACGCCGGGGAGTTAAAAGCGCAGGTCCTGTGATTGTTACAGGATTAATAATAAGTCCCCAAATACCACTCTGGAAACACAGCCCAAGAATATTATTTTAATGGACTGCGCGTTGTTTTAGACCCAGGTACAGCCCAATCAGCAACTGCGTTTCAAAAAACAAAGAGGCAAGACAGATAACTGTCTTTAATCCAAAATTCTAGTGGGGTTTTCCTGTCTGTGCTGCCTTACCATTAGAACCTAGGTGCTCGGGGTTGAAAACAAAGTAAAAGAAGCCATAGCAGCTGCCCCATCTGCACGGGGGATGCTTAGACCCACAGATTGTGTTAGCGTGGCCACACACACACACACCACACACCACACACAAACACACACACAAACACACACACACCACACACACACCACACACCACACACACAAACACACACACCACACACCACACACACACCACACACACACATACCACACACCACACACCACACACCACACCACACCCACACCCCCACACCCCACACCCACACCCCACCCCACCACACCCACCACACCCACACACCCACACACCCACACCACACCCCACACCACACACACACCACCCACACACACACCACCCACACCCCCACACACCACCACACACACCACCACCACCACACCACCACACCACACACCACACACACACCCCCCACACACCACCCCCACACACCCACACACCACACCACACCCACCCACACACACCCCCCACACCACCACACACCCACACCCACACACACCACACCCCCACACACCACACACCACACACACCCCACACCCACACACCACACACCACACACCCACCCACACCACCCACACCCACACACCACCACACACACCCCCACACCACACACACACACACCACACCCCACACCACACCCACACCACACACACCCCACACACCCCCCCCCCCACCCACCCACACCCCCCACACCCCACACCCCACACCACACCCACCCACACACCCCACCCCCCACCACACCACACACACACCACCACCCACCACACCACACACCCCACACCACACCACACACCACACACACACACCACACATACCACACACACCATACACACACACCACACACACACCACACACACACCACACACACAAACACACACACCACACACACACCACACACACACCACACACACACCACACACCACACACACAAACACATACAAACACACACCACACACAACACACCACACGTACACCACACAGCACACATACCACACACACACACAGCATACACCACACATACCACAAACACAAACACACACAAACACACACACACCACACACACACCACACACACACACCACACACACCACACACACCACACACACACACCACACACACCACACACACACACCACACACCACACACACACACCACACACACACCACACACACCACACACACACACACACACTACACACACACCACACACCACACACACAAACACACACACCACACACCACACACACACCACACACCACACACCACACACACACACACACACACACCACACACACAAACACACACACCAGACACACACACCACACACACACCACACACACACCACACACACACCACACACCACACACACACCACACACACAAACACACACACCACACACACACACCACACACACACCACACACACAAACACACACACCACACACACACCACACACACAAACACACACACCACACACACACACCACACACACACCACACACCACACACACACCACACACCACACACACACCACACACCACATATACCACACACACAAACACACACAAACACACACACCACACACACCACACACACCACATACCACACACACAAACACCACACACCACACATACCACACACACAAACACCACACACCACACCACACACCACACACACACCACACACACACCACACACACACCACACACCACACACACAAACACATACAAACACACACCACACACAACACACCACACGTACACCACACAGCACACATACCACACACACACACAGCATACACCACACATACCACAAACACAAACACACACAAACACACACACACCACACACCACACACAAACACACACCACACACACACACCACACACACATACACCACACACACATCACACACACACCACACACACCACACACACACCACACACACCACACACACACCACACACACATACACCACACACACATCACACACACACCACACACACCACACACACACACCACACACCACACACACACACACCACACACCACACACACACACACACACACACACACACGTGGCAGACGGTAAGAAAAGGCACTGGGCCTGGGGGGGTCTCGACCTAAAAGCTGCAAATAAACTTCTGCATATCCATGATTTTTAGAAAACAAGTCAGGGCTGGTGCCTGTTTCTGCTTTTGCACATCTTAGATTGTTGTCCAAAAGCACCGATCTGCAAAGGCCTTCCAACTTGCACACTGCCCCGCGGCATCCGCCAGCGCTTCCAGCTCTAGACCCTGCTGTGGGGTTTTATGAAGCTGGCTCTCTTTCCTTCCGGCCGCTGAGTAGCCGCATAGATGAGAGATGACCACACCAGCGTCTCCGGGTTGCATGGACTCTGCTAGCTGATCCCCCAGAACAGCTGTCTTCCTGTGAGTAAATATACTCCTCTCACCGAAGTTCCCACTCCCAGTTCTCCCATCATCTCCAGAGGGGGTTGGGAGTTCATGCTCAGCATGGGCCAGGACCTGGGTTTAATTCTCAGCACCTACACTCAAAAAAGTGGTACTGTTTCCCTCCGTGTCCTTGTAGAAACTAGCCCCAGATTCCAACAGTCACCACAATCTAGGATGCGTGTAAGAGACTCACAGTTTCTGTGTCATCTCTAGGTTCCTTCTAATACTTAACACACATCATACGGATAACAAGAGGGAAAATGTCAGCACCCGCTCAGTATTTACACTTGCATGTGTTTTTGATCTGCCTGGTTGATTCTCCAGGTATGGGAGCTGGACCACAGAGGACCAGCCAGAAAGGACAGATCCCTGAAGGAAGCCAGGGGCAGGGGAGGACCGCACTCAGTCCTTGGGAGAGCTCTGCTTGAATTCTCACTGTCTGACCAGCAAGAGCTCCGGTCTGCCCGGTCCTCCCCAGCTCGAGGGCGTTCCCAGGGCCCCAGGCTGGCTGTGCTTTTCAGAGAGGTCGGGAGGACGTGGGTGACCCGGAAGGGGAATCCCACAGCACAGCACATCAGCACAGGGCAGGCCCCTCTGAGTTAAAGCAGCGACGCCATGTTTTCGATTTGCCTTTTGTAGGTGTGCACTTTTTTCCGTTTAGAATCTATCTTCTGTAAATTTTGTCTGGATGGCAGGAGCGGCAGGATGGCACAACTGGCGACATCTGTGTCTGGTGGCACGTCAGCGTGCCTGTGCATCAGAACACAGAGTCGGTCCTATAAATGGCGCTGGGATGACCCCCAGCTTCTGGGGTGTGGTGTGTGTCGTAACTTACCACTCTTCATCTGTGCTCTTTTTACTCTGAAACAAATGTGAATGGACCCTAGTGAATCAGAGCATTCCCAGGAACACCACTACAAATCGTAACAACAAACCTATGATACAAATCTAACAATACCATAAAACAGTATTTATTGCTTATTATCTAATTGAATATTCTTTTTGTTTGTCACCCTTGGGGCTTGAACTCTGGGCCTGGGCGCTGTCCCTCAGCTCTTCAGCTCAAAACGAGGGCTCTACCACTTGAACCACAGCACTACTTCTGGTTTTCTGGTGATTTATTGGAGATAAGAGTCCCATGGACTTTCCTGCCCAGGCTGCCTTTGAACTGCGATCCTCAGATCTCAGCCTCCTGAGTAGCTAGGATGACTGGCGTGAGCCACTGGCACCTGGCTAATTGAATATTCTTTTGGGGGGGGGAGGGGGGGGTCCGGTCGTGGGGTCTGAACTCTGGGCCTGGGCGCTGTCCCTCAGCTCTTCAGCTCAAGGCTAGTGCTCTACCACTTGAGCCACAGCACCACTTCTGGCTTTTTTCTTTCTGCTTATGTGGTGCTGAGGAATCGAACCCAGAGCCTCAGGCATGCAAGGCAAGCACTCTACCACTGAGCCACCTTCCCAGCCCATACACCAGTGCTTTTTAAAGGGACATCTTGAAGGGCAATCCTGAGCTCCGGCTTTAAGAGGAGCCAAGCTGACCAGTGAAGAAACCACAACGTGTGAAAGCCCTTGAACAAAAAAGTTATTGACTTTAAGAATTTTGCCCAGTACTACATATTTAAAAAAGAAGCCTTACACCATTTGTGGGAAGTCAGCATGTGTTTTCAGCTTGAATTTTCTCTAGTGTTTTCTATGGAGGGAATATAAATTAAGTTTAGTTGTTTAAAAAAAAGATATAATTCCCATATCTTACAAAAATCTACTCTCGATATAGCACAATGATCAGGCACCGTGGCGCACAGGTGCGTGTGCGCGCGCACACACACAGATGGGACCCTTTCTTCCCTCAAGAAATACTCACCTAAGAACTGCTGGGGAGGCTGTATATGGTTCTGTTTCACCAAGAATGAAGACGTGCAGCCGGTCATGGCTGCACACAGCTGTCCTCCCGGCCCTGAGGCCGGGTCCTCTCGGGACGCAGGGTCCTCTTGGGACGCAGGGTCCTCTTGGGATGCAGGGTCCTCTTGGGATGCAGGGTCCTCTCGGGACGCAGGGTCCTTGGGACGCAGGGTCCTCGGGACGCAGGGTCCTCTTGGGACGGAGGGTCCTCGGGACGCAGGGTCATCGGGACACAGGGTCCTCTTGGGACGCAGGGTCTTCTTGGGATGCAGGGTCCTCTCGGGAACGCAGGATCGCCTGACCTACACAGTGAGACTCAAACAACAAAACCTTGCCGTACCCTTAATGCCTGGTAAACCATATGTTCACGGAGCACATACACACATGGATGAACACTGTGAGTCCCCAGCTAAGAAGCTCAGCTGGTGGGTCCAGGAGCACGGCCTGTAAAAGGGCCCTGGAGGGTTGCTAACAGAATGAAGTGGGACCGTGCCTGTGAAGGGGTCAAGCTGGCTGTTCTCCCCCCTCCTGGGTTTCCTGCCCTGGGCAGCCTCTGTCTAATGCACAAAGCGGTGCCATGCGCCCGATGATGGGCACGGCGGCCGGGAAGGGCCCCGCTCCCGGCTGGAGTCACCCAGGGGTTCTCGCAGGTCTTCCAGCAGTGTGGCCCCCCGTGAGCCGCACACCAGGCACAGGACGAGGCAGGCAGGCCCCTGGCCAACACTCGGGAAGGGCCGCCCCACACACAAACCAGGTCAGTCCCGCAAAGAGCCCTGTGGGTGGCCCACACTTTCCATCCAGCTGTGAAAGAGGCTGTGACATGGGGGACCAAGTCAAGCCGTCAATCAGGACTCCTGACCCATGGAAACAAAGGCATCGTATAATTGTCTTAGGTCACCAGTTTTCGATGACGTTACACAGCAATTTGTAACTAATACAGAGACCTACCAAGGTGTACTTTAAAGGACATGACACACAGAAGTCATAGCATTTCATGAATTGTAGATTCAGTTGGCTTATTTTCAAGACCAGAGCTTTTAAAACTGGCAAAGAGAATCACAAAGAGCGGCCCTTGCTAAGAAGAAAAGCCCGCCAGTCGATCACGGAAGGCGGTGGCTGGAACGCATTCTGCTCGCCACCTCCTTGCCAACACGGGGCACTGTCCTAACCTGGGCCCAGCACCAGCCTCCGCCACACGGCAAGGCCTTCCCTCACACACCCGCTGGCACCCACGAAGCTGCATCACCACACAGAGCCGGGGAGACAGGGCAGGGCTCCCAGAACCACGTCTGTGACGCACGGGTCACGTGGCTGTTGGAGCGAACGCCAGCCTCTCAGAAACGAAGCCCCCAGCAGTCCTGTCTGAACTGTGTTCGTTGTTGACGTTGTTGTAGACGGTTGGCTCTTCTGCATTGCACAGATGCACGCTCTATTCCTTGGATGAAAAGATGGACATAAATTTCGAGTACCATATTACCATACATATCACCATATTACCATACATATCACCATATTACCATACATGCATGGCTTCTGCTACAAACTCTGAGTCAGATGGGAGCTTAGAATTTACCATCTCTTTATAGTTACAAGATTGACTAAACTGATTACATAGAAGAGGACAAATAACAGTAAGCCAAGGGAAAGAAATTCCAGGAAAGCCAGAACTCTTAAAAACATAATATCTGACGGATTTAAAACGCTGGTGTCTTTGAACCTGGGATGTTCTTTTCACTGCCTGTGGCTGGACTGGGGTTGGAAGCGTGATGGACTCCCTCCCAGGCCCTGTGCTAGTGCACCAACGTTTCTAAGACATTGCAGTGGGACTCACCACAGCAAGGCCTGGCAGTCTGGAACTTCCTAACTCCTCATACGTCTTCAAATTGTTGGGCTGTGTGTGTGTGTGTGTGTGTGGTGTGTGTGTGTGTGTGTGTGTAACACATTGGTTGGATGTTTTAGCCAGTCAAGTGGGATCTGGAGCTCTATCAAACGCTTGGCTTGAACTCTGGGCTTGGGCTTTTGTCTTTCTGCACAGTACTTACAGCAGATAGTGAAGCTGCACAGGTGGGTCAAAGGGTGCAAAGCCCAGTCCCATTATGTACCACCTGCCACGGCTCAACAAATGGTTTTAATCCTCTAAGCCTCTGTTTTCTCGCTTGAAAACGAAGTGATAGCATCTCCCGCAGGAGATGGAGATGAAGATAGTGATCATCCATACCAAGTACACAGCAATGTACCCAACACACAGTCCAACAATTGCCGTGAACGGGATCCGTGAGGGGCCAAAGGGAAGATGACAGTATGCATGGAACATATATAGACAGACATTGAATTGAAACCCATTGACAACTATTTCACGATAAGGAAAACCACAATGAAAGCTGTGATGCTTTATCCGAATGTCTGACTTTTAGCACGTTGAGGGCCCAGAGTGTTTGGAAGTTTTAACCACGGATTTTTTTTACATAGTTGAGTGTGTGTGTGTGTGTGTGTGTGTGTGTGTGTGTGTGTGTGTGTGCAAGTGTGTGTGTGTAAGTAGTGGCTAGAAACGCCCTGCCAAGCAGACCTGGGTCCCTTCCAGTCTGCATTCCCTGCCCCATTGGGTGATCCCACCATTGGGCGTATTACCACCTGCTTGCTGACAGCCCACACAGGCCGGCCCGCCCAGCTCCTGCCCTGCCTGGGACTCCGGTAGAGAGCTGCCTGACATCTTTATTAGTAGGGTGTCTAATGAGTGGCTCAGTCTCAACTTACCCAAGAAAAACTCTTCTTCCCCCAAGCCTGCCCACTCAAGAGTTTTCTGGTCCACTGGTGGCATCTCCATCCATCCCAGACATTCAGGGAAATATCTGGTCATTATTGCACCTAATTTTTCTTTCCTAACCAATATCCAGTTTATCAGGAAAGCCTATTGATTTTATTTTCGAGGGACATAAAGAATCTGACATCGTAATGATCACAGTCCCTGGCTTAGGGACCTCCCACAGCCTTCTTTTGAAAACGGAAGTGTATGACACCAGGTGCACGGACTCACACTGTACTCCCAGCTACTCAGGAGGCTGAGACCTGAGGACTGCAGTGTTAAGCCAGCCTAGGCAGGAACGTCCATTCAACCCTTACCTTAAATTAACGTCCATTCAACCCTTATCTTAAATTAATCTACTTCCAGAAAGCTGGAAGTAGAGGTGTGACTCAGGGAGTAGACTGCCAGTCTTAAGTGAAAATGCCAAGTGAGAACACAAGGCTGAAGCCCCAGTACACACACACACACACACACACACACACACACACACACACACCAATAAATAAGTAAATACCTTAAAAGTAAGCCCATTCTCATTCTATACCTGAAAGAGTTCTGTGTTACTACAGTGTGAGAAAAGAACGTATTTTTTGGACTGCTACTACGAGGATTTATTAGGTGAGCCTAGCATGTGACATTAGGGCCCTGACCCTAGGAATAGATGGAGATCCCGCACCTGCCTGTCCTGGGCACCGGGTCACCCACACCGCTGGTGGAGCCGGGTGGGCCACGGGAGACTTGTGTCTTCACCTGAGCCTCAGGCTGTCATTTTACTCTGAAGGTGATTCTGGAAAACGAATGCATTTACGAAGCTATTAATAACCGCATCCCTCTCCTAATCATGATGATTAAGCCGTGGGTACTGCCAGGCGCCCGACGCTCCATCACAAAGCACAGAACAACTTTGCTTTACCGTTTGATCCAGTGAGGGAGTCCAACAGACAATGCCAAGGAGCTGGTGCACGCTTTCCTTCTCCTGCCAGTCAGCTTAATTTCATACCAACAGCAAGAATAACAAGTAAAGTAAGATCCTAAGTCAGAAAGCCATTCTTGAAATGAAGAACAGTAAGTCAGCATGGTTTCTCCGTGCCTTCTCCTCTTCCATCCCCAGTGGCTCTGGCAGTTCAGTGCTGCCTGACATTCCTGAACACATTCATTCTCTCAGAATATTTGCTGTAAAAATGCCCCATGTCTCTACCCCCAACCCCTCCACCCCCTTCCCCAGTGCTTCGACTCACCCCTGGCTGATCAGAGTGCAGACCCTGAAGAAAGAGTGTCCGAGGCTGAGCTGCCGTTCTACTGTTTAGGGGCTGAGAAAATCACTTGCCTTACAAGCTTCCATTTCTGTATATGAGAATTAGAATAATGATATCTACCTCCTCGGCTGGTGATGAAGATTAAAAGTATCCTCAGACCCTAAAAGTGTTCAAAGGATAACAGTTTCATTAGGATGAGAATAGAAAGGAAGGAAGGAAGGAAGGAAGGAAGGAAGGAAGGAAGGAAGGAAGGAAGGAAGGAAGGAAGGAAGGAAGGAAGGAAGGAAGGAAGGAAGGAAGTCAAGCGTATATTCCTATTTCCCAGTAGCATCTGATTCAGATCATGCCCACTTAACCCCTTCCCCAAACCACTGCCAGAGCACCAGCTCTATGTAGTCCTTTTATCCATGAGAGACACCATGGTTGCTCACTGGGTGTGTGTGCGTGTGGTGTGTGTGTGTGAGAGAGAGACAGAGACAGAGACAGAGACAGAGAGAGTATGTATGTGCATGTGTCCTGCTCCTCTCCAACACCCAATAAACTACAGATGTATTTCTGGTGGTCTCTGACCAGAAAGCTTTTGTAATTATTTCTTTTGATATGATTCTTTTTTTTTTTTTTTTGTCAGCCGTGGGGCGTGAACTCTGGGTCTGGGCACTGTCCCTCAGCTCTTCAACTCAAGGCCAGCACTCTACCACTTGAGCTACAGCGCCACTTAGTAATTATTTCTTTTGATAACCACAAACCACAGGATTTAAAGTCATATTACAGAGTTTAGAAAAGAGACTTCATATCCTTAGACATGCTATCTAATGCCTTGGCTGTTTTGACATTTGTTTAAATTAGGAGATCTGAGTCATGAATTTTATGGCCCTTTTCAACCATGTCAACATGCCATGGATATTTGTGTAGACACATATAAGCTATGTGTTTGGAACAGAAATAACGAACATGGGAAGGGCCTCAGATTCCCCTCCTCCCTCCTCTTTATGAAAAGGAGCTTGGTCTGTTTGGATGACAGGACAGAGTGGGGAAGGAGGAAGGAAGGACAACCATACAGGCTGAGAGTGGAATGAGAGTTCCGGGATCAGAGAGAGGGGTTGAGACAGATAAGGAGCATGAAAAGAAAGCAGATGAAGGCAATGGAAAGGCAGGAAGTGCTGTGTGGACGGTGCTTTTGGGTCTCTTCATTGTCTTCAAAAAGAGGCCTCCAGAGGACACTGATCAGATCTGAGCCGCGCCGGCCTCTGGGTTGATGGTGGTTTGGAGAGTCTGCTCATGCCTGATGTCATCTAAAGCCACCCAAGAAGTGGTCCTCGGGGCTCAGCAAGGTGGCTGGCACTGGGAGCTGCAGCTTTTTTCTCAGTTCCCCAGCAAGGCCCGGGGCTTAGCCCCAGGCTGCTCTCCTGGCCTCCGACAGAACGAGAGCATGCTTCCATGACACTGAGCAGAACTTGCTGGGGCTCAGAGATCCTGTCTGCCTATTTCCGTCGTTGCTAACGCTCGGGGCGCGGGGCTCAGCAGGGACTCTACCACCAGCACCTTGCCCCAGCCTGGTGCTTCAGTTTGTTGGGGGAGGGCTAGCGCAGTGTTGCCCGAGCTGACCTAGGACCACACCTCCTCCGTGGCTTTGCCTCCTTCCTAGCTGGGGCTGCAGGTGGGGGCCGCCGGGCTGGCCCTCTTTAAAGCTTCAAGGTTGCAGAGATACCCAAGGGCATCGGTTTTTGTCCGCTGTGAGTGGGAGACCGGCCATGCCATGGAGCATCCCTGGGTGGGGATCTTCCGGTGCCAAACAAGGACAACCAGGCTCACCCTGGTACTCCTCTTCCGGCACAACTCCCACCTTCTCCTTTCCATTCTGACAACAGACCTCTCACACACAGCAGAGTCCTGAACCCCGGAGAGAAGCAAACCTCATGCGGGCATTCCCTGTCTCCCCGCAGCTTTTAGACAGGAGCTCTGCACAGATCACCTGGTCCTATCGTGTGCTGGAGAAGAGAGTGAGCAGATGATGAGCAGCCAGTGCTTATTCTTCCGTTGTATAACTCTTGCTATTTGCTTCTGTAGTCTCTTGTGTTTGTGCAATTTCTTTCTGCTTTCTTACATGCTAGTGTGAGAGGAGGGGTCCTGGCCTCCGTTTCACAGTAAAATTCAGGATGTCCTGGAGTTAAGAACTGCAGAGCTCTTCATTTTAACAGGAGCCATGGTTGGGAGGGCAGATTGTTGCAAAAACTAGCATAAGCTACGAGTTTCATTTTATAGGATTCCAACGAATGGCTGGGAGAGCTCCAAGGCGGCTGGCTGTCCCTGCCTTAGAGGAGAAATTGTTGGTGTTGATATCTTGCTAGTTTTGCTTAGAACTGCTTGAATTCTGGTCTTTGGCTGGTTAATTCCTTAGATTTGGTTGCTGTTCAGATATGTGTATAGATCTCAATAATTCTAAAATCTGTTTGGGGCACATGACCCATCTCATTTCAGTGGGCACACTGCCGTTGGACCTGTCACGTGAGCCTCCGCATGGTATACATGGCTGGTCAGATACTCGACAGAAAACAGTTGTCACATTCTGGGTCTCCAGTTTGACTTCAAGACATACATGTCTATGGCACATGTATTTGTCTTTGTGGTTTTTTTTTCCCCCAAAGCTAGCATATGGTCACTACAGTAAATTTGTGAAAAAATAAAAAATCAGCCAGGTACCAGTGTCTCACACCTGCAAGCCTAGCTGTACTCGGGAAGCTGAGATCTGTGGATAAGTTCAAAGCCAACCCAGGCAGAAAAGTCCATGAGACCCTTATCTCCAATTAATCACCAGAAGACCGGAAGTGGCACTGTGGCTCAAGTGGTAGAGCGCTATTCTTGAGCTGAAGAACTGAGGGACAGCGCCCAAACCCAGAGTTCAAGCCCCATGACTGACAAAGAGAAAAGAAAAAAAAAAGCAGAAGTGGTGCTGTGGCTCAAAATGGTAGAGTGCTAACTGCTATCCTTGAGCACAAAGAGGACAGCACCCAGGCCCTGAGTTCAAACCCCATGACTGACAAAAAATAAGTAAATAATAATAAATCAACAGGAAGCAAAGAAAAATAACTTTAGGTGATTTCACTGAATGAGAACAACAAAATTGAGTAGTTCTGATTTTCAGTTCTAAGCCATGTTGCGTGTTTCATACATTACAATCTTGTGTCCTATTTGTCATCACTTAAAATTAGAACCAGCACACTGCTGCTTCACAATGAACTCTTTCTAGCAACATGTTTGGTAGCTGTGTGACCTCCGAGGGATGAAGGAGACAATGCAGACAGACATTACACTCCTGAATGAGGGAGGCAAAGGTCACGAGAGCCTGTGAAGGGCAGGCTGTCCTCGGGAGAGGAAGATGCGTGGAGGGCAGCTGTCCTGAGGGAGGAAGATGCGTGGAGGGCAGCTGTCCTGGGGGAGGAAGATGCGTGGGGGGCAGCTGTCCTGAGGGAGGAAGATGCGTGGAGGGCAGCTGTCCTGGGGGAGGAAGATGCGTGGAGAGCAGCTGTCCTGAGGGAGGAAGATGCGTGGAGGGCAGCTGTCCTCGGGAGAGGAAGATGCGTGGAGGGCAGCTGTCCTGAGGGAGGAAGATGCAGATGCGTGGGGAGCAGCTGTCCTGAGGGAGGAAGATGCAGATGCGTGGAGGGCAGCTGTCCTGAGGGAGGAAGATGCGTGGAGGGCAGCTGTCCTGAGGGAGGAAGATGCGTGGAGGGCAGCTGTCCTGGGGGAGGAAGATGCGTGGGGGGCAGCTGTCCTGAGGGAGGAAGATGCGTGGAGAGCAGCTGTCCTGAGGGAGGAAGATGCGTGGAGGGCAGCTGTCCTGGGGGAGGAAGATGTGTGGAGAGCAGCTGTCCTGAGGGAGGAAGATGCAGATGCGTGGAGGGCAGCTGTCCTGAGGGAGGAAGATGCGTGGAGGGCAGCTGTCCTGAGGGAGGAAGATGCGTGGAGGGCAGCTGTCCTGAGGGAGGAAGATGCGTGGGGGGCAGCTGTCCTGGGGGAGGAAGATGCGTGGGGGGCAGCTGTCCTGAGGGAGGAAGATGCGTGGAGGGCAGCTGTCCTGAGGGAGGAAGATGCGTGGGGGGCAGCTGTCCTGAGGGAGGAAGATGCGTGGAGGGCAGCTGTCCTGAGGGAGGAAGATGCGTGGAGGGCAGCTGTCCTGGGGGAGGAAGATGTGTGGAGAGCAGCTGTCCTGAGGGAGGAAGATGCAGATGCGTGGAGGGCAGCTGTCCTGAGGGAGGAAGATGCATGGAGGGCAGCTGTCCTGAGGGAGGAAGATGCGTGGAGGGCAGCTGTCCTGAGGGAGGAAGATGCGTGGGGGGCAGCTGTCCTGAGGGAGGAAGATGCGTGGAGAGCAGCTGTCCTGAGGGAGGAAGATGCGTGGAGGGCAGCTGTCCTGGGGGAGGAAGATGCGTGGAGGGCAGCTGTCCTGGGGGAGGAAGATGCGTGGAGGGCAGCTGTCCTGGGGGAGGAAGATGCGTGGAGGGCAGCTGTCCTGGGGGAGGAAGATGCGTGGAGGGCAGCTGTCCTGAGGGAGGAAGATGCGTGGAGGGCAGCTGTCCTGGGGGAGGAAGATGCGTGGAGGGCAGCTGTCCTGAGGGAGGAAGATGCAGATGCGTGGAGGGCAGCTGTCCTGGGGGAGGAAGATGCAGATGCATGGAGAGCAGCTGTCCTGAGGGAGGAAGATGCGTGGAGGGCAGCTGTCCTGGGGGAGGAAGATGCGTGGAGGGCAGCTGTCCTGAGGGAGGAAGATGCGTGGAGGGCAGCTGTCCTGGGGGAGGAAGATGCGTGGAGGGCAGCTGTCCTGAGGGAGGAAGATGCAGATGCGTGGAGGGCAGCTGTCCTGGGGGAGGAAGATGCGTGGAGGGCAGCTGTCCTGGGGGAGGAAGATGCGTGGAGAGCAGCTGTCCTGAGGGAGGAAGATGCGTGGAGAGCAGCTGTCCTGAGGGAGGAAGATGCGTGGGGGGCAGCTGTCCTGAGGGAGGAAGATGCGTGGAGAGCAGCTGTCCTGAGGGAGGAAGATGCGTGGAGGGCAGCTGTCCTGAGGGAGGAAGATGCGTGGAGGGCAGCTGTCCTGGGGGAGGAAGATGCGTGGAGGGCAGCTGTCCTGAGGGAGGAAGATGCGTGGAGGGCAGCTGTCCTGAGGGAGGAAGATGCGTGGGGGGCAGCTGTCCTGAGGGAGGAAGATGCGTGGGGAGCAGCTGTCCTGGGGGAGGAAGATGCAGATGCGTGGAGGGCAGCTGTCCTGAGGGAGGGAGATGCAGATGCGTGGAGGGCAGCTGTCCTGAGGGAGGAAGATGCGTGGGGGGCAGCTGTCCTGAGGGAGGAAGATGCGTGGGGGGCAGCTGTCCTGAGGGAGGAAGATGCGTGGAGAGCAGCTGTCCTGAGGGAGGAAGATGCGTGGAGGGCAGCTGTCCTGAGGGAGGAAGATGCGTGGGGAGCAGCTGTCCTGAGGGAGGAAGATGCGTGGAGGGCAGCTGTCCTGAGGGAGGAAGATGCGTGGAGGGCAGCTGTCCTGAGGGAGGAAGATGCGTGGGGGGCAGCTGTCCTGAGGGAGGAAGATGCGTGGGGGGCAGCTGTCCTGAGGGAGGAAGATGCGTGGGGGGCAGCTGTCCTGAGGGAGGAAGATGCGTGGAGGGCAGCTGTCCTGAGGGAGGAAGATGCGTGGAGGGCAGCTGTCCTGAGGGAGGAAGATGCGTGGGGAGCAGCTGTCCTGGGGGAGGAAGATGCGTGGGGGGCAGCTGTCCTGGGGGAGGAAGATGCGTGGAGGGCAGCTGTCCTGGGGGAGGAAGATGCGTGGAGGGCAGCTGTCCTGAGGGAGGAAGATGCGTGGAGAGCAGCTGTCCTGAGGGAGGAAGATGCGTGGGGAGCAGCTGTCCTGAGGGAGGAAGATGCGTGGAGGGCAGCTGTCCTGGGGGAGGAAGATGCAGATGCGTGGAGGGCAGCTGTCCTGGGGGAGGAAGATGCAGATGCGTGGAGGGCAGCTGTCCTGGGGGAGGAAGATGCAGCATGTCCGGGCAGTTTCTCTCGCTCCATGTGAAGGTGATGAGACCCAGGACCAGAGCCAGACCCAAGTTCCGGGGTCTGGGAAGGTGCCCAGCACCCTAAACACCCTTTTGAGCCCTTTTCAAATACTTACATGAACACACTTTGAATTTTGTTAGTGTGGATAAAGGCTTGTCGATGTTATTTATATTTTCAGAGAACAAACCATTCCTTCTATTAACTGATTTTAGTGGGGTGTTTTGAATCCAATTCCACTAGTTATACAAAGATTAAAATAGTCAAAACAAAAATTAGAGTGAGTTGAAAGAATTAACTATGAGCTTTTGTTGAAGATCCTTGTTGCTATGCTGAACTCTTCTTGGAATCAAGCGCAGCACAGGATAAGTGATCTTCTGGGCTGAGGACCTGTCAGGCGTCAGTGTTTTGCCTTGTGGCTACAAATCCATTCTTTACTGCCTGCTCTGAGAAAATGGATATGGGCCTGTGAAATTCCATGGCTGCGTCAGACAGCAGCGTGCGGCCGCTGTCAGTGGAGTGCTTCGGGGAACCGCAGGCGGAAGGGGCTCACTTCGCCGGCTGTCTCCTAGCCCGGCTTCTCAGTGCACATAGCCGCTCTTGTATCCAAAGCATGCTGGGAAACTATGTGGGGGTCCACATCAGGGTGACCCAGGGACAGTGGGGCAGTTAGAGCTCAGGATGTGTGCAAACAAGCCAGGCTCAGTCCTGACAGTGTCTCTGTCAGGAGTGCCTTAGTGAGAGTCTCCGTGACAGCTGGCTGGACACATCATGCAGCCGGCTTCTGCCAACTTCCAGAAAGCAAGCGTCCTGCAAGTTAAGGCAGCGTGACATGACCACGTTTCCTCTGCCATTCTTTAAGTCATAGCTGCTTCCTCCCAGAGAAGTCTGGGCTCCATCCCTGGGTTGGGAGAGGCTAGCACCCACCCTGGGGGCAAGGTGTGCGGTGAGAGTCAGGAATGTCAGACACTCTTACCCGCAGGAAGGCCATGCATCCCCACCCCTTCAATGATCTAAATCCACTTGTGACTTTCATTAAAGCAAAATACTAATTACATACTCGAAATATTTATAAAATAAGCCAGCTACATTTGAGGGGAAATGTAAAAGCACTGCAATTAAACAGACCTGCACACACCGCAGGGTGGTTTTCTAACAAAAGGAGTAAAGAATAATGCTGTTAATAAAAACAATGACGATCTTGCTTAAATGTTCTAATAATTCATTTACACTGTGCTGAGTGGAATTGTATATTAGTAATTTCAAATAAAGTCTTTGATGAAAGATTAAATATATCTTTTGCTCATTCAGCAAAGCCAGTGATTCAAGTGGGCTAATGTGTTCCCTTTCTTCTAGTAAAATGTTTTAAGTGATCTATAAGTGTTTTTATTCTTCTTCTATTCTTCTGTTGTAAGAAGAACCAGGTGAATAATAATAAGTAAAAGTAAGTTATACTGATGCATTGTAAAGTAATGGGAACTCCACCCCCACCCTAACCTCTAAATTTCCCTAAATCTAAGTTTCCCAATAAGAAACTGCATAGCTTACATCTCAAAATAAATGTTCGCCTAGAAAACCATATTGCATAGGAACTAGCCTAAAACATTTCCTTTGAAAAAAGTTATCATACTAATTAATAAACATTACTTTCCCCACAGAAAATGGAAACCTAAAAGCATGTATCTCAAGCTAGGTACACTAGCTCACTCTGCAATCCCAGCTACTCTGGAGACAAAGATTGAGGTTTGAGGTCAGCTTTGGCAAAAGTTAGCAAGAGCCTATCTCAAACAACAAGCCAGGCTTTATAGTACATACCTTGTAATCCCAGGTGCCAAGAAGCGTAGCCAGCAGGAGCACAGACTCATGCCAGCCCCAGGCAAAAAGCGTGAGGCTGCACCTGAAACATAAACTAAAGCCAAAAAGGGCTAAAGGCATGGTTCAAGTGGTAGCGCGCCCGCGCATCAACTGGGAGGCCCTGAGTTCAAAACCAGTACCACCAAAGAAGTTCAAAATTTTTCAGAAGTTAAAAGTATCTATCTTATGTATTTAGTTCTCCCAGCACAAATTAAGATCGGCTGATTGAGGTGCAAGCTGAGAACTTTGTCTTGGCACTTGAAATGTAACACTAACCCAACTCTGCGGTGTTTCGGTCTTTGTTGAGGTTTAGAACCCACTGCCTTTTAGGCAGACCAAGGCCACCGTGCTCTATGAAACAGCCAACTTGAAGAGACAGCCCACACTGAGCCACGCCTCGGAGCATTATTTTCAAGGTCTCCATATGACGGCAATGCTGGACACAGAGACCTTTAGGTGCAGAAGAATCCTGTAACTCTCCAGGGCAAAGCAAAACAGTTACTGTACACACCACATGCTCTGTGGGTCATAGGCCTCCTGGGATCCTTCTTACTACCTTACTTTCTAATCTCAGGCATTCACTACCTGTTTAAGAGAATAAGTGAGTCATCAGCCAAATTCAGCCTTACTAATTTCTATTCCAGTAGGCATACGTGTGATGTTTTCTTCACCATGTAGGTTATGATCAGGAAAAAAATCCCAATTTCCAAAAAAACTGCCAATTATGACCCAAAGCATGTTGACTAAAACCTAGAGAAATGAATATCAAGGCAAATATACATGTTCTCTACTGAGATTTTAGCACGTTAAAGCCTTCTTCTCATTCCAGTCCAGGGACTGCAACTTCTTAGAAAAACTACAACTAAGTGAAGCACAAGGACCCTAACAAATCTACCTGCTCGAGTTCAGGTAACATAAAAACCTGAACCCCTCAAAGAGATACACACTGCTTAGAAAGTACAGAATTCTCCATGGACAAAGAGCAAGGAAGTCTGCATGAATGAGCCCATCCCCTCATTCACAGTCGAACTGAAGAAACCCAAACCTTTAAAACATAATCCTTTGGGGCATGAGAGATAGAAATTTAGGCTGCCTCCTGACAAGAGATGGACTGCGATCTGCTTGTTTGGGGGACAATTTAATCAGATCTCGTTGAGGGCCTTCACACCCCGGCTAGCCTGTTCTGGGACTTGGTTTTACCTCTTTCCCGCGGGCAGCCACTTCTGCTATAACCAGCCTGAGCCCTGACCATAGTTTGTTTTTGTTATCGTGATTGTGGTTGTGGTCACGATATTGGAACACGAGGCGTTGAGCAGGTGGCCTTTTTTATTTTATTTTAATCACACTGGTGCTGTACTATTTGAATCATACCTCTACTTCCAGATATGTGCTGCTTAATTGGAAATAAGGGTCTGATGGATTTGTCTGCCCAGGTAGCTCTTAGCCTCCTGAGGAGCTAGAATTCTAGATAGGCATGCTGAGCACAGTTCTGATACTGACTCCCCCAACTTCTCCTCTCTGTCCAATTTCAGATCCACACACTTAGTCCTCAGAGCTCAGCCCAAGAAAGAGCATGCCACTGATGGTAGGGTTGCGGGAATCACCACGTGAGCAGCCCGAGGGCAGAGCGGAGACAGATGTGCATGAGATTGGGTTTGCAACTCTGAATCATTTCTACCATTTTTTTATTTTAGGTGGAAGAGGTTTTGCATGCGGCATAGAAGTAGAAGGAACAATTATGAGCTCATGTTAAACATCCCCCCCCCACACACACACACATACAAAATGTAATCATGTGATTTAAATCTCTTCCAAAACTCATCCATTTCTTTCAATGTTTTCTCCTTAAGTCCCTATAATTCTAACAGTATACGAAGTCAACCTGTCACTTTAGCATGATCTTTCAATTTAAGGGTGAATGTCTTTTCGAAATCAACTGAAAACAGAACAAAAGCATACAGTTCATATTATAGTAAGGGTTAGGTTACTCACAAAAAACTTCTCGATGGAGAAACTTGTAGCAGCAGCACTTTTCCGGGAAGGGAGGACGAGGTTCTGAGGAGTTGGTTTAGCTTTATCTTACCCCAGTTGTGACCTTAATCGAGCTGCTTGCCCTTTGGGAAAGTTGTAAGTATCAAGTGGGATAGTATAGGAAAGCTACTTTGCCCACCAAACATTATTTTTCAAAGTATTATTATTTTTAAGGTGTGAAACATTCAAGATAATGAGTCCAAACTGCAGCCAGGTACTGGAGGCTCATGCTTGTAATACAAGATACTAAGGAGACTGAGATCTGGGGATTGATATTGGAAGGCAGCCCAATGAACCAGCAAAAAAGAAAAAAAGAGCTGTACTGAGGGCATAGTTCCCATAGTAGAGCATCAGTAAAGAGTGAAATAAAGTTGAGCATGGAGCTCTGAATTCAAGACCCAATACCACTGAGAAACTGGAGTTTGCATTTTTGTGTGTATGTTCCAAATTCCGAATTTTCACTATTGGCATGTGCTTAACCTGAGCCTTCCCCATCTCAGGAGAGAACTGAGGAAGTGGAACTTAGGCAAGAAGGGGACCAGATACTTTCAGGCAGTATGCAAAGCACAGTTGTAGAAAATGGTAAGAGATGACAAGATTCCTCCCCAGGAAGGATGGCCTCGATGTGAAGGCTGTCCATACACAGCCATCGTGACACTGCGGCTGAGAGGACTGCACGAGCAGACAGGAAGAGACTGGCTCATTTTAACTCAAAACTCTAAGCTGGACATGTAATAATAAAAGATAAGGCTCATGCTGTCATCTAGCCACAGGAGGCTGAGATCCCAGCATCGAAGTTCAAAGCCACACAGGGAAAGAACAAGCTCATGAGACTCTTACCTCCAATTAACCCCAGAAAATGGGAAGTGGTGCTGTGGCTCAAAGTGGTAGAGCGCTAGCCTTGAGCAAAAATGCTCAGAGACAGCACCCAGGCCGAGTTCAAACCCCACAACTGACAAAAAAAAAAAAAAAAAGAGGTAGTATGACTACTAGGCTTGAAATCAGCAGCACTGCCACCAACCTGTGAGAAACCACAGTCAACAGCAAGAGCTGCCGCGGTAATACTGCCCCAGTTCTCAGAGCAGATCTCTTCAGCAGCGAGCAATCCCCAGCTTGCCCAAGGCCTCAGGAAATCCTGCGGTGGGCCATTTTAAACGAACTCTGAAAATAGGTGTGTTACAGAACCAAATGCTTTGACATTGCAAACACTAAATTAAACCTGAAAGAAGCTAGAAGGTAAAGAAGGCACACAAACAAAAATGGTAGCAGGAGGGGTGAGAATATCAAAATCCTCCTCTTACTAAGCAGATGGCCAAGAAACAATGTCAACAGTGGACGGAGAAAAGGAGTTTTAACTACATTATCTTTTCTTACAGAAGGAACCATAGAAGAACCAAAAATCGTGATATAATTATATTACAAGCAGAGAACAAACTAAATTCTCTACTAAATCTTCCATATCAGGTCATCAATACAATGGGTCTATGACAGATGAATCAAAAAGTCACAGGAAAAAAATTTAAGATATAGGTGTTGTTGCAAAAATCAAAAGCAGAAATGGTTATGGTTGGGATTTCAAATAAGCAAGAAGTAGGCAGAGTAATAATGCTTTTTAATATGCATTTGAACATTTCCATGAACTGTTTAAGCCATGTGTTTTTGTTTTGTTTTGTTTTGCCAGTCCTGGGGCTTGAACTCTGGGCCTGGACACTGTCCCTGAGCTTCTTTTGCTCTAGGCTAGCACTCTACCACTTGAGCCACAGCTCCACTCCTGGCCTTTTCTGTTTATGTGGTACTGAGGACTTGAACCTAGGCCTCATGCCTGCTAGGTAAGAACTCTACCACTAAAGCCACATTCACAGCCCCTAAACCACGTTTATGAGTTACTTTTTATTAGTTATTAATGTTTGTGCCAGTCCTGGGGGCTTGAACTAAGGCTTTTTTGCTCAAGGCTAGCACTCTACTACTTGACCCACAGCTCCACTTCCAGGTATCTGGTGGTTCATTGGAGATAGGAGTTTCACAGAATGTCCTGCCTCAGCTGGCTTTGAACCATGGTCCTCAGAACTCTACAGGCTTGAGCCCATTAGCACCAGGCTTTAAATTTTATTTTTGAAATGATACATGCATAGTTCAGAAAAGCTGCTATTAATCTCTAGGGCCATCTGTAAGTGCACCAAGAATGAGTCACCGCTGTGGTCTGGACAGAACAGCAGGGTGCTGGGAATGATCTTACCTACGCCTTTCCACCTCACACAACACTCAGAATTTATATGCGCCCTGCAATGATCTCCTGGAAGAACAATGAATGGCTTCTCAATTTCAGCCATTAAAGTTTCAAATGAATCTTTGTTTTCACAGCAAAGGAATGTGTGGGAAAATGGCAGGTGACTGGTTTGAATATCCTGCATCTTTCCAATCCCAGAACCCTGAAGTCAGCCATTGGCTGTGTCTCCAGGGCTCTCCAAAGGCTCAACGGCAGCCTCTGAATCACTGTCAGCCAGCTGCCAGCGGCCACACTCAGTCCTCGACCTCATCCCCCCTCCAGATACAACTCCACCTCACACTAGTATTCAAGCACCCAGGTAGAATTCTCCCTCTGTGCAGAGCTGGGTATATCTAGCCATCCAAATTACAGAAGAGAGCTTGCAGTGAGTCTTTTAAACAGCATGAAAACATTATTTTGTGTTCAATTTCTTTTAAATACTGTGCCTCCCTGTTTGTAATTTAGCCATTAATCTAGCTTGAAGGTAGGTTTCTATAGCTAAAATGGACCACTCAAGTTGAAAGATAAAACACTGCAGAGCAGAACGAATTAACTCTTCAGAGCTAGTAGACTGCTGGACATACAACTTTGCTTAAGAAAGTCCTCCAACATCCGGTTCTTTTTTCTATATATATTTTTTTTTGTTTAAGAATAAGCATGAGGGGGCTGGGAAGGTGGCTCAGTGGTAGAGTGCTTGCCTTGCATGCATGAGGCCCTGGGTTCAATTCCTCAGCACCACATAAGCAAAAAGAAAAAAGCTGGAAGTGGCACTGTGGCTCAAGTGGTAGAGCACTAGCCTTGAGCTGAAGAGCTGAGGGATAGTGCCCAGGCCCAGAGTTCAGGCCCCCACAACCAGACCCCCCCCCAAAAAAAAGAATAAGCATGAGAGAGAAAATATGCCATCCAACATGAAAGTAACCAATTGTAAAGTAACTTCAAAATTCACAGAAGTAAAATAACCTTAAGTACACTTTTGTTGGATCTATAACACCATATTTACCTTTAATTTTTTTCTTATTTCTAAATACAGCACCTTCTATTTGAACTTACTATGTTAATGTATGCTCGAATAAAACTTCAGTACTGCACTAAAAAGAAACAGGGAAAGTGGACATACTCTATTAGCTTCTCCAGAGCTTTTATCATAAACCGATGCCGGATCTTGCCAAAAGCTTTTTCTGCATCTATTGAGATGATCATGTGATTCTCGTCTTTGGTTCTGTTAATGTGGTGTATTACATTTACTGATTTATTTGAACCAACCTTGCATTCCTGGGATGAATTCTGCCTGGCAGTAATGTATCATTTTCTGTTATTATTTGTGGAATTTTGCTGGCCAGTATTTTATGAAGAAGTTTCACACCTGTGTTCTTCAGATATTGGTCTGTAGCTCTTTTTTGTTATGTCTCTGTCTGGTTTGGGAAGATGTGTAATTCTGGCTTCACAGAATGAATTTGGTAGTGACTTCATTCCTGTTCTATTTGGTGGAAGAGTTTGAAGAGTACTGATGTTAGTTCTGCTTTAAGGCTCTCACAGAGCCGGGCACTGGTGGCTCACGCCTATAACCCCAGTTACTCAGGAAGCTAAGACCTGAGGATCGGGATTCCAAGCCAATCCAGGTAAGAAAAGCCTGAAAGACTCCTATCTCCAATTAACTACCAGAAAATTGGAAGTGGTACTTTGGCTCAAAGTGGTAGAACACTAGCCTTGAATGAAAAAAGCTTTCCATGACTGACAAAAAATAAAAATAAAAGGTCTTATAGAAATCATGTCGGTGGGGGGGGAAGGTAGTAGGGAGGGGGAAAAGTGGGGGAGAATGAAGGAGGGGTGACACCGCTCAGAAGGAAATGTACTTATCACCTGACTGGTGTAACTGTAAGTCCTTTGTGCATCACCTTTACAATAACACTTTTAAACTCTTAAACAAAAAAAGAAATCATTTGTGAAATAATCAGGACATGTAACTTTCATTGCTGGGGATTCTTCTACTGCCATTTCAACTTCATTACTTGTTATGGGTTTATTTAAGTGGCTTATGTTACTAGCTCGGTTTTGCTACATTGATGGTATCTGGGAAAACATCTATTTCTGCCATATTTTCAACACCGAGAGTCCATCTCACTCCAATTAGAATGGCCATCATCAAGAATACAAACAATAGCAGGTGCTAGTGCAGATACGGGGAAAGGAACCCTAATACACTGTTGGTGGGAATATAAACCTGTACAACCACTCTGGAAAGCAGAAAACTAAACACAGAGCTTCCTTGTAATCCAGCACTACCACCCTTGGGCATTTATCCAAAAGATAGCAAATCTGGGTATAGTTAAAGCCACCAGCAAAGCCAAGCTCATTGTTCTACTGTTCACCATAGCCAAGGTATGGAAACAGTCTAGATGTCCCTCAATGGACAAATGGGTCAATAAAATATGGCATATATGCACTATGGAATTTTACGTATCCATTAGGAAGAATAATATTACATCATTTGCAAAGAAATGGATGGATGGACATAGAAAAAATATGCTAAGTGAAGCCAGTCACACCCAGAGACACAAAGGACATGTGTGGAAACTATAACTATAACTGTACAAGTGAACACACATGGGGTTACACACCGGTGTATACACAAGTATTGACTGAAACTCATATTTGCAGGAAAGAATGTAAGCGATGTAATTTCTTAGAAAAATTAACTCGCTGTCCAATAAAATGAATACCAGGAAAGGTACTTGAAAGGGGAAAAGGAAAGTCAAAAGTTATTCTGGGGAAAATGTGGAGGCCTAAATATAAATTCATAAAAATAATTTCTGATAGCTATAGCAGAATGCTGCTTCTGAAGCAAAATTAGTTTACTACAAAAGACTCAGCTTTTCCTCTCTTCAGAGCCTCCCTGGCCATTCTTCCCGCCCACTTCCACCCTCTCCCCGTCCCCTCCGCACCACTCCTCAAAACAAACACAGTCACACAGGGAGCCCCGCCAGACAGGAGCAAAGCTGAGTAGCTGCCTAAAGTCAGCTTCACCATGCCTTAATGTCATTTAGCCATTTAAAAAATCCTTTCCCAACAATCCTCCACTGTGAAACAGGGGTCTTAATTAGACTTTCCCACTTGCACTCTGCCTTTATATTTGAACATTTGGTCTCTGCATACACTTCATGGGTGACTCACATATGGGCTAAGTGATGGGCAACCAAATTACAAGGCTATAAATACATCAACTGTTGTCTGGGGAAAAGCCTGAGTGGTTTATGAAGTCAGCAATATTGTGGCAACCGATCCTTACAACAGAGCTTAAGTTTTTCATGCTCTTCCCTCCCCTGCCCCACTTAGGTAATTTGATATTATGTATGTCTACACCTATAAATCACAAGTGAATTATTGGAAAAAGGCAGCATGGGCCTGAAAGATTATATCAACAATTTTTTATTCCTAAGAAGTCTTAGCTGAACAACCTCTCAATTATCTACATCTACTCAGAACATTTGGAAACAGGCAAGAACTCCTGGTATGTAAACAGTCTGGCCACAGCCCAGTGACATTCCTTTGGCATCATCATTTGTATTTATCTGTCCAACTAGGTGCTGGCTACTGAATACCACAGAGAAATCCATTAAGCAAGATTTCTCAAAATGTCCTGGCATACGGGCGTTGGTGGCTCATGCCTGTAATCCTAGCTACGAGGAGGCTGAGATCTGAGGATCATGATTCATAGCCAGCCTGGGCAGGAAAGTCCATGAAACTTTTTTTTTTTTCTGTCGGTCGTGGGGCTTGAACTCTGGGCCTGGGTGCTGTCCCTGCGCTCTTCAGCTCAAGGCCAGTGATCTACTGCTTGAGCCACAGCGCCAAGTCCGGTTTTCTAGTGGTTTATTGGAGATAAGAGTCTCACGGACTTTTCTGCCCGGGCTGGCTTTGTGATCCTCAGATCTCAGCCTGCTGAGTAGCCAGGATGACAGGCGTGAGCCACCGGCGCCCAGCTTGTGAGACCCCTCACCTCCCACCAACTGCAATGAGATCATTAGGAGTCAATGTTTGCATGGAGTCTCACAGGTGATTCTGCAGGCCTTTCCATAGCAACCTCACCAAGGAAACAGAAATGCAAATGGACACATGACTAGCGAGGAGCATCTGCTGGGGGAAAATGACCCTCAGCCAGTCTGATGCTTAGTCTTCGGAACCATATTGACTCTCCTTTCACCTGCTTTCTATGGATTAAAATGGTTTCCTGGAAGTATGGACCGGTTTACTTCCTAATTGGAGAAAGTTTCCATTGCCCAAGATGTGGCCTCTTGAATCCCACCAGTAAATGCCGTAGCAAACCCTCTTCATCTCCAAGTAGGACTCACCAAATGGGATCAGCTTCCCAAGGGAGCTGCTCTGCTCATACAAAGAGCCTACAGCTCCTTGTAGAGAAAGAATGAAGACCAAAAGAACTGGATGTAAAATCCAATCTGCATTGCCTTTAAAACAAACTGCAATTCTCTTTTTAAAGGTATCCAACAATTGTCGGAGCAAGCTGGGAACGGTGCAAATGCCCCGAAGAATTATTCAGCCACATGATGAGGCTGAAGCCCCGTAGGCAATGTGACGTGGCCAATTAGGAGCACAGCAGGAAGTGGGCTCTCCTCAGCCAGGCCCGGCCTGCGTCCTACCAGCTGGGCAGGTTGCTTAAAGCCTACACCACTGGCATCTGCAAACTCAGGTTGCTGCAGGGTTTGCGTGGGTGACTGTGTGACCTGTGCGATGCCACTGCCTGGAACCTGGGACACTGCTCCAACTCACCACAAAAAGCTGAATGCAGAAGAGACGGCTCCCGGCGCTCCTGCCCACCGCGCCTCGCCCGGCTTGCCATCCACCCCTCAGGGCAACCGACAGCGCTCTTCTCTGTTCTAGTTTTGCCAGCCTGACCTAAATACTTCTTTTTTTTTACTTTTTGAAATTATGATCCTAGGATGTATCTCCTTAGAGATGATACTACCAGTCACACGAGTCCTTGTTAAGATCCATTTTCACCCAAATGGCAAAGGAATTCTCCCATGAAGTGGCACCGTTTGCTGCTCTGCCTCATCTCCTTAGTGTGATGAAATCGGAGCCCAACTGTGCGCCCTGAGCACACACTGGGCGAGAAGAGGGAGCTTTTCTGCATGACTGTCCATCTGCCAGGGCTGCGGGGCTCCCCCCTCCCCCAGGACCCCCACGGCAGCCTGGAGCTGAGCAGGCACACAGACAGCCGTGTACAAACAAGGTCCTGAAAGGAGACGCCAGTTCCAGCAGTGGCTGCAGGAAGGAAATGTCTGGGTATTTCTAACATTGTACACTAGGGAGTTGAGGGCAGGACTAGCACAAATTTGAGGAATGCTAACAACATGAAAGAAATAGGAGGAGATCAGGAGGCGAAATGAACAACCCTTGATCTTTCCGTGAGCCCATAAGAAGCCAAGTATCAGGAGAAGGCCACCACGGCAGCCAATGACCACGAGGGCCAACGTGAGCTCCAACAGCCCAGCACCAACTCCTTTCTCAGGAGCCAGACAGCCCTTCACACGTGCGGTGTGCAGGTCTGCGCACACACACTGTACATCCACCCTTCAAAGGAGAAATTGTGGTGCATCAGTCAGTACCCCAACACATGTATATCATTGAAACCTATTTGCCCAAAAAGCAAGATTTTAGTAAGACCTCCCCTTGAAAATTCTACTAAGAAAATGTCACATCTTCTGACAATTTCTTCCTCCTTTTGTTAAAAGTAAAACAAAGCCTGGCAAAGCTATGCCTAGAACCATAGCCACTCAGGATGCTGAAACCCAAGGACTACAGGTCAAAGCCACTCAGGGAAGACAAACTGGACACATTCTTAATTCCAATTTACCAGCAAAAAGCTGAAAATGGAGGCAGAGCTCCAGCCGTGAGCAAAAAAAAAAAAAAAACTGAGCGTATGTGGCTCTGAGTTCAAGGCACAGTATAATACTGAAAAATAAGGAAAAAAAAGTGCAAAAGCAGAACTACTACATGAAGAAATAACCCAATATTAACAGTGGCTCTTTCTGGATTATATGATTTCAATAGAGTTTTTCCTTATCTTTCTTTTTTAGGGGGGCGGGAAAGAATGGGGAGGGTTTCTAACTTGTCTTCATTCACTTTTTTTTTTTTTTTTGTCAGTCATGGGGCCTGAACTCTGGGCGTGGGCGCTGTCCCTCAGCTCTTCAGCTCAAGGCTAACACTCTACCACTTGAGCCACAGCACCACTTCCTGCTTTTTTCTGCTTATGTGGTGCTGAGGAATCGAACCCAGGGCCTCATGCATGCGAGGCAAGCACTCTACCACTGAGCCACCTTCCCAGCCCCAACATATTGTTTTCTAATCTTGACAATTATACAAGGTAAAGATAAATGTGGAGTAAACAAAATAAAAACTGCCAATGAGCAGCCTTGCTCTGGTATGCTGTCCAGACCTCACTGACCCTACAAGGATCACACAGAATAAGGAAGGCCACCGAAGAAGGGCCGAGGGGTTAAGAACACAGAGGAACCATTCGGATGTTCTCAGTCTTTTGGAAATGCTAAAACATGCGCAGTGACTGTGATGAGTAAAACGCCATAAAGAAGAGCTGAGAGAAACGTCACTCAGAAAATCCCAGACCCATCCAGTCCCAGGTTGGAGGTTTTCTTTGTGCAAAAGGAAAACTGATTTGCCCGGAACCAGCCAACTTTCACAGTGGACATGAATTAAGAGACTAGTTCCCTGACTGTGGACAAGGAACAAGCCCATGCAACAAAGCAAGTGCCCACCGACCATGTTGTTTTCAAACTGAGGGCCACCTGGACCTGGGTTTCAGCTAGACTACAAAACCACCGGGTACTCCCAAAGCTCTCCGGCCCCACAGAAACATAGCCTTAGAATACCCACTGGAGTTACAGCATTCGAATTTTCCCTTGCATATCCCATACTTTGGCTAATACATTTATGTAAACTGGCATAAGATCCATATGTGTTTACTTGTGTATTTATTCAAATGCTGTTAACTCTATTTGACTAACTTACAGTCTAAAAAAACTGAATATCAAGAAACTGGGAAGGACAGAAGAATGAAGAGAGGAAGAGGAGGATGCAGTTGTAATCTCTGTGCCAGACTTGGAAGCTGGGAAGACGGAGGGAGGAGGTGGGAAGGGTGGGGAGGGTGATGGTAGGGTGGCGCCAGTGCAGATGCGAGGCACTCATAAACTGACACGGGGGACGGCGACTCCTTTTACAACTACTTCAAGACAGTAAAAGTGAAATACCCCCTGGAGGCGCTCCTTTTGGTTTCAAGTAAACTCTTTCTTACCTCTACCTCTGGTACCCTTGATAATTTAGGAAGGGCCAGAAACCCTGAGGCTTCCTTTCAAAAATGCAGGTATTTCTAGACAAACCTTTCCAGTTGTGTCTACTGGCATTTAACTCAGAATCGGCAGTTTGCATCGTCACACGGGAACCCTGTCAGCTTCCATGATCATATCCCAGGTCCTTAGGATGCCAGAGTTGACCATCAACCCCGTGTCGTCCGGACATTTCCATATGCATGTCATCGCTCAGGACTGTCCCCGCCCAGTTGGACGTAGCCACAGAAGGGAGGAGGCTAGCAGGAGACCACAGCCCAAAGGGGGTCTTTTTACGTGAGAAGGTGATTCACATTAGGTGTCATGTCTCAGGGGCTCATAGAGACAACTGTGGTGCTCACAGATCAAGTGCTCAGCTAAAGGTTACTGGTCACGACCTTGCGATGTGTGCCTGGCTTCCAGTAGCTGTCCGTTCCTGTCTGCACTGTGTGTCTGGGATCCCAGGTCACCTGTGCTGGCCACTGCTCCCGTGTTTGTAGACCCTCGAGCGGGGGTCAGCCTGCATCTTGCTCTTCCCCCAGGTTCCTGTAGGATGGCTCCATTGTCTATGACAAGAGGGTAAAGAAGAAGCAACTGATACTTGAACTTGAGCCCCAAACTGTGTGAACTTCTGTCTTCTTATTTATAAAGTGGAAATGATAAGAATTTCTTCCTCGTGGGGCTGTTATATGGAAGAAAATGACATCATGGATACTAAGTAGAATACCTGTAAAACAGTAAGTGCTTCATAGAATGTTCTAACAATGATGAGGAAGACATGGTGGAAGACTAGTCTCAATGCCAGCTGGCCACACGCCCCAGACGCACCCATCCAGGGTGGTTCTCCACTAGGGATGATTCTGCTGGACATGCCCTCTCAGCACACATGCACACACACTCATATGCACACACGCACAGAATTACCTGGCCCCAAACAACAGCAGTGCTGCGACTAAGCACCCCGGCCTCCTGGCAGCTCTCCTGCCTGCCTTCCCAGCCTCTGTCCATGCACCCCGTCCGCAGCAGTGTGAGCTCCTGCGGCCTCCGTCTGAGCCTTCCCAGGCCTGGACTACACACTGCCTGCTGAATGCCCAACTGTTAGATTCTTTGTCAAATGGCCAACAGGCTTTATTGTCTTGGCCTGAGCCCTTAACGGGTAAAACAGCAAAGTCTTTCCTCTGACCAGCAAAGGGTGATGGCTAAGTGCCACGTGAAAACAGGCAGAGCGGCTGACTGTTCCTCCACCCAAACCAGCTCCACACCAGGCCCAACCAGTGAGTCAGCACCACATGTCGCCACTGCTAGCTGCGACCTTCCTTTATCCCTTCATTAGCTGTAAATCTTCAGGAGCAAACAGCAGCATACAGACTGGGAAGGCCTCGGCAAAGTATCCTACCAGGCAAATGCCCAAACCAAAATTCAGAGTTAAAAACCCATCCCTGAATGAATGCCAACCACAGCACGCTGAGACTCCTGTTAACCCTCCCTGCAAACCAGAGAAGTGGACAAACAGAATCCCTGCTCCTAACACCATTTAAGTCACGTGACAACAGCAGAGCATCCTCTCCAGGAGAAGGAACAGATGTGTGTAGCAATACCCAGATGGCTGGGGACAAAGTGAAGGACCTGTGCGATGTTTGCCCATTACTCATGCTCGCACCAAACCACACCGTTCCCTTAGAGAAATGTCCCCCGTGTCCCTGACTCCTCTCGTGACAACTGGAATTAGTAGGAAACAGCTAGCACAGGCTGTTAAGTGGTGCTTTGGCTCAAAGTGAGCAATCACCCTGAGGAAAGGCCAGCAAAGGAGCAGCTGCTTCTGCAGGGGATTTTACTCGGCCTGAGCGGCCCTTCTCCAAACAGCATCTTCTAAGGCAGACAAGGACCCACTGGATTGGAATTCTGCGGAAGGGAACCCTGAACCACTTTCATCATGTAACTTTTATACCTGCCACAGTGTAAGGACCCCTGTAATGAGGAGGAGCAAACGTGGTTCAGCCAACTCCAGCCCCTTCCCAGTCCCCCCATTCTCAGAAGAAAGCCTGGAGTCCTGCCTGCTTTTCTTCTCTGGGGTGTCACACATCTTAGACAAATGAAGCTCCTGGACAAGACAGGACATGTCCAGCGTGATTCCTCTGAACTCAGCCAGCCACCCTCACACTTACATTTGTAAAACTGACATTGGCTTGTCAATAGTCATTCTGGGGACTGTAATTTCTCTCAACATTATTAAAATAACAAAGGACTGAGTATTTCATCTTTTTTTGTTTTCTGCCAATCCTAGGGTTTGAACTCAGGGCCTGAGCTTCTGTATGCTCAAGGCTAGTGCTATACCACTTGAACCACAACACCACTTCTGGCACTTTCTAGTAGCTGTTAGAGATAAGAGTCTCACGGACTTTCCTGCCCAGGCTGGCTTTGAACTGGGATCCTCAGATCTCAGCCTCCTGAGTAGCTAGGATTAGAGGTGTGAGCCACTGACACCCATGAGAATTTGCATTTCTTGTGGAGGTAACCCAGATCTCCGTGTTACACGGCAAGTATCCTCTCAGTGGTATGGCCCTCTTTTGGAATGTTTCCCTCTTCCTACAGGAGTGCATGACAGGAAGGGATACTCATAAGAAGAGGAACGGAGAAGGAAAGCAGCTAGATCACCCTGAAGAATCTCAGTGGTGGACTGAGAAGCAGGAACGTGGGGCAAAATTTGCAGGACAGGAATGGCTGAACAGCAGGGCTCAAGTCAGAACGAAACAAGAACAACACGAGAGTTTTCCAGAATAACATTTCTAGCCCTAGACCAAACACACGGAATGAGAATCTCAGGGCAAGCTGTTCCCAGATGACTAAGATAAACAAAAGAAAAGTTGAGAACCTCTGAGCTTGAAAGCTAGATCAATTCACTAAACTCAGAGCTAGCTACGCAAACTTCTCACGTGCCAGTCTCTGAGCTAGTCACAGGAAAGTGCCGAGCACAAAGGCAAGATCTTACTCTCAGATTACAGTTCAGTGGAGAAGACAGACATCGGATTAAAAAGCACACGAACATCCAGTGCTCACTGGTGCTTTCTCTTGCCTGGACTCTCACACACAGCCAGCTACATGTGCTTGATTTTCCCAGGGTCTATGAAGAGCTGCATTTCAAAAAGGCGCCACCGGAAAGGCAGACAGCGCCCTCTGCTGGCCCTCAGTGGTAGCACCTGGGCAAATCCCCGTTCCAAGTCCAGGTGGGGAGTTGTGGTCCCTGGGCCACCAGGAAGGGCAGCAGGCGGTTTTATTTTGATAATGAATGCTTCTTCAAGGTCACATCAATCGAATTGTGCGAAGACACTCCCCGTATCCTCTGCTCCGATATCTCCAGTCTGAACACCTGGTTGAGTTAAGTGGCACATTCTACTGCGACAGCATCCCTGTGAGTCCAGTTCCACTCTTCCTGCAACCCTCTGGTAGCAGGCCATGCAAAGACAGACACTTGCTAGACACGCCATGAATAAAGAACAAATCACACTGTCTATCAGCCCAACATTGCCCGTGTGGCAGGATCTTGGGAAGGCAGGAGAAACAATCACAGTGCTTAAGTCCCTGAATTCCCTGAATTTTAAGTGACTTTAAATATTTAAATATACTGTGTATCCTTCCTGAGAGTCTTTATGAAAAGAATAATATTCATAAATGATATACATTGTACTTGGACCCAAGCCCGGTACAGCTAATTTGCAGTAAAGCAACATGTAAATTTATGATAATAAATTATATTATTTAAATGAAATTATAAAATAAGAGTAACTCACTCGTGTTCAGTTTTCATGAATGCTGACACCTCTTGAGAACTTGGTGCTGTGGTTTGGACTCAGGCCTGCATTCCGCTGTGAGCCATAAGAACTGGGAACTGCTGATTTGAAGCACATACACGGCCAGCTCAGTCAAATAACCCGGTGGTATATTGAGCATCTAGCTTACCTCCATTCAAGAAGCCACTAAGAAATCTGCTGGTTATGAGATGGTGCTGACAAAATCACTCCACACCATCTCTCAGAGATTGCCAGGAAAGAAGGGAATCTATTCAAGGGGGAATTAGAATGTAGAGAACTAAAAATTCAAAGCACCATTTGCAACCATGTTTAATCCACAGAATCCAAAAATAAACAAACCAGTCAGTAGCCTCTGAAGGGGGAAGACCTGTTGGTACTGCCTCTAACTCTAGAGCTTGTGGAGTAATCTTGTGAATTAAGAAAGATCAGTGTCTGAGAAACAGTTCTGGACTAAGATTTAATTCACCTGAGAGGAAAGACCACCGCGTGCAGGAGGCAGGACGGGAACTAGCTCATCCCTCCACAGCCACGTGCCTCTGAGTCCTCGATCTGGAGCCACGCCTGCGCTGGATCAGCAGGACACCAGCCTTTACATCTGTGTCTGTGACGTGTTTGCAAGAGGCTCATGCTGACCTGCTTCACTGACCTCTAGGTAAGTGACATCCAGTCCTCATCATTCTTAATTCTGTAAGGGTTGCTGCATGCAAAAAGCCTACATTACTGCCCACTACTATCCTCAAAACCTACTTGGAATGATCCACTTAAAATATTAGCTTTGAAGCCAGAGACTCGAGGGATGAAATTCTGGCTCTGTAGGTAGTCATGCAGACTTGCATGACTCAAGATTCACCTTTACAAGTCTTAATTTTCTAAGTCATGGCAAAATGTCAATTGGAATATTATCTACCCCAGCTGGGCACTGGTGGCTCACGCCTGTAATCCTAGTTACTCAGGAGGCTGAGATCTGAGGATCGCGGTTCAAAGCCAGCCCGGGCAGGAGAGACCGTGAGACTCCTATCTCCAGTAAACCACCAGAAAACCGGAAGTGGCGCTGTAGCTCAAGTGGTAGAGCGCTCACCTTGAGCTGAAGAGCTGAGGGACAGCGCCCAGGCTCAGAGTTCAAGCTCCACAACTGACCAAAAAATAAAAAAAAATATTATCTACCCCAATGGTGTATAGTAAGAAGCAAATGCTAGGACATAGGTAAATCTGTTGATCTGTTATCAAATGCCTGGTAAATAGTGAGCTTCCAGTCTTTTGTTTTTTATTTTGTTTCTTACCTGACTACAGATACCAAATGACTTCATGGGACAGTTTTAATTACTGCTTTTCTTTTGTGTTATTTATCGCCTCCTCTGGTCTATCAGTAAATGTGTTAAAACTTAAAACAGCCTTGTTTCATCTCTCCAAAACATTTCAACCTTTTAGAAAAATAATTCTTCATCATTATTCTCTGCTCCCACATCTAGTCAGGCTGACACCCAAATGTCAACGATTCAGGCCTACAAACCCTGAAATAATTTTGCCAAGAAAATTTCATGAGTCTCCACATACAGTGCTTAAGTTTAACTCCATGTTGCTGGATATGACAGAGTGCCTGAAACAGCTGTTAATTCCAGCTAGTGGTGTCTGGGTTTTGTTTGGTCTTCCTTCATCAGAATCCCCTTGGGGATAGAACTGTGGGTGTACTTCTTCCATATCCAGTCAGACCAGACACTGGCTCAGGCCTGAGGAGATATTTATTCTACTGTCCAATGATGTGCATCCTTGATACCAATAAACACAATTGTGACAATCCCTAGGGGGAAAAAGAATAAACAAAGGTCTCTTCTCAAACCGAAAGCTAAATTATTATCTAAAAGAAGAAGAAAAATAGAGATGTTACAATAAAGGAAAGTACTGTGTGGCAAGAGTGACAAGTTCGGACCACATGATAGAATGGACACACCACGTCGAGTCTCTGGACCTACAGTTCTCATGCAGAACATACAGTAAGAAGGAGATAGCCTTCTTGTTGCTTAAAAAAGTGCAGTAGCTAAAATTGATCTAAATGACCAGCATGGGGGTAGATATTAGATACCATTGGCAACAATAAAGGATCTTAACAGCGTGCATCTGCACCGCCCATCTAGTTTCCTGGTAGCTACCACCTGTGTAACCACAGTCTTCCAATGAATGGCCTTTACTCACTCCTCCTTACGGAATAGACAGATATACACACGCACAGGTAGTTGACTATACACAACACTGAAGTAAATATTGTTGGCACTGTTTTTATAAGACTGACAGAAGTTACTTACCTAAGTCCAATTTGCACAGAAGAATAACAGCTATCCAAAGCCCCGATTCCTCTCTCATGCTGCAGGAGACTCGAGGCCTTTTCATTGGTGCTAAAGTAATGTGGGAAGCACAGCAGAACCATAGGTTTAATATGTGATTCAGAAAGATGTCCCAGCCCCTGCTTTAAGTCAACAAAGGGTGTGCTTTTACAAAATCATAACCTTGCCATAGGAGCCTATGGTTAGCTTATCTCAAAGTCTCTGTACCCTTGGCTTTTCCAACATCTTTCTAGGAAAGAGTAAATCAATTAGTCCTCTCAAAGCTGCTGAGTTTCTGAAAAGCTGTTTTTCTGCCTCTGTGGAAAGGCATTCACTGCGTTTGGGAATGTGCTCCCCAAAACTGTGTCACTGCAAGCTCTACCATTCTTGGCTCTGTATTAAAATACCACCCCTTCTCCATGCCAGCCACCTGTCAGGAAGTGCCATTGTCTATAGTTGAGAGGAAAAAATTCCAGCAAGACCTCTCTCACGCTCTTCACCCTCCTTTGCCAGAAAGGCTATTTCCAAAGTCAGAATGTAACACACAGCAGAGGTGTTCACTTTATATGGCCATAGCTCCCTTTTCCCCTCCTCAAAACCCTGACTAGGAGTGGTCTACATAACTATAAACCGAGCACTCCAGAGGTGGAAGCCAGAAGATCGAGATTCAAGGCCTGTCTGGGCTCCCTCGTGAGACGTGTCCTGCCTGCGGATGCTTACCAAGCCCTGTGCATCTCGTACTTTATGGTTACTTCTGTTGTACTGAGGTTTGAACTTCTGGCTGCATTGCCACCCAACCATCATCCTCAGACCTCAGACTTCTGAGTAGTGAGGATTACAGATGTGAGCCACTGGGGCCCCGCTAAGTTTAGGGGCTTTGATGTAAGTTTAGGGGCTTCCATCTTGGAAGTCCAACTTTGCAAACTTTTCTAACACTGAATTCACAATAAAAGTGACATGTGTTCCATGCCAGGAGTCAGGTTTATGATTTTACATGTGTTATGTCAGGTAATCGTCAAGATAATTCTGAGACTCAGACAGTTTAATAAGAAGACGTAAGCTGGGCACCAATGGCTCACGCCTGTAACTCAGCTACTCAGGAAGCTGAGACCTGAGGACCACAGTTCAAAGCCAGCTGGGGCAGGAAAGGCCATAAGATTCTCATCTCCACTTAATCACAGAAAAAGCCAGAAGTGGTACTGTGGCTCAAATGGTAGGGTGTTAGTCTTGAGCAAAAAGGAACTTAGGAACAGCACCCAGGCCGAGTTCAAGCCCCAAGACAGACAAAAGAAAAAGAAAGAAACAAAGAAAGGAGACATAGCTAATAAGTGGTAGAGTCAGATTTGAATTCAGCCCAATTTTAGGGGCCTGTTCTCTAATAAAATCACCCATACTTTTTGCATCATTTCTCTTGGGTTTTATTCTTAATGATCAACTTCTATTATCATTTTATCACAGATATGAACTATTTTATGCTGATGCAAACTGTTCAGCAAGCCATATCTAGGAAATAATTTTATTCCTAAACTGATGCCATGATATTGGAGAAGCTTCAGTTACAAAGTGTCTTTGAATGGGAGCCCAGACAGGAAATGGGGCAGGAAAAGCAAGGCGCCCGCCGTCTCTGCAGGCTGTTCTGGCCAGCGGTTGTCCTTTGGAGGGAGCGGTGAAGTTCAAGCGACCATCTCCTGTGTGTAACACAATACCTTTTGATTAAATTTTTAGAAGGAAGAAGAGGAAAGTGCACCCTCTGCAGACAACTCAAGGCTTACAACCTGTACAAGAGGCTGATGTTTCCTCTGGCTTGAGATATTCCATGCAACTGTGCCTACTTAGAGTCGTTAAGTTTGGGAAGGAGATTTCTACTTACGAATTCTTAGTAACTGGTTTTATTAACATCTTAGAACACCTAACTGCTTCTAACCCAATCATGCGTGCTATTTTTTAACCACGGGTTATATCAACCAAAGGCTAAAATAAAACAATTTTTGAAGACAATTTTTTAAAAACTTGAGTGGTACTCTCGCCGGCTGGGGATGCAGCCTGGGCAGGGCTGGCCTCAGGCTCTCGCCGGCTGGGGATGCAGCCTGGGCAGGGCTGGCCTCAGGCTCTCGCCGGCTGGGGATGCAGCCTGGGCAGGGCTGGCCACAGGCTCTCGCCGGCTGGGGATGCAGCCTGGGCAGGGCTGGCCTCAGGCTCCCTCTGTGTCCCTTATCTACCCTAAAGAGCATTCCCAACCCAGTTGGTTTGCAATCCCTGATTTCTCACTCACACCCACCTGCTTGGCAACAGACGTTCCCTGCCAGGACACGCCACTACTTGTAGAATGAACGTCATCTGTTTAGAAATACCACTGACAGTGGCTATGGATAAGTTACGCGGGTGTCCACATGTCTTTAATACCAGACATGTCTGGTTATTTATAACACAAAGACAGCTTTACTGACTGCATTTTAATTCAGAATTTTAACTCAACAGAATCATTAAAGGGGCATGTCCCTCCCGAAGGCCAGGCTGTGTGCCGGAGCGCGCCTCGTGTTTCCCACCGCAGTCACACAGTCTCAGGTAGGAGTACTGCTGTCCTCATCTCGAGGTTAGGAAAGGCGGCCTCTGAAGGGTGCCCCCGCCAGGCGGAAGGTAAAGCCGGGACGGGAACCAACCCCGTGCTCGCCTCAGAGCTGGCGCAAGCCTTATCCCACACTTGCCATGCAGTCCAGGGCAGAGCGTGAGAACAGAGGCTTAACTGGGCAGCTTCTGCCATTGGGGTTTCTGAATGCTTGATCAGCTCCATTTATTTCCAGCTGTGGGACCCAGCCAGGTCACTTTTTCTCTCTAAACCTTGACTTTTCCCATCGTTGAAAAATAATTATAATGCTAGTTCATAAATATGGAACACTTGACAATAATGATGACAATGGCCATTTTCTTTTTCCCCTTATATTCTAAATAAAAACATAGTGTTTATTGAATGTGTATTCTACACTACACTGGAGGGTTTACATTTAATGTGTATAATAATCCAAATACAGTAACTAACACGTCTTGAAAACTTACTACATACCAAGATGTTTTAAGTACTTTGTTCACATTAACTTAGTAAATAACTGGTAGCTACCCATACTAACTAGCGAGTCACTGGGGAGCTCTGCACACAGTGGAATGAAGCATAGAGAGAATGCCTCGGTAACCTGTGGCCCCACAGCTAGGAAACACAAAGCCGTGCTAAGAACTCCCACAGCCAAGCCGTGCCAAGAACTCCCACAGCCAGACAGGAGTTCGTGTCAGGCCGGGGGCAGGGACGTAAAAGAAAGGTCTGGCATGGAACCTTTACTAAAATTCCCAAATGCATTGACGCGGTAAGGCCTACATGTTCACCAGCGAGCAACGTGCACTCTCCTGCAATGTCTAAAATGCCAGGAGACACAGTGGGAGCTCCCGAAGATAACTGAGGCGGTGAGGCTGTGGCGGGTGGACTCCGAGGAGGCAATCCTTGAGAACTCGTGGTTCCACAGAGCAGCCGTGAAGGGCTGGTCAGGAGACAGCCAGGAGGGAAGCTCCATACAGCAAGTAGACAGAACATGGTTAGAGAGGAGTGGGGGCCAGATGACTCACGGCAGGGCTCACATGTAAAGTTAGACATGCAAAGAAGGACAGATTGCAGAATACCTGCACAACAGTCTGCGATTTGGGGACACTACTTGTATGATGCAATACTGATGGAGGCGGAGGTGGGGCCTGGAGGGGTACCCAAGAGCACAAGCCTCTCACTAGGACACAAAGGAGCAGGAGGAGGAGGAGAAGGAAGAGGAGGAGGGAGGAGAGGAGGACGAGGAAGAAAAGAAACAAGAAAGAGGGAGGAGGAGAAGGAAGAAGAAGGAGGAAGATGAGGAGGGAGGAGAAGAGAGAGGAGGAAGAAAAGAAATAAGAAAGAGGGAGGAGGAGAAGGAAGAGGAGGAGAAAAATGAGGAGGAAGGAGAAGAGAGAGAAGGAGAGGAGGACGAGGAAGAAAAGAAATAAGAAAGAGGGAGGAGGAGAAGGAAGAGGAGGAGGAAGAAGGAGGAGGAGGAGGAGGAAAAGAGGAAAAGGAAGAGGAGGCAGGAGGAGAAGGAAGAGGAGGAGGAAGGAGAAAGAGGAAGAGGGAAGAGGAAAAGGAGGAGGAAGAAGAGGAAGAAGAAAGAAGAGGAAGAGGGAGGCAGAGAGGAAGAGGAGGAGGAAGAAGAAAGAGGAAGAGGAGGTAGGTGGAGGAGGAGGATGAGGGAGGAGGAGGAGGAGGGAGGAGGAGGAGGGAGGGAAGGAAGAGGAGGAAGAAGAAGAGGAGGAAGAGGAGGAGGAGGAGGATGGGGAAGAGGAAGAAGAAAGGGGAAGAGGAAGTGGGAGGAGGAGGAGGAAAAGGAAGAAGGAGGAGGAGGAGGAGGAGGAGGAGGAGAGAATAAAGTAGCAGCAGCGGCGGCACAGTGGCAGCAAGCAGAGAGTTCTGGAAGAGAAGAGTCAAGACAATGACAGAGGTGCACAGGACAGCATGGCTCAGAGTGAGCAGACTGGGGGGCCGGGGTTCCTGGAGGCCCAGCTTTGAGCAAGGTGGCAGCAGCAGGTTAAGAGGAAGACGGGCCGAGTCAGGGTGCTGTGAGGAGCATCGGATGGGCCTGGGGAAGGAGCCAGGAGGCCTGTGCAGAGGAGAACACAACGGCCCTGCAAGGCTCAGGGCCTGGCTCGTTAACGGATGAGCGCGATGTGTGCAAGGCTGTGAGCCCTCTTGCTTCACGCCCAACAGACCCTGCCGTGTATATGAATTAACTAAATTATGTAAGTGTGTGCAGCAGGATCTAAACTCTCAAATCTTGCAATTCAAGACATTTTAGGGGCATAATTTCCTCACTATTTAGGAAATTTTAGGGACCATAATATTAGTAATAAGTAATATCAATAACAGAAATGGAAGCCAGGCTCTGGTAGCTCATACCTGTAATCCCAGCTACTCAGGAGCATGAGATTTAAAGATCAAAGCCAGCTCAGGCTAAAGAAGTGAGACCCTCATCTCCAGCAAAAAGCCAGAGCTGTGACCCAAGGGATAAAAGTCACAGCCTTGAACTCACAAGGCCCTGAGTTCAAGCACCACAACTGGCACAGAAGAAAAAACACCAAACAACCACAAAACAGACATGGAGATGGAAGGGAGACTGCTGTGGTTCTTACATAATATTAACTTAAATTTTATATATGGACAGTGATGTAATGCAGAATTTCCAATTAGAAATTCCCTCAACAGTAATCACGAATAGAGGCAGATATGTTTGCGAATCATCAATGGAATTATCGAAGACATTAGAAACACATTTTACAGTATTATGCATAAAACGTTGTTTGTTTCTCGTTGAATGTGTTTTATCCTGCAGAGGAACTGCTGAGTAAGCAGGTACCTAGCTGTGCTAATGCTGTTGAAATCCTCTCCCTCGCTCTTGCTGATGTTTGATCTGCCGCAGACACAGAGGTCCAGAGACTGCTACGTTAGCCAGCCATACTGGCACTCCCTGGAAAGCACTCCAAGGGCTCCAGGGCTGTCTTTGTGTACCCTTTTCTGCCTCCATCCTGCAGCTTCTGTTTTATCTTGTCACTTAGTGTTTCCATGGGTGAAGAAAAGACATTAAAACCTTTCTGGCATCCATAGGAGGCCCAGGATAGTTTTGCCTTTGGTACTTTTCCATTAGACTTCTTGCATGAAAAGGACAACTTTAACTCAGTAGGTTTAATCTGCTATGAATGAAGGTATACGTTGCTAAATTGCTATTATTTAAAATAATGACAGTAGTCATGCACTGCTGGCTCACACCTGTAATCCTAGCCTCTTAGGAGGCTGAGATTTGAGAATCACAGTTCAAAGCCCATCCAGGCAGGAAAGTCTGTGTGACTCTTATTTCCAATTAATCACAGAAAAAGCCCGAAGTGGAGCTGTGACTCATGTAATAGAAAGCTAGCCTTGAACAAAAGGAGCTCAGGGACAGCACCCAAGCCCAGAGTTCAAGCCCCAGGACTGACAAAAAAAAGTAAATATGTAAAACAACACTTATTATCTTAACATGTGATATAGAAGATTCTCATACTAACTCTAAACCTACTTACTGAACACTAAATAGCCATGCTGCTATATGGTGCTATATGGAGAAGAGCAAGACACACTGAAACATTTTAAGTGTGTGTGTGTGTGGGTGTGTGTGTGTGTGTGTGTATAAGAGAGAGACAGAGAGACAGAGAGAGAGGGAGAGAGAGGGAGAGAGAGGGGGTGGTGTTTAGAAAGACAATTTGATTCACTGATCATAATGTTTAAATCTTTTGAGGTCTGTTGTGCAGGAAATGGGTAGCCCCACAGGATAGACAGGCCCACCCAGAAACAATGAGGTGACCCTGATTGTAGACTGAGCTCCTGCAGAATCCTGAGACGATCTTACCCTGGAGGATTGATGGGAGTCCCAAGTGACAAATATCCTCAGAACGAAAGAAGATGACACACACACGTGCACACACACACACACACACACACAAAAGAAGGCTCTGGAAACACCGAGGTGGAGAGGGGAGAATTCACGATGTCAATGGATGCTCAAGGAAGCAAAGAAGGGCTCTCCCCTAGATCCTGCAGTGTGAGCAAGGCCTGCTGACACCAACTGTGAGAGAATAAATGTTTATCATTTTGAGAGACAGAAAGTTTATAGTCACTTGTTACAGGAACACAGGAAGTTAATTCAGAGTTGATTAGGTAAAATAAATAACCCTTGCTCATATTGGAACAAAGATCTCACCTTTAACTTCATAATTCAGCCCTTCAGATTTGTACTTTTAACCTTCCAACAAGTGGAAATTATTTTTTAGGTGAACCAATTCTTCAGTGCAAAATTGAACATTTACATCTGTGAGCCAGAGAGCAGGTCCTCCCCAGACCCTGGCTGAGCCCGCTGGCACCTGGACCTTGGGCCTCTCGGCCTCCAGAGCTGTGGCATTTCTGGTATAGCAGCCCGGACTAAAGCTCTGAGTCAGCACCATCTCTTGGGTCCCCTAAAACTTCCTGAACCACCTCTTCCCATTTTACATATTTACACAGCTCTCCCTTCTTTTTTATCTTGCTTAGTCACCCAAAAGTATCTCCAGCCTAGATCCTTCATCAAGTTGATGCTGACCGCCTGCTGACAAGTTCGTCCTCACATTCTGTGAACACTTCAAATCCAACACCACACTGAACATCTGATTTTCCTTATAAAACCAGCTTTCCAGTCATTACCCAGGCTCTGCTCCATGGCCTCTTTTCTGTTAATTCTCTCTCCTGATTACCTATAATGCCAATTTTCCTTCTCCCAATCCCCTATCAATATTTTAAGTCAGGTCCAGTGACTCCCTGTCAAACTACAGCCTCTGGTGTTCTCTTTCTCCCTTAGCCTCAACTATCCTCTATCTATCTATCCTTTCGGTGGCAACCAGAGGAGAGTTTGTAAAATGAACACCATTCTTGATCAATTCATTTAGTAGCTCTCCACTACCTACCAACCACTTAGCACAACCTATGAATTCTGGCCTCTGTCTATCCTCCTATCCTCAAGTCCTTATTGCTCAATCAAACGACTGATGCTCCTTGCGTCGAATCCCTTCAGCTCTCTCCTCTGAACTGGCCGTTTCTGTCTGAAATACCCTTTCTCACCCTTGTGCCGTCTTGCAAACGCATCACTCATCAAAGTAAGCGCCTTTGTATTTGGGAAGTTTGACCTCAGCTCAGTCTGATCCTTACATTCAGCCCCCACTTGGCAGTCACACATTCCTTCTCTCTGGTCCTCCAGGACCTTAAGTATATGTCAGCAATAGTAAGGGGCACGCTGTTCTGCGACAGCTTTGTATGCACGTTCTCAATTGCCAGGATGTGTAGACATAAAAGTAAGGCCTTCTCATTCCCATGCCACCAGGGCCAACACACGGCAGAGATGCGAGGCGCTGTGATGGAGATCTCTCTGATCTGACATCTGAGAAGTCGGGTAAGGCTGTCCTGAAGTTCAGGGAAAGAAGTGAGCCTGTCCGCACAGGTCCATCCCAGCAAGAGGGAGAAATTCTTTCCCCATCAGAGTGACACACAAGAGGGGGTGATGCAGGATGAGAGTGAGCTGGTGTATATGAACAGAGGAGAGGAACGGGTCTGACCGAAGCAGAAGACACTTGGAAAGCAAAGGGAGATAAAGATTCATAACCTGGGTGGAAACCACACTTGACAAGTCTTACAAGAGTATGAATAAGTTATGTTAAAAGTGTCATATTGCTGGTATAAAAAATAAAAATACATTTAGTGGCCTAAAACAACAAAGAGCCAGAAATTAGAAACTGTCCTCGATTGGCTGAAGGCAAGCGTGGCCTGCCGTGCTGAGAAGGCCCGTCTGGGCTCTTCAGTGAGATTCCATCTACAAAACAACAAACAAGAGTTGATAAAACACAGCCATTGTCCCCAAGGAAGAAAACCGTGCGTCTTTCACAAACACATCATCTTTGAGATCGTAGTAAGTACTATAGCACACACACACACACACCAGAGTAAAACAGAGACAGAGGCTTGGAGGTGTGATTCCGTTGGTAGAGCACCAGCCAAGGATCAAAACATCCGGTACCAATTTGAACCCCAGTCTTTCAACAAAAGAGAAAAAAGTAATAATGGGACTGGGAGGCAAGGCTCAGGTCATAAAGCACCAGACAAGGAGTGAGAGCAAGCCTCAGATACCAAGTTTGAGTCCTGGTCTTCACGAAAAAAAGAAAAGAAAAAGAAAGAAAGAATCAAACAAGACAGACCAAAAAATGTTATGTGAAGGTATTAGGGAAGATCTGAGCGATAACTGTAATGTAAACAGGCGAGGAAGAGGTAAGCACACCGCTCGATCCCATTCATAAGCACTAGTGTGGACTGTGTGTAGTGAGATAATAAAATCATGAAGCGATGCCACTCAAAGCAGCACAAGCCCAGACAGATCCAGAAACAACAAAGACTGTGGACAAACCAGTGAGCTGTGTCAATAAATACCCATTCCACATTGACCCTTTATTTGGCAGATGAAACAATTATCAAATGTACAAAAATTACTAATAGAGGAAGTCTGTCTTTCTAGTTCTATGGCTTCCATATTTTTGCAATAGAACTATTTGTCTCAATAAAATTGCATGTGGGATTCAAGGCACTGAACAAATACACAACCCTCTCTGCGGAAGGATTGGTCACCCTGACCAGTCCTGTTTTGCCTCTCCTCAAGACCCTCCTCCCACGTTGCTGTTTTGAGGTGACTCACCCGGGAGACCACATGGACACAGAATACAGTTAATAGAAAGTCTTTACTAGCCGGCCAGCAACTACACTGGGCAGTCGGGTGCTCAAACTGCAGCCTCAACGCCATCCTCAGGGCCCTCTGAAAGCAGAAAAATCCCACCTCCTTGTTTGCTCAGGGGTGCAACATCCATAACAGTTCTTGCCCGCAGGTGCAAGTCCAGCAGAAGCCAAGTTACAGAAGCCAAGCACAGCATTGAGCAAGGGCAGCATGGCCCATTTCTAGGACCAGTTTTCATGGCCACTTACTTAGACACATCACGGAATAGTGGATACATTCACCTTTAAATGTTAAACCATAAGGAATTAGTCTCATGGGTGGGGTGTAGTCCTTTATTAAAGATGGAGTCATAAAAGTAAAATGGAGTTACAGAAGAGTCAACTCTAAGACTGTGAGGTTTGATAAGCCCGATCACGTAACAATGTTAATTTCATGATAATGATACAAAGGGAAATCAGGTAAAGATATATAAGAACTCTACTAGTTTCGTAACTCCTTATTTCAAGCTAAAAAGTTAAAGGAAACATGATACTACCACGATCGCTCCCTTACATTCCTGGGTGCCATCCAGAACCATTACCTTAGGCCTTGTATAATTTTTTAAAGAAGACCTCCAGAAGCAGCTGGGTAGCTTGTTCTGGGTTTTAAGCACCCTCTGAACCAGATGATTATCTTCTATGACTCTTTTTTTTTTTTTTTTGTCATTTGTGGGGCCTGGGTGCTGTCCCTGAGCCTCTTTGTGCCCAAGGCTAGCACTCTACCACTTGCACCAGTTCTGGTTTTTGAATGGTTAATTGGATATAAGAATCTCATGAGGAGTTTTCTGCACAAGCTGGCTTTGAACTGTGATCCTCAAATCTCAGACTCCTGAGTAGCTAGGATTACAGGCATGAGCCTGGCTGTATTTTCTATGACTCTTTAATCCCTTCATACTCTAGGAGAAAAGCACTTCTTCAAGTAATAGAAAAATTATCGATAGAAAAATTATCTTTTACAACAGAAGATTTTGTGGTATACTTATAGGCCACAAAACTGACCTTTCTACAATGTCTTCATCTCTCTCCATAGCTCTTTTTCCATGTTTGAATCATTAAGAAAATTCTCCATTTCCAATTTTTTTTATCTTCATAAACTATGGTGTCCACATCACATCCCTATATTTAAAAAAAAAATAAACAAACAAATAACCAGGGAGGCAGACCGTGTTGTCGGGGAGGACACGTGAGGGAGGCAGAAGAATAGAACAAGAAAGGGTGGGTAATGTAGTCTCAATATTGCATGTGCATGCACGAAAATGGAGCGAGGTAAACTGAGGGGATGATGGGATGGAGAGAAAGCAGGGAGAATGATACAAAGGGGCTGGGACAGGCTGAGCAAACTGAGCCTGGTGAAGGCAACTCAGAAAAATGGCATTTAGAAACACAGAAGTACCATCTTCACTTCAAAGAGACACAACAGGATGCATCCCAGCATTCCTTCCTGAGGGATGTGTCTCTCACCCAAGCATTAACACTTGTCTGACAGAATGTATGCCTTCCTGAGAAAAATGCTTCCCCAAAACTTAAGCCGCCTCCCATCCCAAATGCAAGGAGCAGGTGGCTCCTTACCTCAAGGGCAAGGGTCTGTTTTGTGGCAGGATGCATGCTCACCTGGAGAGTGCCCAGACTACAGAAACTCAGGAAGTAACACCAGGAGCAAGTAGAGCAAAGGTAAAGCACCTAGCTTTGCATAACTTTGAAGCCAGACCCCTGCCTTTACCATAGAAACGTGCCCCAGCAGCCCAGAGCTGTGTGGGCCTCTCCCCGCCTCCCTGTGAGAACACCCACACTCTGTGAGGTGCTCCAGCCCCGCTGTGCTGTCTGCTTGTCTGCTCGCCTGCTTGCTTACTTACTCAATAAAGCACTGCCAAGTTTTCCTACCATCATGACTTGTCCAGAAACTCTTATTCTGCGGCTGAAGTCAAGGACTCTAAGTGAAGAGTCCCTTCTTTTGAAGGGAAACCTCACAAAGCCTCACCAGCATGCGGTGGCAGGGCAACATGAAGATTCATTTTACTCACACACTGACATGTGGAGTTGAAACCGCTGTGTACAACAACTTACGGATAATTTTTTAAAGAAATTAATAAAATAAGAACCAACCAATACCAAATACACCAGCTGAGGTGGAATAGTATCACTCAGATTGTGTGTACAATATTCCTGCTGCAGAGTATTGCCATAACAACCTCCCCACATTACCATATTGTGTTTTTTCTTACACATTTTTTCACACCATTTATGACAGCCACTATGCCAAGTGCCCTAGACATTTGCTCTTAACCAATGAACAGCCAGACTGCGAAATTCAAGTCTCTCAGCAAGTCTCAAAGTGCCAAAAATGCACTCTCACCAGGAGACACAGTCCCTGAGCCACAGAGTAGAAATTTGTGCTGATGATATTATTCAGCCCAAGGTAAACCAGACCTGTGACCCTGTCTGTGCCTGAAGAGCAAGCTAAGCGTGTTCACCGGCTCCCCAGGGGTCTGTCAGAGCCGATGAAGGCGCCGACCGCAGCGTCTAATGACAGGCTGTGTGGCCGTGCAGCTCGGCCATCACAGGCTGTGCAATGCCAGGTCCCTTAGCCAGGCCCCCGAAGCCCAGCACTGGGCTGCAGGTGACCTGCCAGGACCAGTAACTAGTGAAGGGCCTGAGTGTACGTTCACACAAGCATGCTGAGCACGGGTGCAGCTATCATCAACGTGGAGAAGCAGTTTCCCTAACACTGCAGGCTCAGGCTCAAGGCACCAAAATAGCACCAGAAAGATGATACCACATTGCTTTATTCCAGACATCTGACACTTGTGAAGTTGATGCCAAATTTCTTGTCACATATGTGTCTGGAAGCCTTCATACTAAGAGGCATTTCTTATCTCGTGACATTTCAGTGGGCTGCATGGAGTTAGACAAGCACTGAGCCGCCCTCAAAAAGGCACGAGACAAAAGACAAGTGTTCCTTTCAGGTGATCTCAGTGGTCCTGGGAGGCGGGGAGGAGGGAGTTGGGGGCGACATCTAACACAATCTTCAGCACATCTGTGATGCTCAGGACTGTCCAAACACTGCGTTTGCAGCTCCCAGTCAGCAACTGCAGATCTGCCTGGGCTCCCAAGGTCATCTGGAAACAGCATGCTCATCAGCCAAGTGAAGAAATGCCTCTGTGGGCAAAACAACAGCAAGGTCAAACATCCCTCAGGGACTGCGACGCCCAGGTGCTTTGTCTCTGGTAACACAGCTACCCTTTTCTACAATAATCAGGCTTCCAGGTGATGCTAGACTTTTGCAGTAGCGGATCATTTCTAGTGATTACCTTGCCTTCTGCTCAAGTCAGTGCCGTGCAGACCCTACCCTGTCCGCCGAGGAACAGGGTTTAGTGAGAGCAACTGCAGAACAGCGTCTTTTCAGAATAGGCTGGCTTTAAGCGCAAATCCTTGAGTCCTGCTCCAGACCTTTGAATGAGAACCTCCAATAAATAGGGTCTGAGAATCACATTTAAAACAAATGCTCCAGGTGATCTTTATTAACTTTTCATTCTCCCAGACAATTTTTACATGCAGTAAAGTTTTCAGAAACCCAATGGAATTTTCAAGTAAACTAAAACACAGTAAACTACTAGCATGTCAGAAGAATTTCTGGCCAAAGGCTTCTATTTAGAGGTCAGTGAATCGCCTACTGCAAACTCAGCTCGAAGCAAATACTCTGACTGTTTCCTTCTGGTCCTCCTGGCTCATGCTCCTATTTGTGAATAATAAGCACAAACATTGGCTACTTCTGGCATAAGCCACCTTGTATTATTTAACTTCATATAAGTTTTGTATTACCGCCATAATAGATGAGAACCAATTTGACACAAATGTGTTTGCTTCGATTCTGTAGGTTAGAAGCCCAATCTAGATCTCACTGGGCTAAAATCAAGACCAGTGATGGCCCTTCCAGAGGCTCTGGAGGAAATCTGTCTTCTTACCTCCTTCTGCATCCAGAGGCCACCCACTCTTTTTAGGCCCACAGCCCTCATTCTCGCCCTGAAAGCCAGCCAGGCTGCATCTCTGCCAGTCTTCACACACTCTCCTCTGCCACTCTTCCGTTTTAGGGACATTTGTGACTCTATCAGCTCTACCTGGCTGGTCTAGGACAGCTCTCCCATCTCAGGGTTGAACACATTTGCATGGTCCTTTTTGCCTTCACAGGTCCCTGGAATTAAAACATTGGCATCTCCTCTGACAACCTGGAAGGTGTTATGCTTTAATTTACTTGAAAATTCTGTTGGGCTTCTGAAAACTTTTCATCTTTATTTTTTAAATTTTTTTCCTTCAATTTATTTTTTTGTGAACATACTGTACAGAGGGGTTATAATTACATGGGCAGGTTAATGCATACATTTCTTATCAAGCATTGCAGCCTCCTCCTTTGTTTCCCCTTCCCATCCCTTCCCAGCATCCCTCTACCCCCCCCACAATCCTCCCCCCCCCCCCACCAAAGTTGTAAATTTCGACATAAGGACTTGTACATCCCATTGTTGCAATGGGTCCACTTGTATTCCCCTCCACAAATTATACCGACATCAAATACAGTGAAAGCATGGGTTATACCGTGAGGGAGGGACATACAAAGCAACAAAGAAATCATCTTAAACTTTTCATCTTTAATATGAAGGATATCTTCACTTGACTTTCACTAAAAGCACACCCTGAGACTAGGATTTGGGTAAGAAGCAAAGCAAGTAAAGAAGGAAAGCAAGTAAAGAAATTAATGAGCAGAATTTCATGATAAGCAATTGGACTTAATTAGAATTAACCATTTTAATTAATCATTTCCCCTAGAAACGATATAAAACATACCTCAGAACCATTCGGCAATGGGCATGTATCGACTGCTTGCTTTCACGTCTTAGTTAGAGTCGGCTCAGCTCTGGCACCTCCAGTGCCTCCTGCCTCAAGGCAGCATCTGCCGCAGCCACAGAACATCCCGGGTGCTTTGCTGCATCCAAACCGTTACAGTGTGGATCAGGGAGCCATGGGCATCAGGAGTGTCTGAAGCAAGGGCGTGCTTTTTGTTTTGTTTTGTTTTTTGAGGAAAATGTGACATTAAAAATCAAAGTTTTGCCAAGTTCCATGGCCTGCACCTATAATCCTAGATACTCAGGAGGCTGAGATCTGAGGATGGTGGTTTGAGGCCAGACCAGGTAGGGAGGTCTGTGAGACTTATCTCTAATAAACTAGGCAGAAAAAGCCAGAAGAGGTGCTGTGGCTCAAGTGGTAGAGCACTAGGCTTCAGCAAAAGAAGCTCAGAGACAGCTAGCTCCAGGTCCTGAGTTCAAGCTCTAGGGCCCAGCAAAAGTTAAAACTAAATAGTTTAAATGCTTGCACTCTGTAACAATTCTACCTTCAGAAATTTATGCTATTGGCATACTTGACTTACAAGTGATGACTATGCACAATATTTTAAAGAATTGAAAATAACTTAGATTTCCATCAATAGGACCTGTGTTAAATTATGGTCAATATAATGGAATACTGTTACAATTAAATATGAAAATATCAGCCCATATTTATTGATAGGAAAACCAGTCTCCAGCATACTGCTGTGTAGGAAAAAAGCAGGTTACAAATAGTAAGTACATTTTAAAACCAGTTATGTAGAATTATGTATGTTTGATAAATGGTATATGTATTCATAGCAGGATGACTCAAAGAATGTTTATCAAAACTCTAACAATAGTTATTTCTAAGAAGCAGGATTTATCATCATCTTCATGTTTCTCTTCTACAAAAATACAAAATTGCTTTTGTAATATAAGAGCAATGCATTATTTTTAATCAATATATACAATTACATTTTTGTCCTAAAAGCTTCTGTATAGTTTTAAAAATATCCATTTACTTATATGTAGTCCCCATTTTAAAGCTACACAAAAAAAATAAAAACAAACCTAAAACTATATGAAAGACCAAATGTTACACAAAATATTTGAGACATATTTTGAACACAGCAGGCAGCAGGCAGTCAATAAATATTTATTCCTTAATTGATTTTCACAAGTATGAAAATCAGTAAAACAACACACTGTCCAAACTGGGGCATGGGAAAATGTTTCTCAGACCTGATGATGAGCGCTGGACACACCTACCACACCAGAGATGCTATCAAGAGTCCCACCAGCCCTGGGTAAGTGAAATGCAGGGCAGGTGCAGCCTTGCAGGTTTAGCGCACAAATGAGCCTAGTGGGCCTGCCTCAGCCTATCAGAAATGAATTCCACAGTTCCCCTATCAGATGGAGGCCTTCCCCAAAAGTAGCATTATACTTGCAGTCTGCAAAGAGCAAATGGCTGCACAAGCTGTAGGGTGCCCGCCATATGTGAGAAGCCCAGAGCACTTCTCCCCAAACCCAACGCCCTTTTCCTATCTAAGGCAGAAACCCGCCCCTCTCCAGTTGCTCCTGGACTGTCCTTTGAGCATCAGGAACTAACTAATGAGCAGATGGAGAGAAAACAGAAAACAAGTCGGTAGATTTGTAAGCCAACAATCTAAGAGAGGTGGCAAGGGAGAAAGAAGGAAGCAAGACCAGAAAATCAGGTGGCACGGAAACCAAGGCGGAGGTGGAGAGCTGGGAGGGGCGGGCCCGAGCTTGAGGATCCCGAGGCCACAAGGCATCTGAGAGAACGGGGGTGAAACCAAGAATGCAGGGCCTAAGGTGAGTCTCTGTATGAGGAATGCATATCCCATCCTAATGTCCATGAATGGCTTAAATAAAGCCACTTCACAAACTAAAAGAAGAGCCCCAGCAAAGTGCACCCCATTCACACAGTTCATTGAGACACTACAAAAACGTCTAAAGAATCCTAGAAACAGTTTAGACATCAGATCATCTTTTTAAAAATTTCTTCTTGTTCAGAGACTGAGCCCTACATGTAGGCCTTTAATTATGTTTGATTATATGTGCTTAATTATGTGTATATACACACATATACATACCTATATTTTTAAATGGCCCTCTAGCCTGATACCAGTGGCTCACACCTGTAATCCTACCTACTCAGGAGGCTGAGATCTGAGAATCCCAGTTCAAAGCCAGCCCGGGCAGGAAATGTCTGTGAGACTCTTATGTCCACTTAACCACCCTCCAAAAAAGCTGGAAGTGCTGCTGTAGCCAGCTGTGGTAGAGCACTAGCCTTGAGCAAGGAGCTCTGAGTTAGTGCTCAGGCCCAGCCTTCAAAGCCCAGAACCCAAACAAAAAAAGTGGGGGCTGGGGAGCCTCTAGTCCAAACCTCTCACTCCTAAAGTGGGGAAATGAACATTGTCACAGGGTAGAAAGCTGGGGATTATGAAAGTCTGATCTAGGATCTTTCGAAATCCACTACCCCACCCACACCCAGCTCGTCCAGCTATTATTTATAGAAAGGATTTGAGGATACACATGATGAGAACACAGTAATTACACCCAGAGCCCAGTCTAGTTTTTCTGGATCATAGAAGAAATCAGTCAGATCAGCATAGACCCAGTCAGCTGCCCACTCCTGCCCAGCTAACACACGGAACCGCGGGCTCGCCCCGAGCCTAGAGCACACTCAGTCTTCAAACAGCAGTGTTGCTCTCACGCCTTTCTGAAGGACAAGAACCGTCATCTGTCCGGCACTCACCCACATAGCAACTTGGCAGGGCAGCCAGAGGCCTGAGATACTAAAATTTAGAAAGTTCACATTTTAAACAGGAGTTTTCAAATTGCTAGACGTCACTAATGTCGATAACACCCATCTGTGAATCGCATCCGAAATTTACAGTTAATTATGGTACTGAATTTCTGATGCTCCCCGGATGGCTCTGGCACCTGCCACGTGCCAGGCGCTGGTCTAGACGTTTTGCATATGGCATCTCTTGTAATCTCCACATAATTCTATTACATGGTATTAATCGCCTCGTTTCACATTTTAGAAAACCTGCAAACTTGATGGGAGCAGGCCAGTTAAGAGACAAGTTCTGATATCAAGGCAAGATCCTGAGATACCCATGCTAGAAATTTCCTGCCCATTGTCTTCCTGGTTAATTAGAAAGACAGCTTATTTCCAGAATTGAGCTAACATCATTTCCTCAGTTAAATGTCCTCTAATATGTCACCTTGATCAAGTTAATGGCTTCCTTCTCCTTGGTCCTCCTGCCTGTTTCTGACCTTCGTACATGCTCTGTCTCTGCATGTCTTTGTTTACATTCCTATCATTTCCTGTCTCTTTGTCATTCCCCTCCCCATCTCAGCACCCGGTACATACAGAAGGCACTGAACAATCATTGGTAAACTAGGTTATTTCCAAACCTGAGCTCCTTCAGAGCTACAAGTGAAGAGTCCTCTTCGGCTTATCTGGTCACTTAAATACTTCAATTATTTAATGTTATTACTTATAACATTTTCCTTTCCTATGTAGTGAATTAGGAAAGGAAAAACTACATGTCAAAAGAGATTGCCAGAAAGAAGGAAAGGAAGGAAGGAAGGAAAGCAGAGATTGCCTCCAGGAAATGAAGTCAATACTGAACGATTCTGAAAGTATGCTGAGAGGGTACAGTACTGAAAATCCGCAGATTCAGACTGAATTACATACTCTATCAGAAGACATGTTTTTCCTATAAAAGGTCAGATCCAGACAATACCTACTTGAAGTTTTTCTTCATCACATTATTTAATTCTACTGTTGTGTTGGGTGAAAGAATCAAATGGGCATGGTTGTGGTTCAAGAATTTTTTCCCCTGGGGCTGGGAAGGTGGCTCAGTGGTAGAGCGCTTGCCTTGCATGCCTGAGGCCCTGGGTTCGATTCCTCAGCACCACATAAGCAAAAAGAAAAAAGCCGGAAGTGGCGCTGTGGCTCAAGTGGTAGAGCGCTAGCCTTGAGCTGAAGAGCTGAGGGACAGCGCCCAGGCCCAGAGTTCAGGCCCCACGACCAGACCCAAAAAAAAAAAAAGAAGAATTTTTTCCCTACAAAGCAGGTTTAGATTTAGATTCAGTTCATGAGCCTTACCTTGCTGATGGACTCATAAGCACCAAGAGAACATGGAAATTATTAATTCCAGGGAAGATACAAAGTTGTTCAGAGAAGCAACTGTTACCTTGCTCTGATAAATGGGAAGAACATTACATAATCATAATCGTGCAATCACTGGATAGTGATGCTACTCAAACAGCAATATAGCTATACTAGGAGGGTGGAGAAATTGGAAGTTTGCAAAAACGTAACAAGTGCAGAGGAAATAATATCTACAAGGGAAACGTTAAGAATGAACCAAGGTGACTAACTCTTAGTCCCAAATGGTGGAAAGCCGTTGAGAGTACATGTACTTTACGGGAGAGTGAGAAACACGTGATGCAAGCCAGTGAGGCCACTGACACGCAGGAGAGGCGGAAAGTTACTACTGCGCATCTGCGGCAGCACCCAAGAGGGTTCACAAAAAAGAGAGGCAAAATTCCTCTCTCGTCACCACATGAAACAAAAAGCTCTGATCACCAGCTAAAGACGACACAGGCACTGACACTAAGCCCCAGCAGCACACTGAAGCTTCTGGAAGGAAGTCACTGAGGCAGGTAAGGCTTTCCAAGAGAAACCAGCTGATAAAGGCATATTGCTCCCATCAGACACGGAGCCAATGCATGGACAGGAGTCAGTGACAAGGACTGTGTCTAGCAGTGGATTCTCCAGGTCACGTGTAGCAAAGGAACAGAATCCTGGCCCAAACTCTTCTCCAATCCATGCAAACTGGGGGTGTTTACCAGCTTTAAGGACTATTAAAAGCTCTAAAGGGCTTCTACCTTCTTCTGATAAGTCAGGTTTGGTCATTCTTACCTTTGACATTGTTCTAAGTCAATGAATACCTTTCAGAGATTGTTACACTGCAATATATAATAAAAAATCATTTCTTGAAATATTCCTTTGAGGGTTTTTGTTGTTTTTGCCAGTCCTGGGGCTTGAACGCAGGACTGGGCGCTGTCCCTGAGCTCTTTTGCTCAAGGCCAGCGCTCTACCACTTTCAGCCACAGCGCCACTTCTGGTTTTCTGGTAGTTAATTGGACGTAACAGTCTCATAGATGTTCCTGCCCCATCTGGCTTCAAACCGCAGTCCTCAGCCTCCTGAGTAGCTGGGATTATAGTCATGAGCCACCAGCGCCCTGCTGAGGTTTTTCTTTATTGTCTGAACTTTCTTGGAATGAGCATGTTCTATTCAACATGAGGTGGCCATGCTGTAACAAGCTAAAAACCTGGAACTTTGGGAGTGGCTTCAAGGGAAGAAATGGAACACATCATAGCAAGAATGAAGAAAGAGACATGGAATTAATAATATAATAATAAATCAGAAAGAGCATAGAGAGGGGCAAGTTAGTCCCTCTGTCTCCTAGGTTCATTGAGGACACGTGGACTGGGATTGAGGGGAGCGTGGTAGTAGGGGTGACATGGGGCAGCCAAGATGAATGCACCTGGAGACACAGGTGCGCTGGTACCAGGAAACTTCGTGGAAGCCGGGCCAGTGCCATGCACCATCCACACCATTCTAATGAGACTGTATCAGATGAACCAGGGAGCTGTAGCCTGAGGTCCCACCACTGTCAGGGCTTACTTATCACCCTTGTAACATCTATCAGATGAATAATCCCATCCCCCAGAATTTGCTGGGTCCCAGAGGAACTGCTCCTTGGGGACAGCCTGAGAAACTCAAAAGCCCAGGACACTCACAAAAGCAGTAGGGCAGAATGAGGAGTCCTCAGAGCAGCGTTAAATCTATGTCAGTTAGAGACACCAGGACAGAGTAGGCTCTATCTGACTACAAAACTGTCCAAGTACCCACTCTACAAGCTACAGTGTTAATGGAACTTTTTATCTATAGAAGCTCATGTCATACGTGTGAAGATAAGCATTGTCCAAGTTTCACCTATGTAAAGTATTACTGAGGATTAAATCAGTTCCTCTAAGAAAGGAGCTCTGGAGTTGTAAGGGTGGTTTAGTCTTCAATGTGAATGAGGGTTCATTCACAACACACTGCCCAGTGGAACTCATAAGACCATACCTACTTTTTAGGAGTGCACTTACAAGTAAGTGCTAAAAGTTCACCTCGAGCCCTTCATCCTGGTCTAGCATTTGTCTATAATTGATACCTAACCCCACATTGTCAGCATAAAGCCCTCCTTGTAAAGCTGAGCCCTCAAATTTAATGAACCAATCAGAATGTAAGATCAACAAATCTAGACATAGTTAGCAAGAAATTTTCTCATGGAGGACATGAAGTAGCAGCTTTTTAAAAGCAGGATAATCAATCATCTGGTTACAAATCTGTGAAGTCAAGAATATGAGCCAGAGTTCAGGCCTTCTCTAACTGCAAGAAGAAAAAGCTCCTTAGAGAGATACCTCTTTAATGGCTATGATAAGACAATGTGTCAATGTGTTCTTAACAAAGAAAGATGGTTCTAGTCAAGAACTAGAGTTGATGGGGCTGGGAAGGTGGCTCAGTGGTAGAGCGCTTGCCTTGCATGCATGAGGTCCTGGGTTCGATTCCTCAGCACCACATAAGCAAAAAGAAAAAAGCCGGAAGTGGCACTGTGGCTCAAGTGGTAGAGCGCTAGCCTTGAGCTGAAGAGCTGAGGGACAGTGCCCAGGCCCAGAGTTCAGGCCCCACGACCAGACCCCCCCCCCCCATAAAAAAGAACTAGGCCAACCACAGCCATCAAGTCCGAAGTGGAATGCTGTGACTCAGGAAGTCCAGTAGGAGTGTAAATGTGTGTGGTATAAACACTACTGAAGGACAAACAGGCTGAGATGAAGCAGCTCTAATACATTTCTAGGTGCCATTTAAAACCTTACCAAACTAGCTGTTCCAAACACAGCAGCTGTGTTATGACTTAAATAGACTGCATTATTACGTCTTTACGAAATAAGGAGTTGGGACCATGATAAAAGCTAAAAACGCAGTCAGAAGGTCACTAAGTGTTTTAAGCAAGAGGTTGGAGGAGCCTGGAACACAGGACAGGGTTTTGGGAGAAAAGTGAATGGTAGCCACGGTTCAAAATGGAAAACACATGCATTTAATGAGAGACAGCTAGAAAGGCCATTCAAGCTTGTAACGTTCAAGCTCATGTCTCCCTGTTTTATTTTATTTTTTGTACTGGTCCTGCCCTGGGTGCTGTCCTTGAGCTTTTGTGCTCAAGGCCAGCACTCTACCACTTGAGCCACAGCTCCACTTCTGTCTTTTGTTTTGGTAGTTTAGTGGAGATAAGAGTCCCACAGACTCTCCTTCCTTGCTTGGTTTCAAACAGTAATCCTCAGATCTCAGCCTCGGAATAGCTAGGATTACAGGCACGAGCCACCAGTGCTTAGCACATCTCTCTCTTTTACCAGATGAGGAAAGAGAGACCTCAGAAAGCTGTCATCAGCCAAGTCACATGAGCAGTGGGGTGGGTTGCTTTTTGTTGCCACTCGAATAGCCTATTTTGACCTCCTTTTGTGATTCTCGAGGATAAAAACTTTAAACATGTAGATGATCCTAAAATTCCACAAAGGCTTGTTTAGTGAGAGATCTCATGGGTATAAACTCAGCCCTCTTGGCTCCCTTCCCACACACCACATAGAGGAAGCAAATCATAATGCGACACTCTGCTCTCTGTGATTTGTATAGTAGCCAGGTACCTGAACGTCATTTTCTTACTCCAAACATGAAGAAAGAGTCATGCAAACATCATCTTTTGGGGATGCCAAAATTTACCCCTAGAAGAAAATGAAAAGCTACCAAAACTGTTCTAAGTAGGGTGTGATTTTCTATAGAAACAGAAATGCTTCTAACTAAGCATCTACCCAGCACCACAACCACAGCCACAATTGATTACCAACTCTAAGTCAACTGTGAAATAGAGGGCTTTCTAAAATGCACTAAGTAATCCAAGTAATGTAATCACAAGAATGTATTTCATAGCCACGCTTCGGTGGCTCACGCCACCTAGCTGCTCAGGAGGCTGAGATCTGAGGATCGAGGTTCAAAGCCAGCGTGGGCAGGAAAGTCTATAAAACTCTTATCTCTAATAAACCACCAAAAAAACAGAAGTGGTGCTGTAGCTCAAGTGGTAGAGCACTCTCAAGTGGTAGAGCTGAAGAGTTGAGGGACAGCATTCAGGCCCAGAGTTTAAGATCCATGACCAACAAAAAAAAATATTTCATGTGATACGTTATCAAAATTTACTCAATGTTCCTTGCTTACTTGATAACTTACTCTATTTTCACTATAGTAAACCAGAAGGTGAAGCAGACCTTTGTCAAGGTCACACATTTGCCAAGGTCACAGAATTAAGAAGGATTGATTGAAATGCTTGATTCTGACACAACATTTTTGAGACAAGACCTAGAGCTCCCTGTAGCTTTCTTAATGATACTGACACAGTATCCCTTTATTCTCCACTCAAGGAAAATATTCATATTGTAATCTTAAACACTAGAGATTAAACATGCCACATGAAGTCTTTATATAGTGGAAGAATTTCTTGAGAAGCAATGTTACTAGTTCAATCCTCTTAAAATATATGATTAATCTCTTGATTAATTTTTTTCTTTTACCACTTTTTGATCAAAAATATAAAGGGCAAAGCCAAGCCCCTGAAAACTTGGTTTGACTTAAGTAAAGGAAATCTCTCTATCTGAGGTATTGGCTTACAGTTATAGAAGGCAGCCAGCCCCCAACATAGAATCAGTCATTTAAGGTAAATCTTTATTAATAGATTATGATCCTTGGATTAGTCTCTAATTTATCCATAAGTGTATGAAACTAGTAAATATGTCTTCTTTCTCTGGTGTGAACTAAAAGTCTTTAAAGTATATGTGCCTGTCCAGTCATAAGCTTAGCAATTTCATTTACAATATTTTAAAGGATGTATGCAAAGATGTACTTGTAAGAATATATATCACAACATGCTATGTAACAGTGAAAAAGAAATCATCTAAATGTCTATCAGTAGTAACATAGCAAGACATCTGATGTGGCCAGACAATGTAACGGGTCTTAGCTGGCTTCCGTCAGAAAGCAGAGGGCAGGGTTTGCATGGAGGTGGCTCATTTGGGGAGGTGGACCCCAGGACCACGATCAGAAGAGTGAGGAAGGAGAAACCCCACTCCAGAGGTGAGTTACAAAACTGGCGTGTCAATCGGGAATCAACCCAAGCAGGCCTTAAGGAGCTGTCATGGAAGGTGCCCTGTGAGTATCACCTTAGACACCATTGGGAGCGTTTGCCTCTTCCCCCCACTCCACCCCAACCTCCAACAAGCCTGAACATACTCAACTACTAAATGGGTGTGCTGTGCCCCCACATGGGGTATGGGAAGCCTCAGAGCAGAAACTGAGAAGCACATGGTACGCAGCCGCTGGTGTAAGTGAGGAGTCACCTGTGCGATGGAGAGGGAGGTACCTGACAAACAGTTCTGTGACCTACTGGCAAGAGAAATGTCTGTTCTGTCTTGAGAAAGAGAGAAGGCAAGTTACAACATGCTCGGTATAGGTTGATCCCATTGCTTTTGCTAGCCAGGTTTAGTTTCTAGTAACAGAATCTCTCAAGGTAGCTTTAAATGAGACAAGGCCATTTAGTGAAAGAATCAGTGGGGCAGGAAGACACCCGGGATTTCATAGGAACCACGGTTCAGGCAGCCTTGGGGGCTCGAGAAGCCACCAAGCACAAACAGCTGGAAGGTTGAGTACTCTCTCCACCTCGCATGACCTAGTCCTCCTCTTCTCACTCTCAGCTGGCTCCCACAGCTTCACTGCTTCTTCAAAGCTCAGAGCCATCCGACCCTCCTTCCACATCATGAACTTCAGCATCAGCTCCTTCTGTATCTTCCTTTCCTGACTCTCGCCTCTCTGTGAATACCTTGATCTTCCACAGATAACATCACTTCCCACCTCAAATGCTGGAGACTTCTCAGTGCACTTGAAAATTACGCACAGTCCTGACCAGAAAACTTCCAACTCCTTCACCCTGCCACCCCAAGACTGTCCTCCTCAAACACGCTCCCATTCACACACCTCACTGCCAGTTCACAGCCTCTACCCTTGCTCTGTCCTCTGCCTGCACATCGCTTCCTCCAGCTCTTGGCCTTCTTCAGGTTTCAGTTCAACCATCCCCTTCTCAGAGATGATCTCTCTGCCAAGGCTAGCTAATATGGTATTCCATCCCAACTTTCTACTAAATTCCCTTATTTTAACCCTCTCAGAGCTCTTTCCAGCCTCCAAAATCACCTTTTAATTGTCTGTCATTCTTTCCTGTTACCTGAAGATACTAGACAGAAACCACTGTGGACCCACAGAATGGACGCAGTGGTCTTCAGGATACACATTCCTCAGAAGACAAAGCTGAGGGGCTGAGCTTGTGCTTTTTATCAGATTACATCATTGTTATTGAACAATTTGTGGACAATCTTATGCCCAGTATCCTTTCAGTACATTATAACCAGGTAGAGGTAAATTCTGCGTTATAAAATAGGGCAACCTCATCTCCATCATAGATGATAAACAGATACACGGAATGACCAGGTACCACCTCTTTTCAGTTTTTTCCACACCTGGGACCTAAGTCATTCAGTTTCAGAAACATATCAAGCCATAGTTTTTCTCTTCTCAAACAACGCTAAAGAAAATCTAAATATACACTCCAGAGAAACACATTAAAATTTCTTACCACTTCATTCTTCTCCTTCTCCTTCTCCTCCTCCTTCTTCTTCTGTCCATCATGGGGCCTGAACTCTGTGCCTGGGCGCTGTCCCTCAGTTCTTCAGCTCAAGGATAGCGTCCTACCATTTGAGCCACAGCAACACTTCCCGCTTTTTCTCTTTATGTGGTGCTGAGGAATTGAACCCAGGACCTCATGCATGCAATGCAACCACTCGACCACTGAGCCACCTTCATTCTTACTCTGAGATTCTCTGGAAACCCCTTTTCTAACCCTAGAAATTCCCTTCTCCATGCAGATTCTCCCCTCTCTCCCTGGCCTATGTTCTTCCTCCTCACCCTCCCTTCCTCTTACTCTTAGCAGGGTCTGCTCCCACTTCCTGACGTCTGTACTGACGCATCGTTTCCTTTACTCCTCAAGAACAGTGCCGTCATTTATTGCATGCTTTATATCTGTCCCGCTTTCATTCTAACTTCTTGGGAAGACTGAAGAGAGGATCTTTTTGATATTCACTGCCAATAATGTTTTGCTGCCCATCAATGAGGCTACATTCCGCTCTTTCGTCCAGGTGCAATTGCACAAGCAGTTGTTACTGGCACCCACATTGGTCGATGAGGATGCAATATCACTCATTAAATACTTTCAGTATTGTCTGTGCATGTCCACACGTGCACACACCATGCACATGCACACACATGTAAGGAAATAAAGAACCAGAGAAGAGCCTGTACTGAGTCTAGTATAAGCCTCTAAGGCTGGAGCTGGGAAGCTGGCTCTGTGGTAGAATGCTTAGCTCACATTCGAACCCTGGGTTCGATTCCACATGAGCAAAAAAAAACAACTAAGGCTGCCATTGTCCATAAACGCAGGTTATGCACACAGAAGCAATACTTCCAACAGAGTAACTTCCTTCAGACACTGCCAGAAATAACTCCCTTTTTGGTCTAAACATAGAATGTGGTTTGCAAAAGGGACAATTTGGAGAAATAGAAAATTTATTTCCCAGGAGAAAGATGTAGGGAAAATAGCCCATTAAAATATATATATATATATATATTTTTTTTTTTTTTTTTTGGGTCCGGTCGTGGGGCCTGAACTCTGGGCCTGGGCGCTGTCCCTCAGCATTTCAGCTCAAGGCTAGTGCTCTACCACTTGAGCCACAGTGCCACTTCCAGCTTTTTTCTTTTTGCTTATGTGGTGCTGAGGAATCGAACCCAGGGCCTCATGCATGCAAGGCAAGCACTCTACCACTGAGCTACCTTCCCAGCCCCTAAAATATATTTTTAAGCCAAGTGCTGGTGGCTCACGTCTGTAATCCTAGCTACTCAGGAAGGTGAGATCTAAGGATCATGGTTCAAAGCCAGCTTGGGCATGAAAGTCTGTGAGACTCTTATCTCCAATAAACCACCAGAAAACCGGAAGTGGTTTTGTGGCTCAAGTGGTAGAGCGCTCGCCTTGAGCTGAAGAGCTGAGGGACAGCACCCAAGCCCAGAGTTCAAGCCCCATAACTGAAAAAAAAATATATATATAACATATTTCTATTATATAGAAAACCAATCTCATGCTCAGACCCTAACAATTAAATCAACAAGAGGCAGAAAGCAGAACATTCCCATAGCAGCCTCAACTGAGAGTCAGATGGTGTTCCAGACAAAGAAACCTGAAGAATATTTTTATGACTTATCTTTACTTGTCCTTGCACATAATAAATATTTAATATTAGTAAATAGTCTATTAAAATTTTGACCACTAGACAGGTGCCAGTGGCTCACGCCTGTAATCTTAGCTACTCAGAAGCCTGAGATCTGAGGATCCTGGTTTGAAGCCAGCTGGTGAGACTCTGATCTCCAATTAATCACAGAAAAAGCTGGAAGTGGCACAGTGGCTCAAGTGGTAGAGTGTTAGCCTTGAGCAAAAGAAGCTTGGACTTAGAGTCTAGGCCCAGAGTTTTTGTGCCCAGGATGGGCACCAAAAAAATGATTAATTAAAAGACCAAGTCCTTATTTCTAATATTCCTAAAGGGGTCTCACAAACTTTCACAGTGCTTCAGGCAACTTTTAGATCTATGGCTACTCCAATTTAAAAACAAAATGAATTCCACAAACAGAATTGAAATGTCAGATTTTACTGCCATCTGGATTTAAAGACTGCAAGGACAACTAGGTTTGGGCTGCTTTATTTTTGTAGCCAAAGTGAGTGCATTACAGTATACTTGTTTTCAAACCATTTACCTCTCTCTACAGATATGCATTTCACTCCAGGGGGAAAGGTATTCAAGTGAAAAAAAGGAAACCATCCAGAAAACTCAAAGACCCTATACTGCCCAGGAGTTCTGTTCGATAAAATGGGAGAAAAATCTCCCAGTTCCTCTTCATTATCATCTTGAGGATAAACTTTATCCGCTCACTGAATTTAGAACTGTGAATGCTAGCTAAGAATTTGTCTCTGCTCCTCTGGAGCTTACAACTCGATTTATATATAAACATAAAGGGACTCAACAAAGGCTCATGGTCCATTTAAAGAACAAGGCAGCTCTTGTGCCTCCAAGGCAGGAGAATGAAGCACTGTAGCTGAGACACATAGACAGAGGTGACGAGGAGAAGAAGTGCTCGTGGAAGCACAAGAAGGCACTTGTAGTGTGCCTCGCATGCTCAGGCAAGAGTCCAGAACCATGACACATGCAAAAGGTAGCTGAGTAAGTGAGTCACTTGATTCTCTCAAGCACACCAAGAGCCATGCACAGGTAGATTATAACTCTAGCTACTCAGGACACTGAGATCTGAGGATGAGTTTGAAGCCAGCCTTGGCAGAAAAATCTACACGATTCTATCTCCAATTAACCAGCAAAATGCAAGACTAGACGCATAGATTAAGTGGTAGAGCATCAACTGTGAGCAAAAAAAAGCTATGCAAGAACTCAAAGTCCAAGTTTAAGCCTATAAGCAAGTAGAACCACTCTGAAAGGCAATTTGGAAATTACTCAAAAAAATTAAACATAGAATTACTCTATGAGGGCTAAGAATGTGGCTTAGTGGTAGAGTGCTTGCCTAGCATGCATGAAGCCCTGGGTTCAAGTCCTCAATCCCACATAAACAGAAAAGGCCAGAAATGGCACTGTAGCTCAAGTGGTAGAGTGCTAGCCTTGAGCACAGAAAGGCTCAAAGACAGTGCCCAGGCCCTGAGTTCAAGCTCCAGTACCAGAAAAAAAAAAAAAAAAAAAGAACTGTCCTATGATCCAGCCATACCACTCCTGAGCATCTACTCAGAGCATCACAAATCGGGATATGGGAAAGACACTTGCCCATCCATGTTCACTGCTATACTATTCTCAATAGCCAAATGCTGAAAACAACCCAGATGCCCTACAGTAGATGAGTAGATCCAAAAAATGTGGAACCTATTCACAACCATTAGAAAGAAGATGATTATGTCAGTTGCAGGGAAATGGATGGCTCTAGAATAAATCATGCTGAGTAGCCACCTCAGTGGGTGATCATTGTTTGAAGAACATTCTTTCGGCAAAGCCTGGTAATTACTGTGTGAGGTGAACATGGATACCTGATGATTTGATAGAACTAGTCTCCTAAATGGCTGTCCTCTGTGTCTCCCCTCCCTGGGGTGCATGCCACGCTTCCCTGTGGAAGCGGGGGTGTTCCTCCACCACCTTGAATCTGAGGTGACCTTGTTTGACTGCTTCAACCGGTAGAATATGGTAAAAAGGACCCTGTGGCAGTTCTGGGTCTCAATTTATAAAGACTTGAAGTTTTCCCTTCCTACTTTCTGAGCCACCATGTCAGAAGAGCAAGTTATTTTACTAGAAAGAAAGACCACATGGAGGACTGTAAGTGTCAAACATGTCACATAGAAGCCATGGTAGACATCAGTTCAGTTGAGCCTACATAAAGCTTCAGCTCCAGCAGCAACATGCACCCTGAGATCCCAGCTTTCAACTCGAGGAGAGACGGGGGTGTGGCCTTCAGCCACACAGCATTGCCATCATTGGTCAGACAGCAATGCATAGCAGAGTCAAGTAAGTCCTATCGTTCAAGGTAAGGCAGGATGCCAAACAAAACATTCTCCACAACTAAATTTTATCTCAGTATTTCCTTCCCACATTCAGCTTAACTGACTTTTCTCCAGTTGTTTTATCTGTAACTTCACTAGTGAATGTGCATTATTATCATGGCCTGAGTCTTATGTTAAAATAAGTATAAAATACACAAACAAAATAGTCTGTACTTCTTAAAGTTGGCATAGTAGACATCCAAGCAAAATGGGCAAAAAAAAAAAAAAAAATTCAACAGCGTCTCACGCAATGGTAAACTTCCCAAAAAGTGGGTTCCTCACCAAGGTTCCAGAGCTACTTACCTACCTACTGTGACTTTTTGTTTGTTCTTGTGCCAGTCCTGAGGTTTGAACTCAGGGCCTGGGGGCTGTCTCTGAGCTTTTGTGCTCACGCCAGAACTCCACCAGCTCCACTTTCACTTGTTTTGGGTGTTTAATTGGGGATAAGAGTCTCACTGACTCTCCTGCTGCAGGCTGGCTTCAAACACGGACCTCAGCTCTCAGCCTCCTGAATAGCTAGGCTTAGAGGGGTGAGCCACTGACACCTGCCTCACACTTCTTAAAACAATGCTCATATATGGTGACATAATAGTTACTCTATTTCCCGTGCAAACAATTCCCAAACTTAAATCCACAAGCTACATTCACAAGTCACCAAGACCCAGATCTACTACCTCTCCCTGGATCATCAGTTCACTCCTCACTTCCAATAGTTTGAAACTCTCCCCCATGTGCATCTCAGACCAATTGTCCCTCCCTTCCTTTTTCTGCATCTGCTACATCATTCTTTCAGTTATTTAAGCTCCAAACTATAGAACTCTTCTAATATTCCAAACACTACTTCACAATGCCCTTTAACATCTTCTAGTATCCAACAATCAAACCAGGCCAGCCCTAGATTTCACAAGCCTCACATCATTAGTGCTCTGTTGACTGGCAGTCTGTTCCTACTTAAAACCGAACAATGTACCTGGACATCCCTGGTAATCTCGCTTGCTGTTCAAAAGCCTCTAACGACCACTCACTATGTAGGCTGGCAAGCAAAGACTTCCAAATATAACCAACCTCGTTACTATGTGTTTCTACACACACTGTCTTTCACCTTTAGGTCTTTGCTTCTGTACTTCCCTTTGCCTGTTTTGCTTTCATTCCCAACTACAGCTACTGAAATCTGGCCAGCCTTCAAGGTCTGACTCAAATCTTAGAAAGTCTTCCCTGATCCCCTGAGTTGGATATGATTTTTTTTTTTAGTAATTGTTCAAAGTGTTTATTTTAATCTATTGTCATTAGAGACCTATATCTACCTTCTATATTATGCAATAAACTCAGTGAAGACAGAACTTGTCTCTTACTATTTTTCTATTTCCAAAGGGCTAAACAAAATTCATTGCACATAAAGGACCACCAGTACATATTTATTGAATCTACAACATTTATAAATCAGACACTAGAATTTAGTGTTTTGAAACTGTTCATTATGTAGATAAAATGCTACTTCCAGCACTTCTGGTGACACATCTCTCAGGAGCTGACAGAAAGCCTTAGAAGACAGATACTTACAACAATTGCAAAATATTTTCCCTGTACCCTTTGACTTCTCCCTCAAGCCACATTGATGGCAGTGCTTACAGATTAAATGGTTGATAAATTTAGAGAGAAGTAATTGCTATGATTTTTTCCTGGTTAAAAAGACAAACATATTGCCCCCTCTGAAGACCTGGGTGTGGGGTAAAGAACATGTCCTATGGAACAGCAATGGCAGGAACAATCTGTTACTGCTGTAAAACGCATTGTAAAACCCATCAGCATCTCCCGTCTCCGTAGTTAGCAAGTTCCAAGAGCCACACAGTGCTTTGGACCCGGCCTCACACAGGGGCACACGCCTGTGATCCCAACACCTTGGAAGCAGAGACAAAATAAGACCCAGTCTCAAAAAAAAGGAGGGAAGTGGGTTGAGTTTATTCCAGTTTAGCTGTTGTATTTTGCTGTTGACATCAATTTCCCCACCTTAAAATAAGATTAACATACCAAGTGCTCTCTGAGGTTCTTCTATCTATGACTTCTTGGACACAGATGTATCTTTGCTTCTGCAGCTCATTGAAGAAATACAGCAAACGGTAAAGTATCTGATAGTGATGGCCCATCCAGCTGTGTGGCATCAAAAAAGACATATAACTTCTTTTCCAGAAAGTCATTAGTTATAACTTTATGGAATTACCACAACAATGAAATGTGCAAATTGGAGCTGGGCGCCAGTGGCTCACACCTGTCCTCCTGGCTACTCAGGAGGCTGAGATCTGAGGATCATTGTTCAAAGCCAGCCCCAGCAGGAAAGTCTGTAAGACTCTCATCTCCAATTAAGCACCAGAAAAGTGGAAGTGGTGCTGTGGTTCAAAATGGTAAAGAATTAGCCTTGAGCAACAGCCCTCAGGCCCTGAGTACAAAAAGATAACAGACATATGTAAATAGCTTAATACATTGCCTAGCACATAAACAAACATGTGATGGATTTTGTGATTGTTAATTAGAAAATATACCTGCAGGTATGTGTCCAAGAATGATCTGAGATAGGTAGGAAAAATAATCTTACCCTGCTAAAGCAGTAACCACAAGCTATATGCCTGATGAGTGCGTTTTCTTGTGCATATAGTGTTATATTTGTCATTTAAATGAGTCAATTGCCAACATCGGCCTAGCCTGCGGTGAGAGCCCTCCACGTGGGACCTGCATTGCACACCTCACAGAGGGACTGTTTGTGTTTTGTTGAGACAGGAACTTACTATGTGGCCTACAGTCCTCACACTCTTGCTAAAATCAGCTAGGTGATGTGAAGCCAAGACAGACCTATTGGCTTACAATTCTGGAGGCTGAGCAGAGCAGGCCTGACATCGGTGCAGGCCTTCCTGCTTTGCTATAGCAGGCAAAGCCTCACAGAGTGGAAGGATAAAGAAAGCTGGGAGAGAGTGAGAGGCCACAGATGACGGCCGTAGGCCCTCAGGGGAGGAGAGGCTTCGTGGCCTGAACAGTTCCTAACGGTCCCGCATTCCAGCTTCATCACGATAGCAATTTAACCTCCACGTGCGTTTTGGAGAGGGCAAGTATTCAATCGTGGCACGTGACAACTGAATGTAATATGGTATTTGTATGCGATCCTGGGACAAAAAAGAATGGGGGATACAGAAGAAAAACTGGTGAAATCTGAGGTAAATATTGATTTAATTATTAATAATGTATCAGTGGTGGTTTTTATCTTACAAAAAATGCACATAACGATAAAGTGGGATATTATCAGTAAAGGAAACTGATTAAGAGTATACAGAAATTCCCTGAATTATTCTTATAACTTTTCTGGGACTCTAAAACTACTCCAAAATAAATGCCTATTTAAAATATTACACCAATTCCTATCCTAATGAAAAGCCTCACTGTGAAGAATAATGTGACTTCCTAGATTTCAAAATGTCATAAAAATTGTACTTTTATATAAGTTTATGTATTTTATACACTTCTTAATAACATACCAAGTGTCCTAATATCATCTATCTGGGTTTTTTTCCCCAATATAGTTACAACTTAGTTATGCTTTAAGGTTGGATTGAACTACTTAGAATTTTGGTTTTTCTAATTGTTACTTAAACTTTCAAACTAAATTAATGCTTACATGACTACATGTCTTGACAGAACACATTTATACTATCTGAGCAAATTAGTAACCTTGGCTCCTAACTCTTACAGTTCGGACAAGTTGTACTTTTAGCTTCTCAAGTCTCCTATAGACACACATCCAGTTATCCTTAATGAGTGCTAGAAGAATGCCTTAAGGAAGAGCCGGACTCATCACACCTCCTTGTCAAAGCAATGAGAAGCTGGCCCTGCAACTCAGAAGAGACTTGGATGAAATATGTAATACAAATCCTCACAGTAAGAAACTGACAGGGCTAATGAGGGGTCTCTATTTCTACTCTAGGGGCAACATAGCAACGAGCTATTAGGCAGAAGAATGGAGGTGTTAATAAGCAGAGCTGAGACCGAGCAGACCTTGAAATACACCACCACATACCCCACTGGCACATCAGAAGTGGTAAGTGGGAGGAGTGAACATGCATTTCATGCTTCACCTTCACTGACTCTTTAAGGACTAGGAGAAGATGCAGACATGATTTAGACATCATCTGTGCCTTTGAGGCATTTGCTGTCTGGTGCCAGAATAAGGGAGGGACATACCAGTTATCAGCACACAGTAAGTCATATATACCCAAGACAAGTACAAAGTGCTCCCAATAGCCTAAAGGACCACATTAAGTCCAACCAAGGATAAACAGATCACATTAAGTAAGGGAAGGAGTAGAATGGAGGAATGAGTGTGCATGTTGAAAGGGGTGACATTGATCAAAAATGCATTGTAGTCATAAAATTCTTTGTTAAATGGAAACTCCTTTCTACATCTATTTAAAGATAATTAATTTTTAAAAGAAATAGATAACATTTTTAAGACATTCTTACATTATGGCACAAACTAGACAGGTGTAGAGGAGGGTTTTATCGGCAAAGATACAGGTCCAGTTTACTTGGAGCATATGTAAACAAGTCTTTGGAAATACAAATTTTAAAAGGAACCAAGATGCTAAGTATAGGTAGAGAATGGAGGGAAAGGATATTAATGTCCTTTTCATACAGCTGTCTTCGGATTGTCCAGATTGTACGCTGCAGAGAAACAAGATGACAACTTAATCAAACGATCAGCATTGACACACCCACAGAGGAACACATGTACATCATGTTACTCTACAGGAGAGACCCTCCAAAGCATGTAACATTGCTTGTGTAGTCTTCTGTACAGAGAAGCATCGCCTGAAAACAATCACAAGAAATCAAATTGTGTGAAAAATCAATATCAAATAACTGGTTCACAATGCTCAATAGGAAGTGTACTCATTACCTTACTCATGTAATTGTAACCCTCTGTATAGTATCTTTACAATAAAAAAAAATAACTGGTTCACATTCTTCAAGTAATATGACAAAGGAGTTCTTTAGAGATAACATGCCTAAATGCAAATACCAGCTTCTCCTAGATTTTGAACCGGAGGTAAGAAGTGCCAGAAAGAACAATAGTGGAGCAAGTGACAACTTAAAATATACAAACTATATATATAAATATATATAATATATAAATATATATAAAATATACAAACTAACATTGTGTCTTTGCACTATGCCTGAACTTAATAATTAATTGTACTAAGGTTACATAAGAAAATTTTCAACGTTTTAATAAAAACATGTTGAGGGGCTGGGAATGTGGCCTAGTGGTAGAGTTGCTTGGCTAGCATGCCTGAAGCCCTGGGTTCAGTTCCTTGGTACCAGATAAACAGAAAAGGCCAGAAGTGGTGCTGTGGCTCAAGTGGTAGAGCACTATCCTTGAGCTGAAGAGCTCAGAGACAGCACCCAGGCCTGAGCTCAGCCCCACACCAACAAAAAAATCAGTGAGTACATGTAAAGGGTATGTGAGATCAGAGGAAGTTCTTGGTATTATTCTTGCAACTTCTCCACAGTTTGAAAGTATTTCAGACTAAAAGTATTTTTAGATTAATGACCCTAGAAAGCAATAAAATTAAAATTATTTTCATGGATAAAATGTCTGTCACAATGAAATTCCATTAAGGTCTATATAATTGTACATAGTTATAATTTCTAATTATATAGTACTTGCAACTACAATCTTTTTCCTTAATATTGTTTTATTTAAATATTTCCCCATGTATCAATTTGATCAATATTGTGTTAGCCAGCTTTTAGTAACAAAAGACCTGAGATCATCAACTGAAAAAGATAAATGGTTCATTTTGACTCATCGTTTTGAGGTCTGAACAATCAGATGCACTGCTTTAGGAACGATGGTGGGAAACGTAGCGGAGAAGACCTGCTTACCTCACCTCTGGATACAGAAAAGGAGAAAGAGACCCGAGTCCCACAGTCCCCTGGGATGGGTTGTCCTTTGAGGAGATGACACATCGTCCTCCAGTGCTATAGGCTGGTTCCCAAGGGACACTCCAGGCTCAAATAACGGAACATACCATTCGTGTTTAGCAACTACGTCATTCTCCATCATTCATCATTCCACTCCTCAACAGCGCTCTTGGTTACAGTTCTCACAATTACTGTATAACTGCTATGAACATTTCTATAAAAATTACTTTATTTCTCTTGGGAATATTTCCTAGTGGTTTTAGAATAATTCTGTAGAACAAGATCTAAAGGACTACATTCTGTTACAGGTGCTAAAATTATATGGAGAGCCACTTGTACCAGAGGACATTTCCTATGGTTGTAAATACAGACATAAAGTAGCCTCAGAAATTCACCATCAGGGGCTGGGAAGGTGGCTCAGTGGTAGAGTGCTTGCCTTGCATGCATGAGGCCCTGGGTTTGATTCCTCAGCATCACATAAGCAGAAAAAAGCCAGAATTGGTGCTGTGGCTTAAGTGGTAGAGTGTTAGCCTTGAGCTGAAGAGCTCAGAGACAGCGCCCAGGCCCAGAGTTCAGGCTCCACAACTGACAAAAAAAAAAAATTTATCATCATCTCACTGGTACCATTGCCAGACAGCAGGTACACACACACACACACACACACACACACACACACACACACACACACACACACACACACACACACACACACACACACACACACACACACACACACACACACACACACACACACACACCAGGAAAGGCTCCACAACTGACAAAAAAAAAAAATTTATCATCATCTCACTGGTACCATTGCCAGACAGCAGGTACACACACACACACACACACACACACACACACACACACACACACACACACACACACACACACACACACACACACACACACACACACACACACACACACACACACACACACACACACACACACACACACACACACACACACCAGGAAAGGCCAGAAAGGCACTATGGCTCAAGTAGTAGAGCACTAGCCTTGAGCTGAAGAGCTCAGGGACAGTGCCCAGTCCTAGAGTTCATCAAGTTCCATGACCAGCAAAAAAAAAAAAACACCCCAAATTTGGTCTACACACACACACACACACACACACACACACACACACACACACACACACACACACACACACACACACACACACACACACACACACACACACACACACACACACACACACACACACACACACACACACACACACACACACACACACCCCAAATCTACCAGCCCAAAGATCAAATCTAACAGGGAAAGAGAAAGATGTTTAAGGGGCTATACTAACAAACTGTTGATGGAAGACTACTGCCAAGTCAACTGGAAAGTTTTGTGCAATTAAAAGAAAGTACGGTAGATCAAACCCACCCATGTTCAAATGCTCTATTATATATGTATTGTGTATGTATGTATGTATTTATTGCCAGTCCTGGGGTTTGAACTCAGGGCCTGGGACTGTCCCTGAGCCTCTTTTTGCTCCAGGCTAGTGCTCTACCACTTGAGCCACAGCACCACTTCCAGCTTTTTTTCAATTTATAAGAGTCTCATGAACTTTCCTGCTAAGGCTGGCTTCAAACCATGATCCTCAGATCTCAGCCTCCTGAGTAGCTAGGATTACAGTGTGAGCCACAGCACCAAGCTCAAACGCTCTATTTTTAATAAACATGACTTATTCTTACAGAACTTACAAGATTTTAACACAGATTTTGTTAGCTTAAAAAAACACATACTTTGGGGCTGGGAATATGGCTTAGTGGTAGAGTGCTTGACTAGCATGCACAAATCCCTGGGTTCAATTCCTCAGTACCACATAAACAGAAAAATCTGCAAGTGCTGCTATGGCTCAAGTGGTAGAGCGCTAGCCCTGTAGAGGTTCAGGGACAGTGTCCAAGCCTTGAATTCAAACCCCTAAAGAAGGAAAAAAAGACATGTATTTTGATTATAAATGTGCTTGGAGAGTTTAATATCAAATGACTGAAGAATAATTTTGTATGTAATGATGATCATGTCAGGCTAAAGACACACTTGAGATACTGCTTGTAAACATGGAACAATTATTAGTAAATTCAACAATTAGGGACCAGTTCATAGAAGAAGAGAACTTTGTGAAAACTTATTTCTGTTTTTAAGGAAATACATATATACAATACGATGTGTCTCTGCTGGGAACTACATAAGGTATGAATACATAAGACATGAAGGTACTTGAATTTTTACCAGTGGACACTAATGAACAAAGGCAAGGTTTAAAAAAAAAAGTCTGGCAAAGGGAACATTTAGGAGTGATGGAAATTATCTATATCGTGACTTCTGGGTTTATTTTGTCAAAATTCTCAGTGTGTATTTAAGATCTGTACATTTTACTCCATCAAAGGTGTATCTCAAAAACTGCAATGGAAAACACCTAAATCTGAGCCTCCGCCACCCACTCATGACTGACTAGTTCTCAGATCTCAAACAAGGCACATAGTCCCATTTTCATCTGAAAAATAACTATGCGTTCAATGACCTCTGCATTTCCTACCAGCTTTCAAGGCCTAACTATTTTTTTAAGTAGCAATAAGTTTGTGTAAATTATTAACCTGATTTAGAACTTTGATCATTTCAACTTCAAAAGTTTCAATTATACAAAATAATATAGAAATATATTATCACTATGAAAAGAAATTCAAAATGATATAAATTAAACTTCTCCACTGTTCTTTTTTTTGTTTTTTGTTTTTTTGGCGGTCATGGGGCTTGAACTCTGGGCCTGGGCACTGTCCCTCAGCTCTTCAGCTCAAGGCTAGCATTCTACCACTTAAGCCACAGCACTGGTTCTGGTTTTCTGGTGGTTTATTGGAGAAAGTCTCACAAACTTTCCTGCCAGCACCCAGCTAACATTCACATTTCAAAATACAAAGTCTTTTAATGAAAAGCTCTGCCTGGTTATATCTGGGTTTTTATTTTAGTGCCACAGAAAGACATGGAGACTGGGAAAGAATAAAATATCACATCTCCTTCCACTCAAGCCTAATCAATTTTTCACCTTTAGACACTGTGATAAGAGCCTGTACCAAAGGTTCTCGATTCTGTCCACACACCAGAGTTGTAACTGACAGGTGCTGCATCTACAAGTCAACAGCCTTGGATAACAAAATTCAAGGGCTCTGACTCTGGGTGGCAGAGTCGTCGCCATGTTCAGGAACAGAAGCACGGTCTTTTGGGGGTGGACCCTGAACTAGCAGCTGGAACCAATTGCTCTTATGACAACTAATCCTTCAGAGTACACCCATTCAGCGCCCTGCTGGAAACGAGAGAGACAAAGGGCAGGGAGCAAGAGCTGGACCTGCCCTTTAGCCAGACACAACCATGTTTCCCTCACCTTCTTGGCTGAATGTCACATCAACACATTTCCAGGAACCATGGTCAACCTCTGGTAGCACAGTGAACTATGGCCCTAGTGGTGTGATTCAAAGATCCCTCTGCCCCAGATTCCCCCTTTAGTTTAAAATCACCCAGCATCCTTGTATTTGAGGCCTAGTTATTTAATTTAATGAGTACTGTCTTAAAATGTAAATCCGCAGGACAGTTCTCCAACGCAGTAGGTCATCAATTGGTCATTCTCACGCTGACATAACTTCATCTATTTCTTTCTTCCACTCCCTGGCTGGGTCATCAAATCTAGAGGATAAGAGTTGTTAGGTTATGCGCTATGGTATTTCATTTTATTTTTCAACACAGTAACTTAAAAGGGAAGAGAGGGTAACTTGGAGGCATGGAGCCCCACTGTGGGAGGATGGAGAGAGAAGTAGCAGGGCAGACTAGTGGAGACCAGCAAGAGGATCCAGATCCATCAGGGTAAGGGGGGACCTGGCAAGTGAGTGCAAATTCCAAGTCCCATTATTTCCCAATCCTGGGACTGGCCTACTTCCAGGAGTAACTCCTCTTTCTGGGCCAAGATCGGGAGCTGTATAACGATGCTTATTTTACAAACTAATAATGCGGTGTTGGTGAGGAGCCATTTTCAATTCATACACTAAATTAAAACAATAACCTACTGTTTAAAGCGTGATGAAAAACTATGCACACATTATAATATACAAATTATAACTCGAGATTTGGCTAGTAACGTAAAAAAAAATCTCATCTGTATTTTTCTGCCTCTTCACTGAGACCAAATGAAGAGTGTAGTAAGTTTTCTGACTCTGGGTGTGGAAGACTGTCTTCCCACACTTTCATATGACCACAGCAGAACTGAGGCTGTAAGCACAAGACCTCACTAGCCATGGTATCCTAAGCATGGAACTGCTGCCACCTCTCTTTAAAAGTGAACTGAGTCAAAGTATGTACTGACAGGCATGGCTTGGCTTGAAACAAATTCATTCCCCAAATATCAGTATGCCTAACTCAAGCCACCCTTCAGAACTGCCAATAAGACTAGAAGGACCCAGAAAACTGTTTCTAATAATTTTTTATAACCAGGCAAATTTTGCAAACCTCAACAAACCAAATCTACAATCTCAGGAAGAAACCAGGAAGGAAAACTAGAGGGGAATATATACTACTGGCCATTTGGAGAATAAAGCAGATTATTACTTTAGGGCCCAATCCCATTGTCTGTCTGGAGCTGAAATCTTTCCATACTGCCAAAAGTGCACAAGCTGGGTACCAGTGGCTCACGCCTGTAATCCTAGCTAGTCAGGAGGCTGAGATCTGAGGATCATGGTTCAAAGCCAGCCTGGGTAGGAAAGTCCTATAAGCCACCAGAAAGCTGGATGTGGCACTGTGACTCAAGTGGTAGAATGCTTGCCTTGAGCTGAAGAGCTCAGGGACAGCGCCCAGGCACAGAGTTCAAGCCCCATTACTGGCCCCCACCAAAAAAAGTACACAGGAATCTAAGATAAAGAGGGAATACAGTTCCTACCCACAAAGGCCTATTACTATGCCCAGGCTCACCAGCTTTTTGTAAATATATAATGAAGATCTAATGTCAAGCAGTTTAGTCTGGTGGTATTCCTTAATATGAGATTGTAAAATCATAGTTCCACCATGACCAACAAAAATGCATCTTATATTATAATGGCGCAGCCAGAGTTGAGATAATAAAACTAAAATGGGTTGATAGGGCAAGTTAAAACATAGATGCACCTAAGAGCTAGTTTAAAGTATGGAACTCTACTTTTCACAAGAATGTCTTCCCCCAGAACTACATCCAGAGTCCCATCCAGCAGCCTTACAATACATGGTCTAGACGTGGAAGAAAGGTAAAAGGAGCAACGTATGAAGCAACGGGCTGTAAGTGAAACTGTACTATATTTATTTCATTAACTTTCACTTTAATGTGACAGTAGTAAATAAGAACTCAGCCGTTATTAATGGTTAGTCATGTAATACTGGCTACATACACAAGACTATTTTTTTAGGTTTGAGACTGGAACATGAACTCCATACCTGATGCTTTTGCTTGCTGGTTGCATGCTACCAACCAAGCATGCCTCTAAACCCTTAAGACTATGTTGTCAAGTACAAAGACCAAGTCTGTGTACTAATGTTTCAGTTCAAGATGACATTCCTTTCTCCTAAACTTCATTCTTGTTTACATGAGACACTGAGAGTCCTATGTCAATTTAAAAAAACACTTTATACAATCTGAAAATACTTATTTTTAAAATAACAATAGGCATTTCGGAAAAGTTTAAATATGCCACAGAAGACTCCACATGAAGGGAGAGAGTAAGGCTGAGGGGGCTGGGGGCAAGAAAGACTGGCAAGAGGATAGCTTCCGAGAGGCGGCTTCAGCCTTTGCCACCACCTTGTGGATCAGGCGGCGCAAGGGTGCAGACTGGGGCTGAGGGCCAGTCTCAGGCACCTCCGGCCGGAGCCGACAGGTCTTCCATCTGGCCTCATGGTCCTTCCATGTTTTGATAAAAGAAGAGCAAGTGTCTGGTGGTGGGCTGGAAGAATTATCTCAGAGAGGCCACAAATGGAACTGACTGATACCAGAGGGAGGAGCTTCAGTCCTGCTCTGGAATGGGGGGGAATCGTGGCTGATGGAGGGAGATGAGGAGAAACTATGCTATGATGCTAATATGCAGCTTTGCTGCTCTATAGCTGTGAGCAGACAGGCATGCACTGCGGGCTGCGGGTCCTGGAGGGGCTGTTCTCACACACACTTGGTTGAGCTCATGCTGTTGTAATCAGCACAGCTCTGGAACATTCTCTTCTGTGATCACAACAGTCTAATGGATCTTTAACTCCACAGAATTTTTGTTTTGTTTTCAGTTGTGGGGCTTGAACTCGGGGCCCAGGTGCTATCCCTAAGCTTTGTTGCTCAAGGCTAGTGCGCTCTACTACTTAAGTCACAGCACCAGTTCTGCCTTTTTCTGAGTAGTTTTCTGGAGATAAGAGTCTCACAAAAGGACCTTCCTACCTAGGCTGGCTTTGAACCTTGATCCTCAGATCTCAGCTTCCTGTGTAGCTAGGATTATAGGAATGAGCCACCAGTGCCCAGCTTCCAGGAGATTTCTTAAGGGGGATATAACTGTGTAACTGTGTGCTTCAGGCCAGATCAGCAAAACTGAACTTTCACATTCCTCTCAAAGACTAAAAATGGAAGGTGTGGAATTTGGACTTTAGTTCAAGATTACTTCTCCTACCCCCCTGTCCTCCTCTCCCCTACCCCCCCCCCCCCAATTAACTTCATAGAGAATGGCAGGGCACTCAGAATGAAATTTTCAGATTCATATTTTCACTAAAAAGAATTTAGATTAAAAACAAATGTTTCCTTTTATATTTCAGCTTGAGGTTTAATGGTCTCCTTTACGTTGAGGATGGTGACTAGAATTATCCTGATAATGAATAAAAGAATTAAAAAGGTTTTAAATCTAGACTTTGCTATCCCTAGTCATTCATAATCCTCTACCTTCTTACTCAGAACACACCCATCTTAACTGACATCAAGGACTACGTTGCTCCACAACACCAGAACACCTTAACCCAACTCACTGGTGTGTTTTCTTATTACTGTTTTAGTACCATAGGCAGCGATTTGGGAAATAGGAACATTTAAAAAGAATTTAGAGACCTAAAAAGTTGGAAAAGGGCTGGGAAGTGGGCACAGTAGTAGAGTGCTTGCCTTGCATGCATGAGGTCCTGGGTTCGATTCCTCAGCACCATATAAGCAGAAAAAGCTGGAAGTGGCGCTGTGGCTCAAGTGGTAGAGCACTAGCCTTGAGCTGAAGAGCTGAGGGACAGCACCCAGGCCCAGAGTTCAGGCCCCACTACCAACAACAACAACAAAAAAAAGTTAGAGAAGACAGTTCCCCCACCACAGCTGGACTATTTTCTTCTCAAAATGAGACATATCCTATGCCTGTGGAAATTAGTAATGGTCTAGATGAACAAATACACAGAAATACTTGTAACTGGGTATGGGAGAAAATTTCTAGTTTAGAAAATTATGCCATTGGGTGTCTGTTTTACCCCTTATAGACTATGTAATATTAGGGATATCTTTTAGCCTCTCCATTTTAATAGCTCTAAATGGAGATGAGGCCTTATCATATGATTGCATTATATGTAAGAAGCTGAAGCCAGGACACAGTGATGTAAAGACCACTTCATTCTTTTCCTTCCTCAATAACCCCTTACATCTACCCCAGATCCTAATAAGATGGGAACTTAGTACAGGGCCTATCCATGCTAAAAAAAAAAATACCCTACCACTGAGCCACACATTTACTTCTCCATTCCCCTTATAAGTTCTCCTCTATCACCCTAGAAAGAATCTAAAAAGAATATTTGTACAACTACTTAATAGTAGTAGTAGTAATAATGATAATAAAGGCCTTTCAGGCTCACACCTATAACCCTAGCTGTCAAGAGGCTAAAATTTGAGGATTGGGGCTAGAGCAGGTCTTGGCAATAAATAAATAAATAAAGTCCATGAGCCTCTTAAATTTAACCAGCAAAAATCCATAAGTAGAGCTGTAGCTCAAGTGGTAGAGCACAGACTTAAGTGAAAAGCTAAGAATCAGCATCTAGCTGAGTTGAAGCCAAAAAAAAAAAAAAAGTGGGAGGACACAGTTCCAACTGTGTCCTTTTGAGAGGACTTTTCTGGGGATAGCAGGACCTTGACTTCTCAATTCATTCTGAAAATACGCAATAATCCCTACCAAGTACTAACCTTTGCCCTAAGATTTAAAAATAGAACAGAGAACTAAACAGACCAACATGGAATCACACTCCACTGCAGTCTAACAGAAGGAGAGATGAGAAACATGTAAAAATCAAGGTACTTTCAGGTAGCAAACGATGTCCAAAGAAAATTAATCAAAATAGACAATTGTCAAAGTTGAATGAGAAGGAGTGGGAGATCTTTAGATATGGTCAAGATAGATCTTCTTTGAGAATTGGGTATTTGTGCTGAAACTTGAGTCAGAAAACTAAGTCAGCCATGAGCAAAATTTGGGGAGGTAAAAGAATCCCAGGCCTACAGAAGAGCAAATGCAAACTCTTTGAGATAGGATCTGACTTTCACAAATCAATATGCCTGAGCATACTAAACACAGAACACATAGACAGATAAACTGAAAACGAGGGGAGGAACAAGGTTAGAGACAAGAGCAGAGACCATGTTCACTCTGTGAATGAGAATTGGATAGCATGAAGGTAACCAGTGGAAGAAAGGAGCACAATACAAGGCTACGAGAGATTTATAGAGAAGGACAGCAGAACACAAATGGTTAAGCAAAATGGCTTGGGTAAGCGTCCAGCTCTCTCACACAAGGGAGAGAGCCCCCAAGACTGAACTCCTAAGTAAACCGAGGAGGTCCCACTAAGGAATCATCGATTCAGCTGTAAGAAAAGGAAGAGCAACCAGCTCAGGTACTTGGAACTAAGCTACTGAGAGGCTGGGATGTAGGGAACCAAGAGATTCTGTGTCCCTCAAATCCCTGAGAGTGGACAGAGAGTGAGAAAGGTTTTCTGGGATCCCAGGGTCAAGAACCAGTCATAGCTTAACCACTCATAAGGCACTTTGCCATAGAACTTGGGTGTGAATCAGTATGGGACACCTCGAGGGGCATCACGTCAGATAGCAGAGAAAGAAAAGAAGGAAGGGGAAGAGAGAAAGAAAAAGAAAAAAAGGAATGGAGGGAGGGAAAGAAAAAGAGGAAGGAGAAGGAAGGAAGGAAGGACAAGAGGAAGGGAAGGAGGGAGGGAGGGAGGGAGGGAGGGAGGGAGGGAGGGAGGGAGGGAGGGAGGGAGGGAAGAAGGAAGGAAACAAGGAAGCAAGGAAGGAGGGAGAGGGGAAGGAGTAAAAGAAAGCAAAATTAAGTTTGGAAAGTTGTAGTGCAACCAGGAAGCCAGAGGTGCAGAAGCTGGCAGGCGGCTATACTGGGAAATGGAAAATTGGGAATTCTTGTTCAACCAGAGAGCAGAAGTATCTGTGTAGAAGCTGTTAGGAACATACTGAAGAGTTCCCACCCCCACACATACAGCACACATGGGACGTGCCATCCACCTGCTGCAGCTCAGAAGCTTCTGGTGCCTGGCAGCAAAGGCAGTGGCCATCACTGGCCACTCAGCAGCCCTGGGACTCCCTGCTATGCCAAACAACAGAGGCCTGGACCATCAGCCACTAACTTGAACTCCTTAGTCCCTGACTCCATGTAAATCCACGTTCAAGCAGACCCTTGCATCCTGCGGGCAAGACTATATATAAATTTTATGTATATAGCCATACAAAGAACAATTGAGTATTCATATTTGTTGTAAAAAGCCTTTAGGTTCACTATATTTTAATGCATTTGCTTAAATGAATGGCTTATCAGATAAAAAGCATTGGGGGAGGGGGTCCTGGGGCTTGAACTCAGAACTGGGCACTGTCTCCCAGCTTTTTCACTCAATTCTAGCTCCCTACCACTTGAACCACAGATCTATTTCCAGCTCTTGTGGTGGTTAATTGGAAATAAGTCTCTTGGACTTTCCTTCCCCAGGCTGGTTTCAAACAATGGTACTCAGCCTCCTGAGCAGCTAGCATTAAAGGAGTGGGTTGCTGGTGCCGGCCAGCAATTTATTCTGTGGCGTCTATCTTCTAGCATGGACCTTAATTCTTCCTGTCAAACCCATTACCTACCAGTGCTTTGGATCGTTCTACAAGTAGAGCTCCCCTCCCACTCATACTAATACCCTAGGCTCCACCCCTGACTCTTCCTCATGTAACTCATATCTGAAAATTAGACATGAGTTGCCCGAATATTTATTTGGTTGTTTGGTGTTTTGCATTCTAGGTTTTTGTTTGTTTTTCTCTTTTTGTTCTCTTCATCCTTGAGTGCTGGTGCCCGTCTAGTTTTATTTTTTATGTGTGCATATATATCTACTAAACTCTCCTACATTCCTTCCCCTGCTCCTTAACCCAACATTCACTTTCACCTAGTAACTACACAGTGCTTTCTTTTTTTTTTTTTGTCAGTCCTGGGGCTTGAACTCTGGGCCTGGACACTGTTCCTGAGCTTCCTTTGCTCAAGGCTAGCATTCTACCACTTGAGCCACAGTGCCATTTCTGGCTTTTTCTGTTTTTATGTGGTTCTGAGGAATGGAACCCAGGGCTTCATGCATGCTAGGCAAGCACTCTACCACTGAGCCACCTTCCCAGCCCTGACAGTGCAATCTTCTCAGCAGCCCATCAAACTTCCTCCAAAATAAATCATACCCTACGACATACATATAGCAAGTCTGACCAAATACAAGAAAACTGAAATAATTCCTTGTATTCTATCAGATCATGATGGAGTTAAACTATAACTCAATAGTAAAAGGTATTTTAGAAAACATTCCAACACATGGGATCTGAACAACATCTTGTTGAATGACTGAATAAAGGGAAAGATCCAAAACCTCCTGGAAACTAATGAAAACGAAAAATACATACTACCAGAACTTCTGGGATATGGCAAAGGCAGTTTTGAGAGGGCAAGTCATAGCTAAAATGCATGCATACACACACACACACACACACACACACACACACAATTTAAAATCACTCAAATAAATGGCTTTCTTATGCAACTCAAATTTCTACAAAAATAGGAATAAGCCAAACCAGACCAGATAGAAATAGTAAAAATTAGGTAAAAAAAAATTAATGGATTGGAAACTAAAACACTTATACAAAATATCAAAGAAACAGAAAGTTGGTTCTTTGAAAAATACTAATGAGATCAATAAACCCCTTTTCAATTGATGAAAAGAAGAGGAGGGGCTCAAGTTAATAAAATTAGAGGTAAAGATGGAAATATCACAACAAATACCAAAGAAATCCAAATCATCATGAGGAACTACTTTAAAAAGCTAACTCTAAAATCTAGAAGTAGTTAATTTTTAGATGTAGTTGACCCACTAAAACTGAACCAAGAGGATATAAACTGCTTAAACAGAGCTATAATAAGTAATAAAATTGAAGCAACAATACTCTACCAACAAGGAAAAGCCCAGGGGCTAGATAGATTCATAGCCTAATTCTATTGAACTTTTAAGGACTAATACCAATATATCCAAACTCTTCAATAAAATGGAAAAAAAAGGAATGCTCCCAAACTCATTCTATAAAGCAAGCATTATATTCACTCCAAAACTAGACAGAGACAACAAAATAAGACAATAATAAACTAGTCTCATCAATGAACTCTGATGCAAAAATTCTCAGTAGGATCCTTGCAAACCAAATTCAATAACACATTAAAAAGATCATACACCAGATCGAGTTGGTTTCATCCAAGGACAGTTCAATATATGTATAAATAAATCTAATAAATGATATAAATAAGACGGAGAACAAATGTCACAAGACCACCTCAATTGATGCAGATAAGGTCTTTAACAAAACTCAGCATCCTTTTACATACAATCTCTGAAGAAACTAGTAATAGAAGTGACATACCTGAACATAATAGAGGCTATGTATGACAAACATACATCTAACATATTAAACAGGAAAAACAGAAATCATATCTCCTACATCAGAAACAGACAAAGATGTCATTCTCCTCACTCTCACTCAATTCAGCACTAGAATTACCGGCCAGAGCAGTAAAGCAGAATAAAAGATTCAAATAAAGAAATAAGAATGCTCCCTATTTGCTGATATGATCTTGTACTTAACAAACCTTACAGACTCAATAGTTTATTTTAAAATAAACTATTTATTTAGAATAAACAACACTTATTTCTTCTAGAGGATTCAAGAACTGTTTCTTTGCATTAAAATAAGACTTTTGGAGCAAATGAGTCAAAGTGTCAGAGAACAAGTTCAAGTCTCAGAAAATATTTTTCTTTTCCTTTCTTTTTTCAATCTAAAAGGCAGCCCACTTTCTAAGATCCAGGTGCTTATAGATTTGTGGCCCTTTAAAGTTGTAAATCAACTGAAAAATGGGAAGAGTAGATAGCTAAACAGCCCTATGTGATCATAAATGGCTATAATCCAGCTACTCAGGAATTAGAGTTAGGAAGATTATTCAAGGCTGACCTGGGCAAAAGCATAAAACCCTCTCTGGAAAAAAAAACAAAAAACAAACAACACTGGAGGGCTGGGAAGGTGGCTCAGTGGTAGAGTGCTGGCCTTGCATGCATGAGGCCCTGGGTTCAATTCCTCAGCACCACATAAGCAGAAAAAGCCAGAAGTGGCGCTGTGGCTCAGTGGTAGAGTGCTAGTCTTGAGCTGAAGAGCTAAGGGACAGCGCCCGAGCCCAGAATTCAGGCCCCATGACCAACAAAAACAAAAAACAAACTAGAAAGCAAAAGGACTGGACATAGGTGGACATAGGACCTATTCACTGTAGGACGGCAGGCCTATGCGCGGCCTGTTCGCTGTAGGACGGCAGGCCTATGCGCGGCCTGTTCGCTGTAGGACGGCAGGCCTATGCGCGGCCTGTTCGCTGTAGGACGGCAGGCCTATACTTGGCCTATTCACTCGAGGTTGGCACTCCAACACTTCAGCCACACCTCCACTTCTGGCTTTCTGTTGGTTAATCAGAGATAAGAATCACTTTAAACTGCAATCCTCAGATCTCACTCAGTCTCTTGAATAGCTAGGAGTATAAGAAGTAGCTAGGATTATAGGCATGAGCCTGTAGAAATTATTTTTTAAAAATTACATTGATGCTAGGTGTTGTGACTCTTGGAACCAAAAGCACTTTTTATAGCTTAGTTATTTTTTAATTCACTCATTTCTCTATGTTTACTGAACAAAAACTATGCCTGGCATGGTATTAGAGTTCAGATCTTTTTATCTATAAATAAGAAGATAATCTAGCACCAATGGCTCATACCTGTAATCCTAGAGGCTGAGATTTGAGGATCCAGGTTCAAAGCCAACATACCTATTAACAATAATAAACTACTAGTATAATTATGACTCAGTCAAAAATAAATTTTGACAATTAGACCCCTGCATTCATAGAATATTCAAAAATTATACTTATTAAACAAATAATGATATAGTAATCAATGAAATATTTGAACATAAAACTTATTGGGGTTTTTTGTGCCAATCCTGGGACTTGAACTCAGGGCCTGGGCACTGTCCAGCTCTTTTTGCTCAAGGATAGAGCTCTACCACTTAAGCCTCAGCTCCACTTCCAGCTTTTTTGGTACTTAATGGGAGACAAGTCTCAGACTGTCCTGCCTGGGTAGCTTTGAACTGTAGTCCTCAGATCTCAGCCCCTTACGTAGCTAGTATTATAGTCATGAGCCACTGACACCCAGCTTAAAAAATTCTTGAAGGAAGTAGAGTCAGCATAAAAATTCAAACAGAAAAGGAGTTATGCAAAATTTGTTTGAAAATGGAGTATTCAATTTCTTTGGAATTTAGATGTCATTAAACACATTTTAAGTGATGTCTTTAATTTTAAAAGTCATGTTTATATTAAACTAAAAATTACATCTTTTGCAACTAAACTTAGGACAAAGAAATTTCATGTGTCTACTTCAAAATTATTTTAGGGGTTATATCAGCAAAAAAGTGTAGAGACTATTGCCTTAACCATTCCAACTTACACCTGAAAAATTACTTGGGATCCAAATATTCGCATGAAAGAGGTCAGCAGTCAAGAGGGTAGCCGTGGGACTGGGAAGGTGGCTCAGTGGTAGAGCGCTTGCCTTGAGCTGAGGAGCTGAGGGACAGAGCCCAGGCCCAGAGTTCAGGCCCCACGACCGGACCCCTCCCCCCCCAAAAAAAGAGGGTAGCCATGCTCCCCTTCTCCAGCACCAAATTCTCTTTAGGACCTTCTGAAGCCACTCGCAATGGTAGTCTGTCCCAGAAGGCCCTGAAAGAGAACACCTTCACTGAACCAGCCTGTGCCCAAGGCCGTAACTCATAATCTATGGCTATCTCAATTTATACCCCTCCAGCTTATCTAACATTATGGGATTTTCCTTAAAAGAGAATCAGCACACTTTCATAACTAAAAGCCAAAAAGATTTCCCAATTTGATTTTGCCCCTCGTGCAATATACATTTTCCAGGGAGAAATTAATTGTAGAGATTAAATTTTTTCTGTTCTAAATTATAGTCCAAAGGAATCAGTGCCAACTTCATTCATGTTAAAGTCCAATATTATTCATGTCCACTCTCCAGAAATGAACTTAGCTCCCCAAACTAGAAACTTCCCTTCTCCAGAAAGGCATCCTGTTAGGTGTACCCAAGTGTCCCCTGCTAGGGCAGGCTCCTATAGAGCGTGTGAGGTGAGGCAGCAGAGGAAACACTCTCCTGGCTCTAATGACAATGTTCAAAATTAAAAGGGTAGAAGGGAGGCACATATGGAGAGCGAACTTGAGTGATGCCCCCACGCATGTATGGAATTATAATTCCCTCCTGGAACATATGGAGAGCGAACTTGAGTGATGCCCCCACGCATGTATGGAATTATAATTCCCTCCTAAGTATTAATGGACACCTCAAGTCAAATACAAAAAACTGCTTAGTATATATGTTTACACCTAACACAAATTACACATGGCGGACGCTGTACCAGTTGAGCCATGCCTTTAGCTAAGTGGGCTTAAAAAAAAGTTCCAGTCCTGGGGCTTGAACTGGGCCTGGGTGTTGTTTGAGCTTTATTCACTCAAGGCTAGCGCTCTACCACTTGAGCCACAGCGCCACTTCTGGCTTTTTCTGTGTCTGGTACTGAGGAATGGAACCCAGGGCTTCATGCATGCTGGGCAATCACTCTACCTCTGAGCCACCTTCCCAGATTGTCTTTTCTTTATAAAGCCATCTTGTATCTTTCAAGTATTATATACAATGACACACAAATGCAATCTGTGAAAACGTTTTTAAAAAAATCTTATGGGCTGGGAAGGTGGCTCAGTGGTAGAGCGCTTGCCTTGCATGCATGAAGCCTTGGGTTCCATGCTTCAGCACCACATAAGCAAAAAGAAAAAAGCCGGAAGTAGTACTGTGGCTCAAGTGGAAGAGCACTAGCCTTGAGCTGAAGAGCTGAGGGACAGCGCCCAGGCCCAGAGTTCAGGCCCCCCGACCGGACCCAAAAAAAAAAAAATCTTACTCAGAGATGAACTAGTGTAGCAGAAAAGAACGTATTATTGATGAGCCTGTCATATGGTTTATTCTGTGCTAGTCCTGGGGCTTGAACTCAAGGCTAGGCACTGTCTCTGAGCTTTGGCACTCAAAGCTAGCGCCCTGCCACTTGAGCCACAGTGCCATTTCCAGCTTTTTGGTGGCTAGCTGGAGATGAGATTTTTTGTTGGTCCCTGAATGACAGGCATGAGCACCGGCACCCAGCAGAGATAAGAGTTTTGTGGGCTTTTCTGCCTGGGCTGCAGACCTTGGACCTCAGCCTCCTGGAGAGCAAAGATCACAGGTCACAGTTTTGTGTCGGTGGGTCGTGGGGCGCTGTCCCCCAGCTCTTCAGCTCAAGGCGAGCGCTCTGCTGCCTGCATGCCAGGCCAGCGCTGTACCACTGGTGCAATCTGCGAAGCCCGCGTCCCTGGGATGAGTGAGGGGAGGCGGCAACCACTGTGCTACCGCCCACCCCCCCTGCCCGCACCCCAGCGACCACTGCCCCCCCTCCCCACACCCCAGCTACCACTGCCCCCCCTGCCCGCACCCCAGCGGCCACTACCCCTCCTCCCCGCACCCCAGCGACCACTGCCCCCCTGCCCGCACCCCAGCGACCACTGCCCCCCTGCCCGCACCCCAGCGACCACTGCCCCCTGCCAGCACCCCAGCGACCACTGCCCCCCTGCCCGCACCCCAGCGACCACTGCCCCCCTGCCCGCACCCCAGCGACCACTGCCCCCTGCCAGCACCCCAGCGACCACTGCCCCCCCTGCCCCCCCCAGCGACCACTGCCCCCCCTGCCCGCACCCCAGCGACCACTGCCCCCCTCCCCGCACCCCAGCGACCACTGCCCCCCCTGCCCGCACCCCAGCGACCACTGCCCCCCCTGCCCGCACCCCAGCGACCACTGCCCCCCCTGCCCGCACCCCAGCGACCACTGCCCCACCTGCCCGCACCCCAGCGACCACTGCCCCCCTGCCCGCACCCCAGCGACCACTGCCCCCCTGCCCGCACCCCAGCGACCACTGCACTACCGCCCGCACCCCAGCGACCACTGCACTACCGCCCGCACCCCTCCTGCCCGCACCCCCACCCCGTCCTCGCCCTCGCCAAGACGGTCCGGGTCCTGGCCGACATCCTTCTGGGGACCCGCGCCCCCCACCGCGGGCCGTGCGGCCTCAGGACGCTGCCAGCCCCGCTCACACCTCAGCCCGCGGCCCGCTCACACCTCAGCCCGCTCACACCTCAGCCCGCTCACACCTCAGCCCACGGCCCGCTCACACCTCAGCCCGCTCACACCTCAGCCCGCTCACACCTCAGCCCGCTCACACCTCAGCCCACTCACACCTCAGCCCGCTCACACCTCAGCCCGCGGCCCGCTCACACCTCAGCCCACGGCCCGCTCACACCTCAGCCCACTCACACCTGCGTCGTCTCCACAGAGCCCCAGTCCAAACCGGCCCCCCGCGCCCCGCCGGCTCCCCCCACCGCCGGCCCCCGCCACCGCCGGCTCCCCGCGCCCCGCCGGCTCCCCCCACCGCCGGCCCCCGCCCCCGCCGGCCCCCCGCGCCCCGCCGGCTCCCCCCACCGCCGGCCCCCGCCCCCGCCGGCCCCCCGCGCCCCGCCGGCTCCCCCCACCGCCGGCCCCCGCCCCCGCCGGCCCCCCGCGCCCCGCCGGCTCCCCCCACCGCCGGCCCCCGCCACCGCCGGCCCCCGCCACCGCCGGCCCCCGCCACCGCCGGCCCCCGCCACCGCCGGCCCCCGCCACCGCCGGCCCCCGCCCCCGCCGGCCCCCGCCCCCGCCGGCCCCCGCCACCGCCGGCCCCCGCGCCCCTGTGGCCTCCGCGTCCCCCCAGCCCGCCGCCGTCGCCCCCGAAGTTCCGAACCAGACAAGAGCGAGAGCGAAGGTGGAAGAGCGCGCGGACGCCAGCCCGGGCGGCGTGACCCCAGGGCGCACGCGCGTGGCGGGAGGCAGGAGCAGGACGCGCACGCGCGGTGGTGTCCTCGCGCGGCCCTTTCTCTCGGGCCCGCCCCCTTCTTGCGCTTCCCCCGGAGGCGGCCGGAGCCCGAGCGGGGAAGTGTGGGGCGAGGTGGGTGGGGCTCCGCGCGGGAGCGCAGCCCTCAAAAGAAGGAGAGGGGCGGGGCGGCGGCGACGTCACCCGGCAGCCCTCCAATCAGGGGCCGGCGCGGCCCCGCCTCCTCCCCGCGCGCTATTGGCCGCGGCGGCCCGGGGGCGGGGCCTGCCGCGGGTCGGGGAGGGCCGGGGGCGGGAGGAGAGGAAGGCGCTGGCGGGCCGTGATGGCGGCGGGTGATGGGGCCGTGAAGCCCGGCACCCTGGGGAGCGGCGGCGGGGACGGCGGCGGCGGCGGCGGGGACGGCGGCGGCGGGGACGGCGGCGGGAGCCCGGGCGCGGCGGGCGCGGGCGGCGGCTGGGCGGCGGCGGCGCCGGCGCTGCTGGCGGGGGGCGGGGAGACGCTGCTGAACGTGGCGCTGCTGGCGCTGGTGCTGCTGGGGGCCTACCGGCTGTGGGCGCGCTGGGGGCGCCGCGCGCGGGCCGCGGGCGCGGGCGCCGGCCCCGACGGCCCCGCCGCCGCGCTGCCCCGCATGAAGAAGCGCGACTTCAGCCTGGAGCAGCTGCGCCAGTACGACGGGGCCCGCACGCCGCGCATCCTGCTGGCCGTCAACGGGAAGGTCTTCGACGTGACCAAGGGCAGCAAGTTCTACGGCCCGGGTGAGGCGGGACGCACGGACGGAGGGGGGAGGGAGGAGGGCCCGCGCCGGGACCCCGGACGGCCCGGCCCCGCGCCCCCCCCGACGGCCCCGCGCCCCCCCCCCCGACAGCCCCGACGGCCCGGCCCCGCGCCCCCCCCGACGGCCCCGCGCCCCCCCGACGGCCCCGACGGACGGCCCGGCCCCGCGCCCCCCCCGACGGCCCCGCGCCCCCCCCCCCCGACGGCCCCGACGGCCCGGCCCCGCGCCCCCCCGACGGCCCCGCGCCCCTCCCCGACAGCCCCGACGGCCCGGCCCCGCGCCCCCCCCCCCCGACGGCCCGGCCCCGCGCCCCCCCCCCGACGGCCCGGCCCCGCGCCCCCCCCGACGGCCCCGACGGCCCGGCCCCGCGCCCCCCCCCCCCCCACGGCCCCGACGGCCCGGCCCCGCGCCCCCCCGACGGCGCCACTTCTGGTTTTCTAGTGGTTTACTAGACCCCCCCACAAAAAAAGTAATAACTGAGTATAAGTTCCAACTATTATGATGTTGCTTTGGTATATTAAACTTGGAAATAAAAATGGCCCTAAAATGGCCTTCTAAGTAAGGGCTGGGCCTTGGGGCCCACACCTTTAATCCAGCTCCAAGGGAGACCAAGATGGGAAAGATCATGGTTCAAGGCCAGGCCTAGGAAAAAACTCAAGCCCTTTCATAACAAGCTAGACATGTGTGCCTGTAGTTCTGTGCCCGACAGCCCCCCCGACGGCCCCGCGACCCCCCCCCCGACGGCCTGGCCCCGCGACCCCCCCCACGGCCCCGACGGCCCGGCCCTGCGGCCCCCCCCCCCGACAGCCCCGCGCCCCCCCCCCGACAGCCCCGACGGCCCGGCCCCGCGCCCCCCCGACAGCCCGGCCCCGCGCCCCCCCCGACAGCCCCATGCCCCCCTCCCGACAGCCCGGCCCCGCGCACCCCCCCCCCCCGACGGCCCGGCCCCGCGACCCCCCCCCACGGCCCCACGCCCCCCCCCCCACGGCCCCATGGCCCCTCAGGACACCCGACCCTGCTCCCAAGGCCGCAGCTGTAGGTAGTGCCCCCCAACCCACTGTCACCCACCCCAGGCCCCCCCAGAACCCCTCCCCACCCCACTTCTCCCCTCTCTCTCGGGCTGGAGTGTCCCCATTTCTAGTTGTCATTCGGGAGGTGTGATTTCCAGAGTAACTCCAGGACCTGGCGGTTTGGGCCTCGCTCTTCTCTAAGGCCGGCTCAGGAGCACGCCCAGCCCAGCCCAGCCCAGCCCAGCCCAGCCCAGCCCAGCCCAGCCCAGCCCAGCCCATCTTGGGCGCTTTCTGAACCGGTGGGGCTCAGGGATGCTGTCCAAGGTGGCCGCGGGTTGGGCTGCGGGTCTTCCTGGGCGCTCAGCAGGCTGTCTGTCTGGGGTGTTATTCTGTGTGTGAGTACGGAGACAAGTATCCAACCACATACGCTTTGATGGTTTGCCTAGCAGTGTAGGACAAACGGGAAGGTGGAAGAGCTGTAAGTTAAGACCCGCTCCCTGCCGCTCAGGATGCGTAGCTCTGCTTCTACCCCCAACTGCTGCAGTGTGGTGGGAAGGCACCCTTCGGGTTGTGCACATGGAACTTGTTGGTATCCCAGAAATTCAGCAACGTGGTTTATCAAGGCTGTGCAGTGGTAAATGCTAACCTTTACTAAGACTGTACAGTAAGTAATGGAATTTGAGACCTAAAATGACCCATTCCTGGAAAGAATGCATCCAGCAGTAGGAAGATCTGCTGGTTTCCTTAATCTTTGTAGTATTTGGGATTAATTGGCATTTGTGAGTACATACGTGTGCTTACGTGGCTTGGATGATACTCTGCAAGTGCTTGGTTTGTTGCTTGCTAGATGGCAGCCTGGGAATCCATCTATTTACTTTCTTGGATGCTTGTGTGTATCTATTCAGTCCTTCCGAGACAACAGATGTCTCTTCCTATTGTCATCAGCTAAAATGGCTAATACTTTTTTATTTATTAGCATGTAGGAGTAGAGAATAGGGCCAAACTACAGTATTTGATCAGCTAAAGTTGTTGTTGTTATTGTTGTTGTCACTTGTGGGGCTTGAACTCTGGGCCTGGGCACTGTCCCCGAACTCTTCAGCTCAAGGCTAGTGCTCTACCACTTGAGTCACAGCACCAGTACTGGTTTTTTGGTGGTTTATTGGAGATAAGAGTCTCATGGCGGGGCTGGGAAGGTGGCTCAGTGGTAGAGCGCTTGCCTTGCATGCATGAGGCCCTGGGTTCGATTCTTCAGCACCACATAAGCAAAAAGAAAAAAGCTGGAAGTGGCACTGTGGCTCAAGTGGTAGAGCGCTAGCCTTGAGCTGAAGAGCTGAGGGACAGCGCCCAGGTCCAGAGTTCAGGCCCCACGACCGGACCCAAAAAAAAAAAAAAGTCTCATGGCCTTTCCTTCCTGGGCTGGCTTTGAACATGATCCTCAGATCTCAGCGCCTGGCTGCTGAAGTTTTTTAATTAAGGATTTATACAGTGTTTTGTGACTACTTAAAGCATTTTCACCACTGCTTTACAGTATATGGAGGAGTTGACTTAGAAGCCCATAAAAATAGTCTACATGTATACAGCTTGGCTAAAAGGTCTGTCATTGTACCCGTCTCACCTGGCTGAGGTAAAGTCTTGGTACAAAGTACAGTGGTCTGTGATGGCTTAGCCACAGGCAGCGGCTCTTGTCAGAGGCGAACAAGAGTGACAAGCTAAGGAGAGCGTAGAGAAGCCGGTTTTAGGTGAGCTTCCCACCAATTCTACATGATGATCAGAGATAATAGAGATAGTTGGAATATCATATTGAAAGTCATAAGGGATTTTGAAGACTTAAAGGAAGCCAGAAATCAGGCGCTGGTGGCTCACGCCTGTAATCCTAGCTACTCCAGGAGGCTGAGATCTGCGGATCTTGGTTCAAAGCCAGCCCAGGCAGGAAAGTCCATGAGACTCTTATCTCCAGTAAACCACTAGAAAACCAGAAGTGGCGCTGTGGCTCAAGTGGTAGAGCGCTCGCCTTGAGCTGAAGAGCTGAGGGACAGCGCCCAAGCCCAGAGTTCAAGCCCCACAACTGACAAAAAAGTACAACTCTGAGATTCCTGATCATTAGGAAGTTGGGAAAGGAGCACAAGGCACATGTACCTTTGGGTCTTTTCTCGTGTGTGTGTGTGTGTGTGTGTGTGTGTGTGTGTGTGTGTGTGTGTGTGTGTGTGTGTGTGTGTGTGTGTGTATGCACATGTGTGAACCTGCCTCTGCCTGCCCACCATACTGAAGCTTAGGTGCTGCTGTCCCTTAGCTGCTTCTCTTAAGACTGGCTCTACCACTTGAGGCACAGCTCCACTTCCAGCTTTTGGGGCTTATTTGGAGGTGAGAATCGCGACTTTTCTGTCCCAGCTGGCTTTGAACCACGATCCTTAGACCTCATCCTCCTGAGTAGCCAGGATTAAAGGCAGTGAGTCACTGGCTCCTGGTTCTTTTCCTCCTTTTTAAACTCCATCTTCAGTGTGTTAATTTTAACACTTATTTTGCAGAAATTCAGTTTAAGCAAGAGTTGACAACATAAAGACAACTATTTCATGGATAGTCTACATAATGCAGCTCCTATCCCAGCCTCCTGCTTGGAAGCCAACTAGGACTGAGTAGCTTGGATTGTTCACTAACTTTAAATTTTAAAGTATGTTACCCAATTCCATGTTTCAAGGCATAGTAACTAAATTTGCTGATTTAAATTGTAAAAATATGAACTACAAGTTAACTCTTAAAAAGTAATAACTGGGCTGCGAAGTTGGCTCAGTGGTAGAGCGCTTGCCTTGCATGCATGAGGCCCTGGGTTCGATTCCTCAGCATCACATAAGCAAAAAGAAAAAAAGCTGGAAGTGGCTCTGTGGCTCAAGTGGTAGAGCGCTAGCCTTGAGCTGAAGAGCTGAGGGACAGCGCCCAGACCCAGAGTTCAGGCCCCACAACCAGACCCCCAAAAAAAAAAAAAAAGTAATAACTGAGTATAAGTTCCAACTATTGTGATGTTGCGTTGGTATATTAAACTTTGAAATAAAAATGGCCCTAAAATGGCCTTCTAAGTAAGGGCTGGGCCTTGGGGCCCACACCTTTAATCCAGCTCCAAGGGAGACCAAGATGGGAAAGATCATGGTTCAAGGCCAGGCCTAGGAAAAAACTCAAGCCCTTTCATAACAAGCTAGGCATGTGTGCCTGTAGTTCTGGATTCTCTGAAAAGACTTTTTTTTTGCCAGTCATGGGGCCTAAACTCTGGGCCTGGGCGCTGTCCCTCAGCTCTTCAGCTCAAGGCTAGCACTCTACCCCTTGAGCCACAGCACCACTTCCGGCTTTTTTCTTTTTGCTTATGTGGTGCTGAGGAATCGAACCCAGGGCCTCAGGCATGCAAGGCAAGCGCTCTACCACTGAGCCACCTTCCCAGCCCTCTCCAACCCTCTTGCTACTCCCCTCCTGCCCCCAACAGAGCCTCTTCCCTTCCCTTCTCTTCCCCACCCAGCCCCTATTGATCAGCAGCTTTCATTGAGGTGGTGTTTTTGATTGGTGGTTTTTTTTTTTTTTTTTTTTGTCGTCATAGGGCTTGAACTCTGGGCCTGGGCACTGTCCTTCAGCTCAAGGCCAGTGCTCTACCACTTGAGGCTCAGTGCCACTTCCAGTTTTCTGGCAGTTTATTGGAGATAAGAGTCTCATAGACTTTCCTGCCTGGGCTGGTTTTGAACCGTGATCCTCAGATCTCAGCCTCTTGAGTAGCTAGGATTATAGGCATGAGCCATCGGCGCCCGGTTATAATTTCTTTTATCTTATGAACTGCATTACTGTCGGAATTCAAATTGGTTTTCATTAATTTTTGTTTATTAAGGTGAAACAATGATTTCTTGTCTCAATGTATCAAAAGATATCAAAAAATATTTTTTGGCATGTAAATGCTTTAAATATATGTATAGTCTTTACTGCAGTCATTTTAAATAAATCAAGCAACTTTATTTTTCATTAGAAAAAGCTTTGTTCTAATAAGCCCTCTTATTAGAACAATTCATAATAGTAAAACCAGAAATTCTGGTTTTTAAACTGTGACCTTTGTCATATATAGTTGCCTTATAGATGCAGGAAGGCTACTATCCTTTGTAAAACTATGTTCTGTTCCTTATTAGCATATCTGTGTGTGTGTGTGTGCGTGCGTGTGTGCGCACGCGCACATGACAGGCAGTTATTCTACCACTTGAGTCACACTCCCAGCCCTTTCTATTTTTATTTTTCAGATCGTGTCTTGTGCTTTTTGCCTAGGGCCAGCCTCAGACCGTGACCCTCCGACCTGGATTACAGGCATGCACCGACACATCTGGTTTATTGTTGGAAAGGTTTATACCTGGGCTGGAACTACAGCCCCCTGACCCGCACCACTCAAGTAACAGGTGTTAACAGGTGTGAACTACCATGTCTGACCTGGCCTTTGCATCATTTGTTTTTAAAGTTGAAACAGAAAACAGAAAAATCTACTTGTTCCATTCTGCAGATAAGAATGAAGACAGAGTTAACTCTCTAAATATCTTTAGTGGCTCTCACTCACCTCCAGACTCAGAAATCTGAAGAATCATAACTTGAAATAAGTCCAGACAAAAAAGGTTATTGAGACCCCCATCTCCAAAAGTAACCAGTAGAGAGCCAGGCTGGAGGTGTGGCTCAAGTGGTAGAGCATCCGAGCTGAGAAGGCCCGCCGAGAGTGCCCGGGGAACCTGAGTTCAACCCAGTACTGCCAACACTCTCAGACAGCTGGCCCTTGCCAGCTACACGCGTAAAACTTTCTCTTCATTCTCCAGAAATGGTGTCTCTTTTTCTTGTGGGTCTGGATTTTGCTTTCATAAGTGGATCTGTTTAAAAGGGTCAAATCTAGTTTCTCCCTGTTTGGAAGTACAGCTAACTAATTTGAGAGAAATTATATTCCTCCCGCCAGCCACTGGCCTGGGCATTGAAGACAGATGAACAAGACAGTGGCTGCTCTGGAGAACAGACAAGGAATGCTTCACTTGGGTCAGTTATTCATTCCTTCCCAAAGAAATAAAGCATTCATCATAGCGATAGGCTGGCACACACCTGCAACACCAGTTGATACACAGAAGAGGACCACAGGGGCTGGGAAGGTGGCTCAGTGGTAGAGCGCTTGCCTTGCATGCATGAGGCCCTGGGTTCGATTCCTCAGCACCACATAAGCAAAAAGAAAAAAGCCGGAAATGGCGCTGTGGCTCAAGTGGTAGAGCGCTTGCCTTGAAGAGCTGAGGGACAGCGCCCAGGCCCAGAGTCCAGGCCCCACAACCGGACCCCCTCCCGCCCCCCAAAAAAGAGGACCACAAGTTGGAAGCTGGCTTGAATGAAGTTAACTCTGGATATCTAAGACAAAATGGAGGAGGGGGAAAGAAGTAGAGGCGTAGTTCAAGTGGTGTAAGGCCATGCATTCAATCCCTATACCAGAAAAAAAATTTTTTTAAGCTAATTATTATTTAATGTGTTAGGAACTAATTCTTAGACCTACTCCATCTGGTTCCCAGAAATTATAACAAGACTAGCACAGCACCTGACACATAGTGGCACAATGGTTGACACAGTGTTATGCCTAAATCCTAGCTACTCAGGAATCTGAGGTGGGGATCAGGCAAAAAGTTAGAGCCAATCCATCTCAACCAATAAAAATCTGAGTGCAGCTGGGTGCCAGTGGCTTGCGCCTGTCATCCTAACTACTCAGGAGGCTGAGATCTGAGGATCACGGTTCAGAGCCATCCTGGGCAGGAAAGTCCATGAGACTCTTACGTCCATTTAACCACCAGAAAACCGAGAGTGACACTGTGGCTCAAGTGGCATAGCACTGGCCTTGAGCTGAAGAGCTGAGGGACAGCGCCCAGGCCCAGAGTTCAGGCCTCCCAACCGACAAAAAGAAAAAAAAAAAGGGTGCAGTAGTAGGTACTCATTCTTGGAGAGGGAAGCATTAATAGGATCAAAGTCCAAGCCGGCTCAAGCAAAAGCAACGTCCTAGCTAGGCACTAATGGTTCAAACCTCTGATCCTTGCTACTCATGAGACAGACTTGGAGGGTCAAGATTCAAAACCATCCCAGGCAGAAAAGTCTGTAAGACTCATCTCCAAATACTAGAGTGGAGCTGTGGATTGAATGGTAGCGCAGAAGCCATGATAACAAAAGGCAAGCAGGTGTAAGTCTGTAAGACTCATCTCCAAATACTAGAGTGGAGCTGTGGATTGAATGGTAGCGCAGAAGCCATGATAACAAAAGGCAAGCAGGTGTACAAAGTCCTGAGTTTGAGCCGAGCTGGACGTTCATGTAGGAGCTGTGTGGTGGGCGTGCATGAGCTGAGCGTCACACAACAGGACTGGAACGAGGGCTCACTGGCACGTTCTTCCCTGCCCTCACCGCCTCACTGTTGTTGTGTTGAATGCATTTGAGGGTATCTGAAGTAATGTGGCTCCATTGCTTTACTTTGATCAAACCTTTTCTCAACGCTTTGTCTATTACGTATTTTGAAATTAAAACTGGGTGACAAATAATAGACGTGGCAAGGGTTTTTTAAAATTTTCACATTGAGCAAACGAAGTTGTTGTTTCTTTTTGCAGCTGGTCCATATGGGATATTTGCTGGTAGAGATGCCTCCAGGGGCCTGGCCACATTCTGCCTAGACAAGGATGCTCTCAGAGATGAGTATGACGACCTTTCCGACTTGAATGCAGTTCAAATGGAGAGTGTTCGAGAATGGGAAATGCAGTTTAAAGGTACCTCCATCATTTTGTTGGGTTCTTTGGGAAATTAAATATGTATTCAAAGGAAGTGTGTACTATCTCCTAGGACAGAGTGGAGCCAGACAGGTGGGTAAGAATGACAACAGAATGCCTTCATAAACTGCTTTGTTGAATGGCCTATGTAAAGAGCCAAAGCAAGTCTTTTTTGTTTTTCGTCAGTCCTGGGGCGGGCCTGAACTCTGGGTCTGGGTCCCTCAGCTCTTCACCTCAAGGCTAGCACTCTACCACTTGAACCACAGTGCCACTTTGGTTTTCTGAGTGGTTATTGAAGATAAGAATCTCATGGACTATGGTGCCTAGGCTGGCTTTGAATCGCAGTCCTCAGATCTCCGCCTCCTGAGTAGCTAGGATTAAAGACGTGAGCTACGGACACCTGGCTAGGTGTCTTTTTTTTTTTTTTTGGTGGGTCCTGGAGCTTAGATTCAGGGCCTCGGCGCTGTCCCAGAGCTTCTGTTGCTCAAGGCTAGCACTTTACCACTTGAGCCACAGCACTACTTCCAGCTTTTTCTGCTTATGTTGTGCTAAGGAATTGAACCCAGGGCTTCATGCATGCAAGGCATGCTCTACCACTGAGCCACTTTCCCAGCATATATTTTAATGACGTTTCTAAGCATCATAAAAAGTAACATGAGAATTTGTATTTGAAAATGGACTTATTGCCAGGTATAGTAGGACATGCGTGTACTAGCTAAAGTCTTAAAAACTGACAGTTTTGGCCAGGTGCCGGTGGCTCACCCCTGTAATCCTAGCTTCTCAGGAGGCTGCGATCTGATGATCACAGTTGAAGCCAGCCTGGGCATCTTCAGTTAACCACCAGAAAACTGGAAGTGGCACTGTGGCTTAAGTGGTAGAATACTAGAATTGAGCAAAAGAACTCAAGGATAGCACCCAGGCCCTGAGTGCAAGTCCCACAACCACCCCCACTGCCCAACCCTTCCCCCTCCCCACCGCAAAAAAAAAAAAAAAGACAGTTTTAATTTTTTTAGGACTTTTAGGTACAGTTTTAAGAACAACAGCGACAACAATACTAATTATCTAGACTTGTAGACCTCAGTAGTAGACCATGTATTTAGCTCCAGCCCTCATCACCACTAAAACAAAAAACTGGATCCGTGGTATGATATCAATACTATGATTATATAATGTATTCTAAATGATCTTAACCTTAAGGAAGGAATCCTTTAGTACACCCTGATAGTTTTTTACCACTGTGTGCCAGGGTATCTGACATGTATCAGACCCTGGGTCCCTCAGAACAGCTCTTCTGGGTTCTTGGCACTTGTTCTAGTACCATGATATGAAGTGATCCTGTTGTATGTTCCTTCTGACAGCTAAGTCACTTAACCTAGCTTTAATTCACTTACCAGGGAGTTGATACCAACATGTGTTACCTGCATAAAGGCAAGAAGACAGTTAGGAAAGGAAGGAGAGCAATGTGCCACACACTGAGACCTCAGAGAACACACAGAAGCCCCTGAGTTACTCTTACCTCGTTAGGCTTATGTTCTTGGCCTACTGTCATGTTTTATCTGTTTACTATATGGTTCTCTACCGCATGCTGTTCCAGCCCCAAAACTCCTCAGGTCAAGAAAGTCACTGTTTCAGGCTGGGAGGTGGCTCAGTGGTAGAGTGCTTGCCTTGCATGCATGAGGCTCTGGGTTTGATTCCCCAGCACCACATAAGCAAAAAGAAAAAAAAAAGCCGGAAGTGACACTATGGCTCAAGTGGTAGAGCGCTAGCCTTGAGCTGAAGAGCTGAGGGACAGCGCCCAGGCCCAGAGTTCAGGCCCCACGACCGGACCCAAAAAAAAAAAAAAGAAAGAAAGTCACCATTTCATTTTTCATGTGCCCCAAAATATTAGCTCTAGATTTTTTTAAATACCACTTCTATGCAAACTCCAGTATATTTACAAATTTTAAATAACTTAGAAGTTCCCTATATTGCCAATTGTAATCTTTAATATCCTTAATTATATTACTTTGTAATCTGTCATTTAAATTATAATGTTTTGGGCTATGAAGGGTTAAAATCCTGAGCTGGGGAATATAGCTAACTTGTACAACTACCTACCTAACACACGTAGGGGCTTTGGGTCAGCCACAGCACACACAGAAAAGGTTCAAAGATCGCTCTAATCCTCACATGGCCATCCGACACTACACAGTGCAGACACATGTCCAGACTGGACCACAGAGCTGGGCTGGGTGAACTGGCTGTGAGCTACTCAGCTTACTCTGAGGTGGGCTGAATGTGTGTGTTTTAAAAGGTCTCCCAGTGACCCTGAAAAAGGCCACGAGCACTCCTGTAAAGACTAAGTCCCATGTTTTGGTGGGGGCGGTTTTGGTTGGTCAGGGGTCTCAAACTCAGGCCTGACCACTGTCCCTGAGATTTTTTTGCTCAAGGCTAGCATTCTACCAGTTTGAGCCACAGTGCTATTTCCAGTTTTTTCTGAGTGGTTTACTGGAGATAAGAGTCTCAACAGACTTTCTTTCCTGGGCTGGCTTTAAACCACAATCCTCAGCTCTCAGCCTCCTGAGTAGCTAGGATGACAGGTGTGAGCCACCAGTGCCCGGCTAATGCCCATGCTTTCTGGGCTCCCTATATACACAAAGACCAGACATAGTAAAGTACCAGGAAGAACTTAGCCTATTCCATACAGTTCTGACGAAGCAAGCGCCTTCCCTCTGTGTAATGGAATCATGAAATAAATTTTGATCACTTCCGATCTTCTTTTGCTTTATTTTTCAGAAAAATATGATTATGTAGGCAGACTTCTCAAACCAGGAGAAGAGCCTTCAGAATATACAGATGAAGAAGATACCAAGGATCACAATAAACAGGATTGAACTTTGCAAACCACCAAAGTCAGGGGCCTTCAGAACTGCAGTTCTTACTCCCTTTCACAGAATGTCCAGTGTCTCTGGATTTGATTCACCTGCTGCGAAAAAACATTCAACCAATTGTGTACAAGAGAAGTGAGTCTTGCTGTGAAGATTTGAAAACCGGATGTTGCCAAACCCCTTTGTTGCAGTTGTTTGTAATGTCTGGTGGGGCTTCATCATCCTGAGAGAAAGACAGGGATTTCTTAAATGGCAAGAAGGTCGTGAGGCTAGGGCATCTCACTCACTCTCCTCCTCCTCCCCCGCTCCTTCTCCCTCTATCCTCTCTCCCTCTCATCTGCCCCTCTCTCCCTCCATTCTTGAATTTGTCCTTTTTGTAAAAAAAAAAAAAAAAAAAAGTATCAAAGACAGCCACATATGTATTTGCTACTCAACTGTACAAATCTCAAACAAAAAACAGCAAGGGACTCTTCTTTAACTGATGTTTTTATCATTGAGGGACAGGAAGACCTGGCCAGGGAGGTGGAAGTTGCACATCAGCTTGAGTGGTTCAGGCTACTGAAATGTTAAAATGTGAATTCCCAAGCTTCTCTTTGGGCTTTGTCAAGGAGGGATAAAAAATAAAACTTATTCCTAAGAATCCATTGGAAATTAGAATGGATTTCAGGTGGATTGAAATCAAAGCAATTCCCCAACAAGATCATTTGAGACTAGTTTTATCCCTTCTGTTCTTTCCCCTAGGTCAAATCAATATTAATTGTGCCTTATTTCACTTCCATAAACTTGAATTATTTTTAGGGAAAGCCCCTATGTGAATTCCGAAGTCACTACAAGCAGGTTGAGACTGAGGTTGGAATGTTCTGTTGACTGCAAAACCTTGATGTCATTCTGTGTATATAGAATGTAAAAGGATTATTCAGTGTTAACTGCCATACGTTAATATACACAAATTTAATTAGCATTGTAATGGCCAAATGCATTCCCCCTTGTGCTTTTCTCTTTTCCAAAAAATCAAAAACAGCAACAACAAAAAACAAAAACACCCACAAACCAACAATTCTTTTTCCCCCAACAGGAATCTGACCCTCACATCTCACTGGTGTTGGGTGTGTGGGGCCGAGGTTTGGATGTCTGTTTGGGTGAGTCTGGATGTGTGCGCGCCTTGGAAGGGACTCGCGATATTGTAAATACAAGTACCATTTTAATAAAGCATGGACAATAAACCAAAATATGCAAAATTGTAAGGCAGTGCATTGTGATATCTTAATAAGATTGTGCATTGGATTCAAGATGAGGGAAAATCCTGGCAATGGAAAGTGGGCACTGGGTATCCAAGTTGTACATTATACCAGGTTTGTTGTAATGTTCAGAACCTCCACTTTTGTGGGACAGTCAAGAGATCCTAGCTGACTCAGTAAGAATTGATATATTAAAAGTACATATTTTTACTTTGTATTTTGATGCCAACTGGTTATATTAGAAATAATAGCAATGCAGGCAGTTATTAAACAAAACAGTAAAAGGCTATTCTACCAATAGATACTAAATTCTTCAAGTATTAGGTTGAAAACACCCTCCCAAAGCCCTGTGTATGTTGATTACTTGATTTCATCGTGACTGTGGAAGTCCATAGGGAGAAGTTGTACCAAAAATAAAAACAAAAGACATGGTCACTGCAGACTTGTCTTTGGCATAACACATGCAGAAACCATCAAAGGGAAACTTCTAAGGACAACATTCTATTCACTCGAGCTACAGAATGGCTATGAAAAGTGTTGGTAAATGCTTTGAGTGTTTTTATGTACAACTTTTTTTTCAAAATGGTTAAGGTACATGTCCTCTGTAGAGAACTGATAATGCCTGGGTCATTTGGGCCTGAAGTTCAATAATCTGCACTTGTGAAGAGAGAAACCTTAAGTATTCATGCAGTAAAAATGAAATACGATCTGTTAAGAAAGATGGGTTATTTTGTGTTTGGGGCTTGAAATAAACTGTGTTCTAGAGATAATTCTTTAATTCCAGTTGGATGTAGTAGTTAGTCTGAGTGAGGGACCTTAATTTTGGTTATATGTGGACACCCTCTCCCTATCCTCTGTTTCCTACATTTGCTGTCTATCACTTGAGGTGCTTAAAATACAGGTACTTCTTTTCTGAGTGCCGGGATTTGAACCCAGGCCCCACATGTACTTGGCAGAATGCGCGCGGCTGCTCACTTGGGTCACCAGTAGGGAAGGAAGGACTGACTCCCTGAGCCTTTTCCCGTTGAAGTTCGCACCCACCTGGGCTTTCGCACCTTCCTGCCTCTTCAGCCTATTCCCAGGGCTGCGTGCAGGTCCCAGTCTACCCTAGTAGTAACTTGGAGAGAAGAAAAAAGAGAACATTTTAATTTTCCTTCACAAAAACAAATTGCAGCAGACTTAATAAAAAGAGAAGGAATGCCTTGAAGGTCACCTTTCTTCTGTAAGAAATACAAGAAGCGTTTTCCTTACTCTGTGTGTCTCAGGCTGTGTCTGAAATAGAGAAAACTCAGGTCCAGGAGGGAGCTGGCTGCTTTCTGGTGAGCTAGTCGCATTTGGGCAAGTATCTAGGGACTTAGTATCTAGGTGGCATGTAAGTCTTTTTCTTTTGTAACCATCTAATCTGTTAATTAACAGACTGTTCCAAATCTGAACAATGTTCCCATTTACCTGGAAATAAAGTAATGATGGAGCACTGAAGGTAACCTTCAGTGATAAAAGCTCAAACTGCACTAAAGGATCGTGTCTGCAACCCTAGGACTCAGTAAGTTGAAATGTCAGCCGAGGCAGAAAAGTCTGTGAGACTCTTATCTCTAAAATAGCCAGCAAAAAGCAAGGCCAGAGGTGTAGCTTAAGCAGTATAGCACCAGCCAAACAAGTACAAGGCCCTGATTTCAAGCCCTAGTATTGCGCCCCCAAAAGTTTAGCAATAATGCCAGCAAAAATATAGTTTCCACATTTATTAAGTCTCAACATGGTATCTCCCTATTTATTTTAAACCTAGACTCATTCGGTGAGGAGTTTCTTGAAGTCATTTGCATAATGGTGAAACTGTAGTTGAGATTTCAGAGTTGGTACTGAGAGATTATGTTAATCTGTGAAAACGTGACTGAGCACCCTCCCTGGACAACAGTAGTAGAGCACATAGAACACATGGTGTGTGAGGTATTCTTAGGAGCAAGATGACAGCAGCGAGTTCACTAGTGTGTTTCCTGTTCACCTTACAAAGTTGTGTGCCTTCCTTTAGCTGATCTTTCAACTGCCACAAAATAGTTCAGAATCACATCATAACTCAATCTGTGTTACAAAAAACTAAGATTAAAATAGTAAAATACATGGCATATATCTTGTTCAAGAACTTTGCTCAAATGACTGAGCCTCTTAAAACTGTTCAATCCTAAACAAATAAAATCAATAGACTCACACTGTCTGCATAGTCTTATGCAGACAGAATTTAGTTCAAGTTGGAATCTGCTCGTGATAATTTTCATTTGTTAACGACTAATCTGTGGTGCCCAGTCTGAACACTAGTCTTAGATGTTGCTGTAAAAATATCTGTAGATAAATAAGACTTGCAATCAGCTTTTCTTGGTTGTAGGGTTTGAACTTGCAGCCTGAGCACTGTCCCTGAGCTCTTTTGCTCAAGGCTAGGGCTCTACTACTTTGAGACACAGCACCACTTCTAGTTTTCTGGTGGTTAATTGGAGATAGAGTCTCATGGACTTTCCTGCCCAGGCTGGATTTGAACTCTAATCCTCAGATCTCAGCCTCCTGACTAGCTAGGATTATAGGCATAAGCCACCATTGCCTGACAACAACCAATATAGATTATTCTGAATGCTTCAAACTGTTACATCTCTTGACAACTTTTAAGAGCAAAACAAAATAAAGCTATTCTGCCTCAGAACTTAAACACAGAATCCCTGCTTTTAGTCTACTGGCTCTCCTTGTAAGTTTTGGACTCAAGACTGCAACATCAACTTTTACCTGAATTTGTAAACAGCCAACTCTACGGATTTCAAAATTCACAACAATGAGCCAAGTCTAAAAAATAAATAGCTGTCTCTGAATTCCCTAGCAAACTTACTTTATATTTCCTAATACATTATGAGATTGTTTTAAAGCTTTCTCTCTCTTTTGTAACGTGACTTTTTCTAGTATTTAATACTGTATTTGACATGACCACATTGGCTTCAGTTTCTCAACTCCAAAATACATTTCATCTCTGAAATATTAAATTTACTAATATGCCTTGCATTGTTCTAAAACCAGAAATAAATTTTCACCTAATCTCTGAAGATTTTATCAGATGTCTTGAGATGTACCAAGAGGAAAGATGAAACAATCCCTCTGATCTCAATGTCACCAGTCTATGGTAACATTTAGGTTGAAAAGCCTAATCCAGTCATTTTAACTCCAGAAGTACCATGAAGCTTCTTTGGGAAATAAAAAAGAAATCCTTAAACACTTGCTACTAATGGAATGTTTGGATATATTTTGCAGAACTCTAATTCATAGCTTTCTCCAAAGATGACCTCAATTTTCAAATTATGAATATATTTCTGGGGGCTGAGAAGGTGGCTCAGTGGTAGAGCGCTTGCCTTGCATGCCTCAGGCCCTGGGTTCGATTCCTCAGCGCCACATAAACAAAAAGAAAAAAAGCTGGAAGTGGCGCTGTGGCTCAAGTGTTAGAGCGCTGGCCTTGAGCTGAAGAGCTGAGGGACAGCGCCCAGGCCCAGAATTTAGGCCCCACGACCGGACCCAAAAAATAAAAAAAAATAAAAAATAAATTTAAAAATGAATATATTTCTGGCCCTTTTTCTATGCATTTATATTCATGGGTATTCTGCAAAGGTTAAGGCCCTGAATGTCAGGTACTGATTTAAATCCTGATTCAACATGGACTGGATGCATTACTCTGGGTGAGACACTAAATAAGTCTTCTTCTCCACTGTCCCTTATAACAGTAGTATGTAATTCTCAGGTTGTTTAGAGGACAAATTAATCCATTCACCCAAACTGCCTCGGGCACAAGATAAGCACAAAGTACTAGCTGTTATTTTCCCTTCCCTCTTCTTACTAACATAAACATTAGATTTGTGGATTGTCACCAATGTTTTTTAATTCATTAATGACTTTGGAATTTCCAGTTTCAAATCTCATTTTCATATGTGCCTAGCTTCACTGACCCAAGTAGTTTTTGCCTTTGTTCCTATATGGTTTGAACTGGCAGAGCTCCGTGAACTGAAAGTGGCCCTGGCCACCACAGCAGCCTGTGCTTGTCTTCTGAATCTCACACCTACTAAGCCAGTGGCTCACCAAAGATGCAGAGTAGTCTGGCAGTGACCACTCTGTTCCTTCAGTCCCTCCTCCGAGCAACTTGAGTTGTGACCTCACTGCTTTGGATAAGGCTACCTAAGTCTAAAACCCAAATGACTGGTATGGCTACACGGATGAGGTTTCCTTTTGGAAACAAAAAGGACTAGAAATTGCCACCACCTCATCTCATGCTGTTGTGTTCCCTCCGAAAGTTTGTGCTAACGCTGAACTCTAACATAGTGACAGGAGACAGCCTTCATGGTGTGGGTCTGTGGAGGCTCTGCCCGGAATGGACTGGAGCCTGGGAAAAGGGTTGCCTTCCACCCTCCATCCTTACGGATGCCAGACTGCAGTCTGTGAGCAACAAGACACCAAACCTGCGGGCACCTCAGTCTCCATCGGCCAGATCTCTTGAATGAGAATGCAAATCCCTGTCCGGTATCTCACTACAGCAGCACATACTGAGTACCTGTAGCCCCCAATATTGTGAACCAATTAATGATTAAGCTCAATCACCTCAAACCACCTTTGTCACAACTGCCCCCAAAATGCAACAGCCCTGAAAGCTGTTCCATAGACGTGTACCCGAAGTGAGGAGTCCTCCAGGGTGAACCCACGTTTACAAGGCTAGACCAGAACCCGTGCATATGCACTTTGAGGAATTAAGGATGCCTACCTGGGCATTTGGAACACTCTTTTTATTCTTATTTTTTCACTGGTAGGTCTGGTCTTGAACTCAGGTTCAAGTTCTGGACACTGTCCCCAAGCTTTTTTTTTTTTTGGCCAGTCCTGGGGCTTGAACTCAGGGCCTAGGCACTGTCTCTGAGCTTCTTTTGCTCAAGGCTAGTGCTCACCACTTGAGCCACAGTGCCACTTCCAGCTTTCCTGTTTATGTAGTATTAAGGAATTGAAACCAGGGCTTTGTATGTGCCAAGCAAGCACTCTACCACATTCCCGCCCAGCACTGTACTTCTTGAGTCACAGCTCCACTTCCAGCTTTTTGTGTTTACTTGGAGGTAAATGTCTCATACACTTTCATGCTTGGGCTAGCTTCAAATTGTGATTTTAGACTCTCGAGTAGCTAGAATTACAGATGTGAGCCACCTGTGTCTAGCTGGGATCACTCTTGACCAGATCATATTTGAGCAGACATGTGTCTGAGCTGATGCAATTGTGTTGCAGAGGTTATTAGAGTAAAGTTGCTGGCGTTTGTAAGAGCCACTGCCTTGTTTCTGTTTCTGTGGCAAAGGTTTTCACAACAATCATGCTTCTCAAAAGTGTACACACAGCTTGCCTGACCAGCCACTGGGCATGTAATACCATCAGTTGTTGGTAGAAGACAGTGAGCTGTGCAGGAATCATCCCAGCCAGAGCCCTCACAGGTCACATAAAAGGTGGCAAACACCATGCCATGTAAAACAAAGGAATGGAGCTGGCCCAGGGCTCATGCCTGTCATCCCAGCTACTCAGAAGACTGGGATCTGAGGATCGCACGTCAAAGCCAGCTCAAGCAGGAAAGTCCGAGAGTCTCTTATCTCCAATTAACCACCAGAAAACCAGAAGTGGCACTGTGGCTCACATGGTACAGCATTCGCCTTGAGCTGAAGAGCTGAGGGACAGTGCCCAGGCCCAGAGTTCGAGCCCCACAACCGACAAAAAAAAAAAGGAACAAATGTTGAGTCTTTGTGAGTTTTCAAGTGAGTCTTAAGGGTTAATGTACAGTATATTTTTTCATCCAAATGTATAGAGTAAAGGAACAAAACAATATTCTAGTAAGCCAAGCATTATTTTGACCTTTTCACTGCTGGCAGAATATTATGAATCATTGTAAGGTAATCAGGCCTTATTTCTGGATTTATTACACATAGTTTTAACCAGAGTCAAATAATGATCATAATAGAGGCCAGTCACGGTTTCTGATACCTGAACTCTTGGCTGCTCCAGCGGTGGAGGTCGGTAGACCATGGGACCAACAGAAAGTCATCAAGATCCCATCTCAACAGAAAAGCCTGGACATGGAGCTACACGCCATCCACCCCACACCCCAGGGAAGGTGAAATAGGAGGACCACAGTCCATGCTGACCTAGGGGATTAACTGTGAGACTCCACCTCAGAAATAAGGAAATCAAAGTGGTTTGGGAGCATGGCTTAGCTAGGAGAGCACTTGCCTACAGCATGACACCCTGAGCTAAAACCTCAATACTGAAAAAATCCAGTGTTATAAAAAGTTTCAAAAGTTCAAAACAGAATTTAAATTCCTGTGTGCATGATGCAGCTCAGCTGATGTAGATTCTGTCAGTCCTGCGTGATCTTTTTCTTTATTCTTTTGTGAAAATATGCCTGCTAAAAGGCAAATTTGCCCCCCCCCCCCAAAAAAAAAACCCCAAAGAACTAAGCTATGGTAAGACATCAAGCCAAACAGGACATTAAATGTTCTTATTTAAGTGCTAAAGGGAAATTTTTATATTTGTTGAAAGTCAGCATGTCTTTGGTGGAACTGGGCAGTTTTATGGGAAAAATGAAGCAAGCACCTGGAATATTACAAGAAAACAGCATGAGGGGCTGGGAAGGTGGCTCAGTGGTAGAGCGCTTGCCTTGCATGCATGAGGCCCTGGGTTCGATTCCTCAGCACCACATAAGCAAAAAGAAAAAAGCCAGAAGTGGTGCTGTGGCTCAAGTGGTAGAGCGCTAGCCTTGAGCTGAAGAGCTGAGGGACAGCGCCCAGGCCCAGAGTTCAGGCCCCACAACTGGACCCAAAAAAAAAAGAAAAGAAAACAGCATGAAATGAAATAAGATCTGGTCTTGGGAAGCAGCATTAATGTGTAGGACAGTCATTTTGTGACAAAAAAGTATCCTATCCTGTGCAGTCTCAGACCTCCCATACACCCATGTGAATTTGAGTATTTTAGAGCACTGAACTCTATGTATCCTGAACACGCAGTTTTTCCCCAAAGGTAATCTGTTTGCAATCACTGATCTCCCAAGCTCAAGGCCTACCAATACTGCTCTACAAATGAACACAATTCCCATCAACATTTCAATGGTGTTTTGTTTTTTTTTTAAAAAAATTTTTTTTTAATTTAATTTAATTTTATTTGTGAACATACTGTACAGAGGAGTTACAGTTACATGGGCAGGATAATGCGTACATTTCTTACCAAGCATTGCAGCCTCCTCCTTTGTTTACCCTTCACATCCCTTCCCAGCCTCCCCCCTCCCCCCCTAATCCCAATCCTTCTCCCCCCCCCCCCCCCCCCCCCCCCCCCCCGCACCAATGTTGTAAAGCTCGTTTTGGACATGACAACTTGTACTTCTCATTGTTGCAACAGGTCCACCTGTATCCTTAAACAACTGGTTTTTCCCCATCTCCTCCACAAGTTATACTGACATCAAATATAGTGAAAGCAGGGGATATACTGTGGGGGAGGGACATACAAAGCAACAAAGAGATAATCTTATAAATGTGTTAGAAACACATGCATGAAAGAAAAAAAACATTAAAATACACATCTAAGGGTTCATTTTCCTGACATCACATTATCTGACCTTTTCCGCTTGACTCATACATATACTAGATATTACAAATAAGGGAAACCATGGGACCTATGTTTCTTTGGGCCTGGCTTACTTCACTTAATATAATTGTTTCCAAGTTTTTCCATTTCCTAACAAATGGGGCAATGTCATTCTTTCTGATGGAGGCATAGAATTCCATTGTGTATATATACCACATTTTTTTTTTTTTTTTTTTTTGGGGTCCGGTCGTGGGGCCTGAACTCTGGGCCTGAGCTCTGTCCCTCAGCTCTTCAGCTCAAGGCTAGCGCTCTACCACTTGAGCCACAGCCCCACTTCCGGCTTTTCTTTTCTGCTTATGTGGTGCTGAGGAATCGAACCCAGGGCCTCAGGCATGCAAGGCAAGCGCTCTACCACTGAGCCACCTTCCCAGCCCTGAAAAATGAGTTTTTATGCTGTTCGTGGAAACATTAATTAATAAAGACACTATGGAAATAAGTTGAGACTCCTCAAAAAAAAAAAAAGATAAATCTACCATACCCGCAAGCCCACTCAAGGGCCAACCGAAGGACTGTGTCTGAAGGAACGGGAGTCAGCACACGATGGAGACGTCTCACAGCCATACTTACGGCAGTACTATTGCTGCAGCCTCTTTTTTTCTTTTTTTTGTCAGTTGTGGGGCTTGAACTCTGGGCCTGGGCGCTGTCCCTCAGCTTTTAAGCTCAAGGCTAGCGCTCTACCACTTGAGCTACAGCACCACTTACATTACTTTGGAGAAATGTCTATTCAAGTCTTTCCCCACACTTAAATTGTTTTGTTGTTGAATTATAGTTTTTTTCTCCTATTCGGTGGGTTTCAATCTCTTCATAGTATCCTTTGATGAACAGATACTCAAACTTTCTTTTGCCTGTGCCTTAAGAATGCGCCATAAAAGCAGGGGGCCGGTGGCTCACACCTGTCATCCTAGAAACTCAGGAGGCTGAGATCTGAGGATCACGGTTCAAAGCCAGCCCAGGCAAGAAAGTCTGTGAGACTCTCATCTCCAATAAAGCACAAGAAAACTGGAAGTGGCACTGTGGCTCAAGTGGTAGAGCGCTTGCCTTGAGCTGAAGAGTGCAGGGACCGTGCCCAGGCCCAAAGTTCAAGCCCCATGACCACCACCACCACCACCAATAACAACAAAAAATCCACCATAAAATCCAAGATCATGGAGATTTTACCCTCTAAGAATTTTATAGTTTTACTTCTTAAATGCAGGTCTTTGATCCATTGTCAGTTATTTTCTGAATATGGTATAAAGTACATATCTTTATTCTTTTGTATGTAAATACCCAGTTTTTCTAGTACCATTTATTGAAACAGAGTTCTCTACTAAATAATGTTAAAATTCATTGTGTATGTGAAGGCTTATTTCTAGACTATTCAATTCCACTTGTCTCTATGAATGACAATGCCACAGAGTTTCATTACCTGTGTTTCTTCACGTTTTTTGCAAGATCTCATGTCCTTTAAATCAGACTGGAACTTATCACAAACCTGGTCAGTGCAGTTACGGTCATGTGAGGGACCGGAACACAGCTCACCAGGACTGTGCAGCTGTCTAGTCATGGACAGGAACAGGGCTCACCTGGACTGTGCAGCTGTGGTGTGATGGACAGGAACATGCTCACCTGGACTGTGCAGCTGTGGTGTTGTCATGGACAGGAACATGCTCACCTGGACTGTGCAGCTGTGGTGGTGTGATGGACAGGAACATGCTCACCTGGACTGTGCAGCTGTGGTGGTGTGATGGACAGGAACATGCTCACCTGGACTGTGCAGCTGTGGTGTGATGGACAGGAACATGCTCACCTGGACTGTGCAGCTGTGGTGGTGTGATGGACAGGAACATGCTCACCTGGACTGTGCAGCTGTGGTGTGATGGACAGGAACATGCTCACCTGGACTGTGCAGCTGTGGTGGTGTGATGGACAGGAACATGCTCACCTGGACTGTGCAGCTGTGGTGTGATGGACAGGAACATGCTCACCTGGACTGTGCAGCTGTGGTGTGATGGACAGGAACATGCTCACCTGGACTGTGCAGCTGTGGTGTGATGGACAGGAACATGCTCACCTGGACTGTGCAGCTGTGGTGTGATGGACAGGAACATGCTCACCTGAGAGTACAGTTGGATTGTGGACCACAGCTGGGAGGTACTCTGGAAGGTAGGCTGATTAAGGGGATCAGAGTTAGGATTTTAGTTCCCAACTCTACACCTAGAAACTGTCTTCCGAAGGCCCTTCCTATCTTCAGCTTATTCTTTTATTTTCAGTCTGCCGTGGAGGAATTGTATCTGCTACCTCCCCTTCCTCTCAGAGATACACTAAGTGACATGGTTGCCATTTGATACCTTGCATTGGGCCATAGAGCTATGTCATACCCACACCACTCGGTTATGTGATGTGTTCTGGTTAGGCCTTTTCATTAAGTAGGACTTTCTGGTCATGAAAGCTGGTTCATTTCTAAGTGTCTTAGCAGGAGCTTTGTAACCTTCATATATCAATACCTAGAAGCAGTTCCCTATAACTGGACGGCTTTAATCTTTTGGCGCTCGCCGACCAGGGAGGGGACCCATGGGAAGCGTGAAGCCTGTGGAGGTGAAGCTTGCAGTCCTCTGGGACGTTGTCCTTCCCCCTCCTGATCCCGTTGTGTTATTGCCTGTGACTAGCCAGGGCTAGTCACAGCAGAGGTCTTTGTAAAAGATAAAATAAGCAAAAACAGCAAAAGCTTTCCCCCTTCACTGGGCTTCCTGGGCTTCGCTGAGGAGCAACGGGCAGGGCTCTGGGAGCAAGTCCCACTGGGTTGTCTTGATAGCTTAACACTCAGTCCGTAGAAGACAGAGAGAAATTGCTTCATCTCTGCACGTTAATTAAGGAGGACAAATGGCCCATGATCATCCAACCATATTCAGGTCGAGGCTAAATAAATTAATAAGCAACTTCATTCTCAACCACCTACAAGCCTCCGTGAGAGCACCCCAGGAAACAGGGGGTACAGAGGGGCGTGGGGGCGTCGTGGGCAGACCACTGCCACAGAACCCCAGGGGACAGGGGTACAGAGGGGCGTGGGGGCGTCATGGGCAGACCACTGCCACAGAACCCCAGGGGACAGGGGTACAGAGGGGCGTGGGGGCGTCGTGGGCAGACCACTGCCACAGAACCCCAGGGGACAGGGGCACAGAGGGCGTGAGAGGGCATTTTCCTCACGGCACACTAAACCCACAGCCTGGTGCGGCATTGCAGTCCTTCCACCGCACTCTCCATACGATTTATGTGAGCCAACATTGTGCATCTGGGTTGTTCATGTGTAAACGGTATAATGCAGTCAACAGTCTTGTTTTGGTCAGTCCTAGGACTTAGACTTAGGCCCTATACATTGTCCCTGACCTTTTGTTCTCAAGGCTAGCACTCTACCACTTTCAGCCACAGTGCCATTTCCAGTTTTCTGGTGGTTTATTGGAGATAAGAGTCTCAAGGCCTTTCTTACCTGGGCTGGCTTTGAACCGCCATCCACAGATCTCAGCCTCCTGAGTGGGTAGGGTTACAGGCATAAGTCACCAGCACCTGGCTCAATGTCTTTTTTTAAAGTGAAGCTTTCCTTAAGAGATTATTTTAGGGGCAAAATGCAAAGAAAATAAGAGCCTAGAGCCATTAAAAAAAATCTCTCAAGAAGGCCACATATGCTGGGGTCAACAGAAGGATCAAAACAACAGGTTCTATAAAAGTCCAGGGCAGCACAAGCCATGGCAGCCAGGACTGCGGAAGGCAGAAACAGATCCACCATGGAGTGTGAGTATCAGTGCCAGTTCTGGTAAATTGGGCTATGAATTTCACTAGGTGTTCTTTGTTGGGAGACCATTTTGCTGTTATTCCAGTATTAGTACATTAACTCTGGGCTTCAACATTTGCTTGGATTTTTCACTCAAAGCCAGCACTGTACCACGTTAGCCATATCTTCACTTTTTTTTGCTGGTTAGAGATCAGGGTCTCATGAAACTTTCTGTTCAGGCTGGCTTCCAACAGCGATTCTCTTGGCCTCCCAAATATGAAGGATTACAGGTGTGAGCTACCAGTACCTGGCTAGGGAGACTCATATTGCTTTATGTTTACTTGCTAACACTCAATTTAAGTGGTTTATATTCTCTTCATCCAGTTTTAGTGGATGTTCTATATAAAATGTATTCATTTCCATTTTTCTTTTTAGATCAGTCATAGGATTTGAACCCAGGGCCTATTACTGTCCTTGGGCTTTTTTTTTTGCTCTAGGCTAGTGCTCTACCGCTTTGAGCCAGTGTCATTTCTGGTTTTCTGGTGGTTAATTGGATATGAGGGTCTCATGAACTTTCCTACCTGGGCTGGCTTTGAATTGCAATCCTCAGATCTCAGCTAGATTACAACTGTGAGACACCAGCACCTGGCTCCAGTTATATTTTGTCAAGTATTCCCTCATGATGCTTTAAAAATCTCTTTGGTATTTGCTGTGAGGTTCTTTTTCTATTGTAATTTTGAGAATCTTCCCTTTTCATCAAATTAAGGGTTTGTTAAATATTTTTTTGTTTTGGATTTCTTTTCCCCTAGGGCTTGAACTCAGGACCTGAGCACTGTCCCTGAGCTTCTTTTTGCTGAAGGCTAATACTCTACCACTTGAGCTACAGTGCTACTTCTGACTTTTTCTGTTTATATGGTACTGAGGGATCAAACCCACATTCCTAGCCCCAAATCTTGTATTTATTTTTTATGTTATTTTTTTGTTGGTGATAGGGCTTGAACTCTGGGTCTGGGAGCTGTTCCTCAGCTCTTCCGCTCAAAACCAGTGCTCTATTACTTGAACCATGGTGCCACTTCCGGTTTTCTAGTGGTTAATAGGAGATCAGAGCTTCATGGACTTTCCTGCCTGGGCTGGCTTTGAACCCTGATTCTCAGATCTCAGCCTCCTGAGTAGCTGGGATTACAGGCATGAGCCACCAGTGCCTGGCTAAATCTTTTATTTTTTAACCAACTTTTTTCATAGTTTTTAAGTCTTTGATTAATTTTTTTTTTATTATATCTCCAGACTAAGGGTTTGATTCGTTTTTCTAGAAGAGTTGAATCATAAGGCTCTTTTGAGTGCTGTTTTCTAATTTTTATTTTTTAAATGTTGGTACTCATGGCTATGAATGTCCTCAACACTGTTTTGGTGTATTCCAGAGGTTCTAGTAGGAACTGCTTTCACTTTTATTAGTTTTCAGGAATTCTACAATGTGTCTAGCCTCCATGTGTTTGAATATTTTCTGTAGTATCTTTTGCTATTGAGCTCTTAACTTCATTATGGTCTTATAGAACACAAGGAGATATTTCAGTTTTTTGTATTTGCTCAGCCTTGTATCTCCTAGGGTATGTTCTATTTTGGAGAAAGTCCCATGGGCTGTGAAATGTATATTGTGCTGCTACTGCATGAAATATTCTATAATGTGTTAATTCCATTTCGTCTATGGTGCCATTTAATTCTAAAATTTCTTTTAGAATTAATCTCTTTTAGAACACATGCTAACACTAACATGTATTTTCTTGTTTTTGTGATTCCTGGTTCTTTGCTAGTCTATTCCTCTAGAGTGTTTTATTCTTATGTTTTTGTTTTTAAAATTTCCTCCTGTAGGTAGGATTCCTTTAAGTATCTTTTTTTGCAGTTCTGGTTCATAAGTCATAAATTCCCTTTTATCATGCACAACTTTGTTGTCAGATGTGTCTAAGTTGGCAGATGTGTCTGCAGATGTGAACCATGTCTTTCTAGGCCCTCTTTCCATTCGGTGTTTGTTAGGAAATCTGATTCTAATCGGCTTGCCATTCTCAGTTACTTGCTTCCTTTTTTGCTTCTTTCTCTGTAGTTAGTGTCTCCAGGGGTTTTCTTCTTTCATCTTGCAATTCTGTAATCCCATCACATGCAGAGCACTCCTGAAATTGGGGGGGAATTTTCTGCCATCATTTTGCTGAATAGGCTCTCTTCTTCTTCTTCTATTCCTATAATGCAGATCTGCTCTTTAGATGGACTCTGAAAGGCCTTGCTATCCTCTAGAATTTTGTTGACCTTGACCTAATTCTTTGGCTTGATCGTCAACCTCTGGTACCTTATATTCAACTATTTCCTACTTTCAAATTGAGTTTTTTTTTTTAATCTAGGCAATTGAGATCTTCATTTCCAGGATTCCCCCCCCCACACACACACACAAGGTTTCTCTCATGCATGAGAGAATTACCCACTTAGTTCCTTCCACTTTTTGTATCCTCTTGCTCATTGGATTTCTCTCACTTGTTCCTCATTTTTTAAATCAAATCCTCTTTGAATTTGTTTTTAAATTTTCTGTTCTTTTATGTCATTAGCCAATATGAACATTGTTTTCATGAGTGCCTTATTCAGACTTTGTTCTTAGTTAAATCTCATTACTTGAGGCTTTATTTTGAGGGAGACATGTTGCATTGGTTGTTCATGAATTTCATGATTTTTTGCTGGAATTTCTGCATCTGGTTCTAGAATTTTTGTAGTGGTTTCAATCTCCTGAGTACTCCGTTGGTTGTTTCTTGCAGCTTCATTAAGATGAAGTGATGGTTGGTGGTAGTTTTGGACTCCCAGGGAGGATCTTAGTTGACAAATAGTGCTTGAGACATTGACTATTGGACTCTGCTCCACTCAGCTGAGGAAGCTTGGGAAATATGGCGTTACATCTTTTTAGATGACTAGAAGATCCAAGGCTTATCTTAATGGCCATGGAAGACTTTTCTTAACCTAGATTGTAGTAAGATGAAGATACAGGGCTGGGAAGGTGGCTCAGGGGTAGAATGCTTGCCTTGTATGCATAAGGCCCTGGTTTCAATTCCTCAATACCACATAAGCAGATAAAGCTGGAAGTGGCACTGTGGCTCAAGTGGTAGAGCACTAGCCTTGAGCTGAAGAGCTGAGGGACAGTGCCCAGACCCAGAGTTCAAGCCCCACAACTGACAAAAATAAATAAATAAGGTGAAGATATAGAAGATAGTCCCAATGGATTAGTACTAGGTATCTGGATGGGAAAGCCTAGGAGCTAAGCTTTATGGTAAAAGTTAAGGTGGAATAAGATAAATGAAAAAAAAGTTAATCTTGGGTTGGGTTAGGAAGTAGAGGAAGAAAAATGAGAGTTTAGCATTAGTGTGATCTGTTTTTGTTATGTGTGTGTATATATATATACATCTATACTTATACAATTATACCTATTTACATACGTACATCATACATACATATATACACACACACATAAATTAAAAAAAAACACACAACACAATTCACAAGAAAGACAAAAGAAAGGAAAAAAGAGGAGTAAAACAAGGGGAAAAAAAGTCAGAGCCAGGTGCCGGTGGCTCAAACCTGTAGATCTGAGGATTGAGGTTTGAAGCCAGTTCAGTCAAGAAAGTCTAAAAGACTCTTATCTCCAATAAACTATCCAAAACAAGCCAGAAGCAGAGTTACGGCTCAAGTGGTAGAGCATTAGCCTTGAGCAAGAAAAGAAAGCTGAGTCAGGTAATCTAGTCCCTAGGTCTGAGCTAATGAAGGACAGCTGAGTGGGGGAATGGCGGGAGAGGGCACGGTAAGGTGTAAGGGTAGGAACACAATGAGAATTCCACTTGTAGACATAAAGATAGAAACCTGAGGGGCTATGGGCAGGGGGTAAAGCTAAGATTTAAAAGAAAAAACTAAATGACAAGCTGGGTGCTGGTGGCTCACCACTGTAATCCTAGATACTCAAGAGGCTGAGATCTGAGGATCACAGTTCAAAGCAAGGGCAGACAAGACCTCCTGAGACTCATAGCTCCAATTAACCACTCAAAAATCAGAAGTGGAGCTGTGGCTCAAAGTGGTAGAGCTCTAACCTTGAGCAAAAGAGTCTAGAGACAGAGCCTAGGCCCTGAATTCAACCCCATAACTGACATAGCCAAAGTCCAAGTTTCTATGCTCTTTTTTTGCAGAAATTCCCAATCCTCAGTTTCTCAGTATGGCTGGTGCAGGAGCAGCCTCTGACTCCTGGGCTTTTTCTTGCTCAAGGCTAATGCTCTACCACTTGAGCCATAACTCCGCTTCTGGCTTTTTTTGGATAGTTTATTGGAGATAAGAGTCTTTTAGACTTTCTTGCCTGAACTGGCTTCAAACCTCAATCCTCGACATGGCTTCCTACATCTTAAATTTTTCTGTTGTCCTTTGACACGCCCCTTATAACTGGCATATCCAAGCTCTATGGCAAAGTACCTCACTAGCTGTGATTGTGTGTGTGTGTGTATGTGCTGGTCCTAGGGCTTGAACTCTGGGCCTGGGCGCTGTCCCTGAACTCTTCAGCTCAAGGCAAGCCCTCTACCACTTAAGCCACAGCGCCACTTCCAGTTTTCTAGTGGCTAACTGGAGATAAGTGTCTCATGGACTTTCCTGCCTGGGCTGTCTTTGAACCATGATCCTTAGATGTCAGCCTCCTGAATAGCTAGGATTACAGGTGTGAGCCACCAGCACCTGGCTCCTAATGTTTTATGTTTAAAACTCTACTCTCTCTCTCTCTCTATATATATATACACACAATATATATATATATATATTCTGTATATATGCAATAAATGTATATGTAAATGTATTAGGTATAATAATATATATACAGAATATTATATATATGTATACAATAAAAACATATACTTTTAAATTTTATTTGTCCCTGATAACTGGTTCTAACTGACAAAATATATCTTCATTATTACAAATGTTATATAATTAAGATGACAAAAATAAATGCATTTTGGAAATTACTAAACACAATAGTAAATTTGTTATTATTTGAGCACAGCTAATGTAACAGTAGTAGCTCCAAATCTTGAGAAGACTTGATATACTAAAAGGCAATTGCATTAAGAGACTTAATATGCTATAAGACAATTTCTCTATATGCAGTCCCCAAAGAGCATAGATGCTGATTCAGAGAGGTTCTCTCATTTTGGACTTTGGTTGTTTTCAACATCTGGACCCCACAGTTCCAAGAAAAGCAAAATGGCCACAGGTACAGGCATAACTAGGTCTAGAAGTGAAGAGCTAACCTCTCCTGCCTTCCAAAACCTGGAGTTCAAGGCCAGTGTAGGCTACAAGGAGAACCTGTTTCGAAATAAAACAACTCTGCCCCAAGAAATGTACTAAATTTTGTAGACGTGGAATATCATCTGGAAAAACAAACAAAAAACAATAGCACACTGACTTTTAGAAACTGAAGCAGCTGGCTTTGGTAGTTCATGTCTGTAATCCTAGCTACTCAGGAGGCTGAGATTTGAGGACTGAAGTTCAAAGCCAGCTGGGGCAGGAACGTCTGTGAGACTTTTATCTACAGTTAACCACCAGAAAACCAGAAGTGGTGCTGTGGCTCAAGTGGTAGAGCGCTCGCCTTGAGGTAAAGAGCTGAGAAACAGTGCCCAGAGTTCAAGCCCCACGACCACCACCACCACCACCAAGGAATTTACTGAAGCAATAGATGACATACTGCTAGAAACAATTTTATTAATCAATTCCTTCTTTTTTGGCCAGGGGGAAAAAAGTCATTGTAAAAAATTCAGAAAACTGTCAAACAGGAAGACGACAGAGGTAGTTTGTTAATCTTGTAGTATTTCTCTGTTTAACCTTTAGACCAGAAAACGATTATTTCTGAGTAACACAGAATCTTCAGTTGGCAATAACACTTAAACTAATGAGAAATTTCCAAGCATATTCTGAGTAAATTTTCAGTTGAGTTTGCATTTTACTTTATCTATTCTGGGAACATATTTAAATATACAAGTTGTATTGCTTCCTAATCATTCTCCACCTCAAGTTTTAATCACATGATTTTAATGTACGTGTAAGTCATTGCTGCAGAGGGGGCCTACCATGTATAAATTTAGTGAAAATCACAAGATCTAACCTTGGTTTATATTTGTTAAAAAATCATGGTAGTAGCCAGGAGCTAGTGGCTCACACTTGTATCTCAGGATCCTGGTTTGAAGCCAGCCAGGCCATGAAAACCTGAGACTCTTATCTATAAAAAACTATTCAGAAAAAAACTGTAAGCTGTGCTGTTGCTCAAGTATAGAGCACTACCCTTATACGCAAAAGGCTCAGGATAGCGGGACAGCTCCCAGGCCATGAGTTGAGGCCACGGGACACACAGGTACACACACACAAAATCATACTGAGGCTTTAGAGTGCTCTCCCATACTGCATGCTGTTTAAGAACCATCTGGTTTAAAAAAAAAAAAAAAAGAACCATCTGGTTAAGATGAAGAGCTAGGGCTCTAGTCATACTACTTGAATTTAAATCCAAGCTCATTCATTCAACAAACTATGTGTTAACTGGTTCCAGTTTAACCGTAAGTCTTGTGTTCCAGCAGGGTCCATTTTTTGACTTACTGTGCGATTACATAGCCATGTAAGACACTTAAATAGATCTATCTGGCTGGACGCCAGTGCCTCATGCCTACACTCCTAGCTACTCAGAAGGCTGAGATCTGAGGATTTTGAAGCCAGCCTGGGCAGAAAAATCCCTGAGACTCTTTTTTTTGGTCAGTCAGGGGGCTTGAACTCTGGGCCTGGGCACTGTCCCTGTGCTCTTCAAGTGCAAACACTCTACAAACTTGAGCCACAGTGCCACTTCTGGTTATTGAGTGGTTAAATGGAGATAAGACTCACCATGGCTGGGCACGGTGGCTCATGCCTATAATCGTAGCTACTCAGGAGGCTGGGATCTGAGGATCATGGTTCAAAGCCAGCCTGGGCAGTAAAGTCCATGAGACTCTTATCTCCAATTACCCACCAGAAAACTGAAAGTGGTACTGTGGCTTAAATGGTAGAGCGCTACCCTGAAAAAAGCTTAGGGACAGTGCCCAGGCCCTGAGCTCAAGCCCCATGATCAACAAAAACAACAGTAATATCTGACCATTTGTTTGCCTTGAATATTCTTGAGACTTGGTCACAAACTTTAAGTTGAAAGGACAAAATATGCAATAGCATTTTCACTCATCTTTTTTTTTTTTTTGGTGGTGGGGGAGGGTCAGTCATGGGGCTTGAACTCAGGCTTAGGCGCTGTCTCTGAGCTCTTTTGCTCAAGGCTAGCACTCTACCATTTTAAGCCATAGCACCACTTCTGGTTTTCTGGTGTTTCAGCCTTTCCTGCCTGGGCTGGCTTTGAACCCCGATCCTCAGATCTCAGCTTCTGGAGTAGCTGGGTGTGAGCCACCGGTGCTCAGCTTTCACTCATCATTTCTAACCATACACAAATCTATATTTATCAATAAGGAAACAGCTCATGCTAATAACTAGGAAATAACTATTTCTTAATAACTTGGAAATAATAACTATTTCCTAAAACTAGGAAATGGCCTAAAAGGTAATGAGTTGTTGAGACACAGATGATTAGGAATTCAAGAGTAATCAATGTAACTTTTGTCACAAATGGAGTAGGAGTTTGCCAAAGCACCATCTCTCTCCCTCTTTCCCTATCTCCTTTCTTCTCTTTCTCCTTCCCTCCCTTCTGTCATTTACAAATGTGACATTCTCTTCTGCCATCTAGTGGCAATATCATTAGGTATCACTGTCCCATGCAAAAATAAAATGATAAAATTCAGTTAAGACCTAAGAAATTAGTTGAAAGAATATTGAGTGCACAAGGGTAAGTCACAACTTTCCACAAAGTGCAACAGCACGAAGCACAGGAGAAGGCCAGAGTGTAATCTCAACCTATCAAAACAAGTTAAAAAAAGTAAAATCTAGAGCTGGGGGTAATCCTACTCGGGAGGTGGGGATCTACAGATCTTGAACCATGGTTCAAGCCAGCCCAGGCAGGAAAAGCCTTGAGACTCTTATTTCTAATTAACCACCTAAAAACAGGAAGTGGAACTCTGGCTCACACTAGTAGAACACTAGCTTTCAGGGATGGCATCTAGGCCCTGGGTGCAGCCCCATGACTGACAAAGGAAAATAATAAATAAAACAAAACCCAGGAAGTGGCGCTGTAGCTCAAGTGGTAGAGCGCTCGCCTTGAGCTGAAGAGCTGAGGGACAGCGCCCAGGCCCAGAGTTCAAGCCCCACGACCGACCGACAAAAAAAAAAAAAAAAGAAATATTTGGGGCTGGGAAGGTGGCTCAGTGGTAGAGCGCTTGCCTTGCATGCCTGAGGCCCTGGGTTCGATTCCTCAGCACCACATAAGCAAAAAGAAAAAAGCCGGAAGTGGCGCTGTGGCTCAAGTGGTAGAGCGCTAGCCTTGAGCTGAAGAGCTGAAGGACAGTGCCCAGGCCCAGAGTTCAGGCCCCACGACCGGACCCAAAAAAAAAAACAAACCCAAAACCCAGCCAGGCGCTAGGGGCACACACCTGGAATTTTAGCTACTCAGGAGGCTGAATTCTGAGGATTGCAGTGTGAAGCCAGTCCAGGCCAGAAAATCTGTGAGATTCTCATCTCTTCTAAACTACCAAAAAAGCCAGAAGTGAAGCTGTGGCTCCAACTGTTAGCAAGAGAAGCAAAGGGAAGCATTCGGACCCTGAGTTCAAGCCGTAGGACAGGCACACACACCAAAAAATTGTAACCCTAGTACTACTGCTGGCTCAACACCTATAATTCTAGCTTCTTGAGGTTGAAACCTGGAGGACTGTAGTTTGAAGTCAGTCCAGAGAATAAAGTCCAAAAGACTTTCTCTCCAAAAGAACCAGCAAAAAGCTGAGTTGAAGGCTGTGCTCAAGCAAGCCAAGTGAACACAAGGCCCTGAGTTAAAGCCCTGGTTCCAGCAATATAAACAAACAAATAATCTATGCCAAATGTGGTGGTATGTTCCTGTAATCTGGCACGCCAGAGGCCGAGACAGAAGAATTGTAAATTGGAAGTCAAACAGCAACAGCAACCCTACTGCAAAAATAGATATGCAAGTTTAAAAGCGAACATGTCTCTCTTTTAATATTAATTTCTTCTCCATGAACAATATCAGTTACTCCTTTAACAAGGTAGGAAGCTCAGAGTCAAACTTTTTTTGTGTATGCCAGCCCTCAAGGCATGGGTGCTGTCCCCTAGCTTTTCCTCACAGACTGGTGCTCTACCAACTGAGCCACAGTTCCACTTCAGGCTTTTTGGTGGTTAACTGGCGATAAGTCTCAGACTTTCCTGCCTGTGCTGGTTTGGAACTATGATCCTCAGAATTAAGCTTTCTGAGTAACTAAGGTTATAGATGAGAGCTACTGGCATCCAGCTCTAGATTCAAATATTTTTAATGTTGCTTTTTCTTATTTTTATAATAAAATTAAAAGTTGTGCAAAATCATAAACAAGGAAATAGCTAAGGGCTCTAGGGACTTAAACTTTTGGTAGTTTATAGTCAATGATGTTCTTCTTTTCATTGAATAACAACATTTTTAGATGCTGGAGTTTTACCTTTAGAATTTAAAGAGTTTAATTTTAAATTTTACTGAAAAATCTGTATGTCAAATATACATGAACAAAATTAGAAAACAAAAAAGCTCAGAAATCAATCTAAAAGAGATAAGCACTCCAATAGGAAAACATAAAGGATATGCTTAAGAAATCTATAAATAAGATAGTTAATAAGTATAAAAATATACGGGTGTCTTGTATTTTTTTATCATTAAGTAGCTGTACAAAGGAGTTGCCATTTAAGAAAGCAGTTCATGAACACAATATGTCTTAATCAATGTTACTCCTTCCAACATTTTTCACCTGTCCCTCCCCCATGGACCCCTCCCTCACCTTCTTAATTTTGTAGGATATATACAGGATTCTTTTTTTGTGCTGGTCCTGGGCTTGAACTCAGGGACTGGGCACTGTCTCTGTGCTTCTTTTGTTCAAAGCTTGTGCTCTACCACTTGAGCCACAGCTCTACCTTTTTCTTTTTTGTTTGCTTTTGAGTAGTTTATTGGAAACAAGAATCTCACAGACTTTCCTGCCTGTGCTGGCTTTGAACCATATTCTCAAATTCCAGCATCCTGAATTGCTATATCAGACATGAACCAACAGTGATCAGCAAAATATATAGGACTTTTTTTTTTTTCCGCTAGTTTTGGAAATACATTGCAACTCTATATAAAGATGGCCTAAAGCAGAACTCTCTGAAAGCTGTTGATTAACAGGGCCTGGGGAAAGAAAAACCAAGATAAAGGATTATTTTATTAGAATATAATACAGGCATGTGTGACGCCTTGGTACAATTCATGCACACCAAAAGAAATGAATGACAGGAAAGTAACATGGGCTCTGTTGGGGCTGGCAGGTACAGCAAGAGAGGAGAGAATGAAGAAGGATTAATAAAGTCAAGCTGGTTTATTTGCCGATATGAAAATAAAACAATAAAACTTGTTGGGGAGGAAGGTAAGAGCATGATAGAGGGGGTGAATTTGTTCAGGGTAAACTGTATGAATGTATAGAAATGTCACAATAAATACTCCCCCTCTTGTACACTAAGGTATGTTAATAAAAAAAATCTTTAAAAATATGAAAGTTCCTGACAAGCCAGACTTGCTTTTGAAGAGCAAATCATTAAAAACTTAAAATCCATGTTACAAAAAAATAAAGGAAATCAGGTGCCAGTGGCTTACGCCTGTAATCCTAGCTACTCAGGAAGCTAATATCCGAGAGTTGAAGACCACAGGTTCGAAGCCAGCCCAGGCAGGAAAGTCTATAAGACTCTTTTTTTGTTGTTGTTCATGGAGCTTTAACTCTGGGCCTGGGTGCTGTTTTCAGCAATTTAGCTCAAGGCTAGCACTCTACCACTTGAGCCACAGCATCACTTCTGGTTTTCTAGTGTTTAAGATAATCATCTCATGGGCTTTTCTGCCCAGGATGACTTTGAACCAAGATCCTCAGATCTTAGCCACCTGAAAGCTACGATTATAGGTGTGAGCCACTGGTGCCTGGCCCATGAGACTCTTATCTCCAATTAACCCCCAGTAAACTGGAAGTGGTGCAGTGGCTCAAAGTGGTAGAGCTCTAGCCTTGAGCACAAAAGCTCAGGGACAGCACCCAGGCCCTGAATTCAAGACCCATGACCAACAACAACAACAAAAAGGAGTAACATTGACCAAGAAGCATTGTATTCATAACCTGACTCATAACCCGTTCATACAAACTACTTAGTAATAAAAATACAAATAAAACAGAAATGATGATAAAATGATCAGACACGATTTTTGCTTCTTAATTTAACAAAGATGTACAATAATCAGTGATGAAGGATGCAACCCTCTTAGAGGATCTTAAAATTGATTTCAATTTAGAGTTTTAGCTTTTAGGAATTTATTCTAGGCAAAAACCCCATGTTTATATACAAAATTGATTTGTAAAGGATATAACACAGCAAGTTAAATAATTGTTCCTAAGACCCAACCTTGCCACAGCTCAAGTTCAACAATAGGCAATTAAGTAAATTGTAGTCATATGCTATAATACTATGTAACTAGCAAAAAAAAAGTTTTGATTTAGAACTATCAAAACATCAGTTCAACTCCATTAATTAAAAGAGTAAGTTATAATTCTCAATTGTATACATATAGTGTAATACTAATTTTTTTTTCTTTTTAAAGAAGGTAACTTTTTTCCTTTGTGCTTTTCTGACTTTTCCAGTGTACATATATTGCTTTCAAAATTACTAACATATATGATAAAATTTATTTCATAAAAATATACAATTCCCCAAATTTACATTTTCATATTTAGTTGAGTAGAAACAATCTTAAAATTTCACATGCATGTGTTCAACACAAAAATGATATTGAAAAAATTTAAATTATTTCAAGAGACCATTTAAAGCTAATAAGCATGGTTTGGAAATTTCTCATTAAAAATCCAGAACTACAGACCTCTTTTAAAAAAAAACACTTGCTAGGCTGGGAACATGGCTCAGTGGTAGAGTGCTTGCCTTGCATGCATGAGGCCCTGGGTTCAATTCCTCAGCACCACATAAACAGAAAAAGCCAGAAGTGGCACTGTGGCTAAAGTGGTAGAATGCTAGCCTTGAGTTGAAGAGCTGAGGGACAGCGCCCAGGCCTAGAGTTCAGGCCCCATGACTGACAAGAAAAAAAAGAAAAAAACACTTGCTAGGTGCTGATGACTCAAGCCCATAATTATAGCTACTCAGGAGGCTGAGAACTGAGGATCATGGTTGAAATCCAGCCTGGGCAGGAAAGTCTGTGAGAGTCTTATCTCCAATTAACTACCAGAAAACCCAAAGTGGCACTCTGGCTCAAAGTGGTAGAGCACTAGTCTTAAGCAAAAGAGCTCAGGGATGGCGCCCAGGCCCTATTTTTAAGCCCAATGACAGACCAAAAACAAACAAACAAACAAAAACCCCCACAAAAACCCAGAACAAACAACAACAACAAAAACCACCCAAAACAAAACAACCAACCAAAAAACCCCACTTAAAACTTAAATTCCGAGACCATTTGCCTCTTGACCATAATCCTAGCTACTAAGGAGACTTGAGACCTAGAGGAGGGGGCTGGAGACCATCCTGGGTAGAAAAAATCCACAAGACTTCATCTCCAAAACAAACAGCAAGGAGCTAGGCTAGATGTGTGACCAACCAAGTATGAGGTCCCAAGTTGGGGTTCTGAGTTCAAATCCAAGTACCAGCATATAAACAAACACAAACACTTCAGGGTTTATTGTTTTAAATATTGATGGTTTTGCATCCTTTTTTATAACATGAGTAAATTTATTTTCTGAATAATAAATTTCAAATTGGCCTGCTTCCAAAAATTAAAGCACATCAGAATTAACCCCCAAAGAATAAATTTAACTTCAAAAGATGATCACTTACACATGAAAAATAACTAAATACAAATGTATTTACTGATGAATACCCTTTTATCCAAAGAAGAATATGTAAGATTATATGTCTTGGGGTTTTTAGGATTTGGGGAGAATTGTCATGCTAAGCAAGTATTCTACCAGTAAACAACACCCCAGCTATATTTTAATATTGCTATTTCTAAGAAGACATGTGGGTTGACACAAAAATAAAGTAATACATTTAGTGAACAAAAACTATCCATTTCTGCCAATACATAAAATACTTGTGACTCCTATTGTGCTCAAGAAAATGAACAGAAGTTTAATAACTGAAAGTTCATTTATAAAATACAAAGGTCTTCTACTAGTATAGTTTGAATATGAGTATATTCTAAATAAAGTTTAAAATTTTTATTTTTTTAAATCCCACCCAAACTCAAAAACTATCATTTACATCACTTACAATAACAACAAAAAAGAAATTAATGTTATAACTTGTAAAAATTCTTATAAGCATAAAGCAAAAATTATAAGAACAAAAAGGAAAAAGAACACTACCTTTAAATTGATAACCTAGCTACTTGTGACATGCCCATTTGCAGATGTACTAACAGGAGATACATTTGAAACAAGCAGACAGACATTTAATTTATTTATAGCAATATTCCAGCCAATCCTAATATAACCAATTCCCAATATATGTATTTCAACCAATCCCAATATAACCAATAATCCCAATTCCATGTACAAGGTTTAACAGAATCACAAAATTAAATCTTTTCTAATATATAACTACTTTATGCCAATTCAGAAAAACTCTATCCAACACATCAATGACGAAAATCATGAGGTATGACTAAGGAGGGAAAAAAAAAACAAAATTCAGCATCAAAAGTACATGTACTTCAATGTAACTATATATTTCTACTTTTTAAAAAAAGCTTTCTTTATATACCAAAAAGAAATATATTTGTTTTGTGAATTTAAAAAATATACACATCATCTTCCTTTGTTTTCCACGTCCAAATATGAATTGATAGTGAAGTCATTCGCTTCTTTAAGAGCTCTATAGAAGAGATGAATACAACTTAATATATCTTCTTTAAGAAGTATGAGCTGAAATATCAGGTATTCCTCATGTTACTTTTAAGTGTATTTAAGGAATTCTGTCTTGTAAACATAGCATTAAAGAAACACTGAGGTCAAAGTGCATCACTGAGCAGAGGGCTCATACAAACTATCCTTGTTTGTGAAATCAGGGTAAGTGCTTGTGAAATTTATGTTGCTAGAAAAAAATGCTACTGCTTTTCTCCCTTTTTGTTTTATCTGGTTATCACAATTAAACATCAGAAGATTTCCCAACATAAATACTGATGTAAATGTTGATTTCAAGGATACACAACTTTCATAACAGTCTATTTCTCAGGCATTGTTGAGACTGAGGTCACACTAGTCTGGTATAACTGTTGCAGGGTCTTACGAAGTATTCCTTCTGGGAGACTTTACTGCGATGTGTAGTTCACTGGCAGATGTAGGCTTAGCACCATTTGGTGGTTTTGTAGAGGAATTAGATGGAAATCTATGACGATTACGCTCCTCACCAGAAGTAGATGAATGTCTTTTTCTTCCAAATTCCTCACCAATAGGGTGCTGCAAATCATGAAAGGTGGCGTATTTTACTGTCTCCCTCCTTCAGAATCTAAGGCCAGACTTTTCCAGCAGGGAGAAACTGTTTTGGTGCTTCAGTAGACTTTTTACTACAATGACTCCTTATAGCACTTAAAGTATTAAACTCAAATTTCTTCTTTAACTAAATCAGAGGCTCACTTTTTCACTCAACAGATACTCATAAAGCTCCCATGTTTTGGGGTTTGAGCTACAGAACAGAGTGTAAGAAAAGTAGCTTAATTCCAGACATATGCATTTCTACTGATTCCATTCCTGAGCCATCAAAGCCACTTACCCAGAACCAAAAGACCAAAAATCACAACCCAAAGCAGGAGTGGACCTCATCTTCCATTTACTTTTTTTTTTTTTTGGCGCTAGTCATAGGGCTTGAACTCAGGGGCTGGGATCTGTCCCTAAGCTTCTTTTGTTCAAGGCTAGCACTTTTACCACTTGAGCCACAGCACCACTTCCAGCTTTTTCTGTTTATGTGGTACTGACGAATCAAACCCAGGGCTTCATGCATACTAGGCAAGCACTCTACCACTAAGCCACATTTCCAGCCACCACTTAGTTTTCTGCTCTACATTTTAGTTCTTATTCTTTCCTCATTTCTGTATTAGTTTTATTTTCTCCTTTGTCCTTACTTCTTACATTCATCCCATTTCTTTTCCTTATGAAATCAAACTGATTATAGTCTTCTTTCCTGTTGCACATAACAAGCCTTGCCTTAATGAAACTAGCTATAATTATATATTTTGTGTGGTGCTGGACATGTAACCTGGGGCCTTGCACGTAGTAGGTAAGCACTCTACCACTGAACTGTTACAAAAATTATATGGGTTAAAATAATAAAAAAGGTGGACATTTTGGGGGCTGTAGACAGACTTCAGTGCAGAGCATTTGCCTAACATGCACAGAACACTGGTTTTAATGCTCAGTACAAGAAACAAAAGCAATTAAAAAAAAAAGTAGTAGTAGGTGCCCAGCTACTAAGTAGACTGAGATTTGAGGATCACAGTTTGAAGCCAGCCCAGGCAGGAAAGTCTGGGAGACTCTTTTCCTATTATTATTATTATTATATTTAATTATGTACTGCATGGTACTACCTTTTTTTCCCCCAGTCCTGAGGTTTGAATTCAGGGCCTGGGCACTGTCCCTGAGCTTCTTTTGTTCAAGGCTACACTCTACCACTTGAGCCACAGCACCACTTCTGGTTTTCTGGTGGAGATATGAGTAATAAAAAGAAAAGAGGATATAGCAGTGATACTTACTTGTGGATGGGGGCAGGAGAGAAAAACTGAAAGCAAGGGAAGGGAGCCATTGTCCAAATTGAAATGTACTCATTACCTGACTTATATAACTGTAACCCCTCCATCTATCACCTTTACAATAACAATAAAAAATTAATTAAAAAAATAAAGAACTCACATCAACACGGAAGTCTTCTAATTTCTTAAACCTACAGAGGTATTCCTGAAGTTGTGGGTCAACAGACTGTGTTTTAGATTGAGAATATTTCAGATAGGCCCAAAATTTTTCTAGTCCATATAGCTGACCTAATAACAAAGAAGAATACGCATTGTTACACGGAATTCCTTTAAACTGGCTAGGCATAGTGGTAACTGTAACCCTAGTAATTCTAGCATTTGGAAGGCTAAAGCAGAATGCTGAGTTTAAGGCCAACAGGGCTACATAGTAAGATCCTGTCTCAACAAAACAAAAATAAAAGCCCCAAAAGATCCATATTAAGCCGGGCGCCAGTGACTCACACTTGTAATCCTAGCTACTGCTACTCAGGAGGCTGAGATCTGACGATCTCTGTTCAAAGCCAGCCTGGGCAGAAAAAGCTGTGAAACTCTTTATCTCCAGTAAGCCACCAGGAAACAGTAGTGGCGTTGTGGCTCAAGTGGTACAGCACTTGCCTTGAGCTGAGGAGCTGAAGGACAGCACTCAGGCTCAGAGTTTAATTCTCATGACCGACAAAAAAAAAAAAAAAAAAAAAAAAAGACCAATATTAAACATGTGATTCAACTAGTAAAATTATTTCTCTTCAATATATACTTTTTTTAGATCTTGAAAATAAGACATGCAATGAACAAACAATAATGGTAGCTAACACTTATTGAGTGTATATAACAAACATTTAAGCATATATAAGATACACATGTTAATTTGAATCATAAATCTGTTAACAGGCTGTTGATGAAGATGAAGGAACTTACTCAATGTCATAAAGTTACTATGCACCGGAAATAGAACTCTGACCTAGGGATCTGGCTTAGACCTTGTACTTTTTATCACTTGCAATTGTACCCGTCCAGTTCAAGCTTACCCACTGATGTTACTTTTTTTTTTTTTTTTTGTCAGAGGCCTGGGCGCTGTCCCTCAGCTCTGAAGCTCAAGGCTAGCGCTTTACCATTTGAGCCACAGCGCCACTTCCAGCTTTTTCTGCTTATGTGGTACTGAGGAATCAAACCCAGGGCCTCATGCACACAAGGCAAGCACTCTACCACTGAGTCACCTTCCCAGCCCCTGATGTTACTATTAATGTGCTCCATCCTTTGCCCACGAACCATAATAGAAGATCTTAAATGGTTTACTATGAAGACACAAATTATAAATTCCTTATTTGTTGACAGATTCAGATTTATAATTTCCAAACATTAACTGTTTTTTTTTTTTTTTTACCAGATTCATAGTCTTTTTTGGTTTCTTCTTGGAAATCCTTAAAAATTTCTTGTCTGAATTTTTTTTCCAGTCCATAACTATAAAACCTGAACAGGCATTCTAACCCATACCTATGAAAAGGAAACAGAAGTTTTACAATAATTATTTTTTCCAAAATAACACATTAATCATTAACAATCAGTGGCATTAATATAAACATATATAACACAAATAACTAAGCAAGAAATGAGGTTTAACATTTAGATTTTTAAGAGAAATGCTAATTAGTAATATTTTAATGACTTTGCTACTGTTTTTGATGACTCAGTATAGTCAAAGTGTCTGAGAATCTATAGTCTTTGATTATAGCTTCAGACCTACAGTGTGTCTCTCCCGGCTATCTCTGTAGAACTTTGGAATATTTTCAATTTTTCTTAGAATGTATAACCACATGTTTTTCTATAGCATTAAATACTCTTGAATGTGATCTTAACTCTAAAAAGACAAGGCCACTCTTAATCTTTTGTACTTTGGAGTCAAGGCCAGGTGCTTTACCACTCTTGATGTGATGGACTCATTCAATTACAAAAGTAAAAACCTAGTGAAATGGGGCCTAACAGAACATTCTCTGCTTTGGTTATTAAGTACAATTAAAAGCACATACCCTGATAAAAGATCACAAATCAGAAAACAAATTTATTTGCTTTTTTCTATAGCTACCTAGAAAACCTGAGACAAGTTCTGTACAGTGGGTTAGCCAACAGCATGGGCTCAACATTCACCTAACAGTGGTAAGCAGAACCCACGAAAGGGAGCACAGCCGCTAAAATGTCAGTAAGAACCCTTAGACAGGTGACTCAAGTATTCAGAGTGATTGTCTGTCCAAAATTATAAATAGGCTTCTTGGCAAGCCAGTAAGAGAAACACACAATGCCAACTATATACTTACACTCTAATCCTTTGCTTTGGCATCCAGAAGTGATGCAATTGGTTGAGCTTGTATGGCTGAAAGTTACATGATCTGCTGGGAATGTGACCTAGTGGTAAGAGTGCTTGCCTACTATGCATGAAGCCCTGGATTTGACTCCTCAGTACCACATAAACAGAAAAAGCCGGAAGTGGTCAGTCCTGCGGTTCAAGTGGTAGAGCGTTAGCCTTGAGCCAAAGAAGCTCAGGGACAGTGCCTAGGCCCTGAGTTCAAACCCAGGACTGGCCCACCCCCCCAAAAAAAATGCGATGAAGGACTGAAACACAGAATGACAAATGTGCCTTGACATTCCTCTTATGGGATTATCTTATATTGATTATATTAGAATGAGAGAGTCTCAATCTTATCTAAAATCACCTGTGAATTTATTCAATATTAGGCCATATTTGGATTTTTACTCTTATTTTTTTAACAGATTATTTCAAAGACCAAGAGTATTCCATTAATAACACAACTAAAATATGCAACCTAACTGCTTGAGAAAAGAGCAGAGGCAAGTGACTAGCTCTTTCAGTTCATGCCTCATGAAGCGAAAACACTAAAACTTGGGAAGTAGAGCTGTGCCTCAAGTTGTAGACCACCAGCTTTTTTTTTTTTTTTGGTTGGTCGTGGGGCTTGAACTCTGGGCCTGGGCACTGTCCTTCAGTTCTTCAGCTCAAGGCGAGCGCTCTACCACTTGAGCTACAGCGCCACTTCCGGTTTTCTGGTGGTTTATTGGAGATAAGAGTCTCACGGTCTTTCCTGCCTGGGCTGGCTTTGAACCGTGATCCTCAGATCTCAGCCTCCTGAGTAGCTAGGATTACAGGCGTGAGCCACCAGCGCCTGGCTTCCCTCATGTCCTGTTTATAGGAGAGAAAATTATTTTTTTTTTGTCGGTTGTGGGGGTTGAACTCTAGGCTCTCAGCTCCTCAGCACTCTACCACTTGAGCCACAGCACCGCTTCCAGTTTTCTGGTACTTACTTGGTGATAAGAGTCTCATGGACTTTCCTGCTCGGACTGGCTTTGAACCATGATCCTCAGATCTCAGCCGCCTGAGTAGCTAGGATTACAGGTGTGAGCCACCGGGACTTGGCTTAGTAGTGAAAAATTTTTTGGGGGGTCAGGTCATGGGGCCTGAACTCTGGGCCTGGGCTCTGTCCCTCAGCTCTTCAGCTCAAGGCTAGCACTCTACCACTTGAGTCACAGCGCCACTTCCAGCTTTTTTTTTTTTGGCTTATGTGATGCTGAGGAATCGAACCCAGGGCCTCAGGCATGCAAGGCAAGCACTCTAACACTGAGCCGCCTTCCCAGTCCTGAAAATTATTATAATTATATTCAGTCCTTGTGCCAGTCTCTAAGGTTTCTACCGATCATATCATCAGTTGTTTATGATCTCCTACAGTGTGGGGCTGGTCTGTATGAACACTACAATATGGTAGGAAAGTGACAGTATGTCACTTCTGTATGTAGATTATACAAGATACAGACCTCAAAGCTATGTTTCTGTCTTACATCACTCACTGTGTCTGAAGCTAAGCTGTAAAATACCTTTTGGGAGGTTGTTGTGACCAAGAATTGATAACCTCTGCCCAACAGCCACGTGATGGAGCTCAGGGAGATTCTCTAGCTCAATTTAAGTCTTCACTGATGCCAACTCCATCAAAAACACTGATTGAACCCAATGGGAGATCTTGGGCCAGGACTCCCTAGAGAGCTGGATCCTAGAGTCTTGATCCTTAGAAGCTATGACTTAATGTTTGCTTTAATCTTCCGAGTTTGTGGGTAACAGAAAACACTGGATCCATTTCCATTATGTTGTACTACTTTCAGTCAGGTTACTTTGGTACTTGTTTCTTCCATGTTTTTGGGGGGTCCGGTTGTGGGGCCTGAACTCTGGGCCTGGGCGCTGTCCCTCGGCTCTTCAGCTCAAGGCCAGAGCTCTACCACTCGAGCCACAGCGCCACTTCCGGCTTTTTTCTTTTTGCTTATGTGGTGCTGAGGAATCGAACCCAGGGCCTCAGGTATGCAAGGCAAGCGCTCTACCACTGAGCCACCTTCCCAGCCCCTCTTCCATTTTTTTTAAACTCACTAAGTATAAAATAACTAGAAACTTTTTTACCTATAATTTTCTTTTGCATCTTCCCAAGCAAGTTGTCTAAATTCCTCATACATTTTTTTATTGAAGTGATCTCTGAGGAAAAAGGACCAAAAACGAAAGAGAGTATTCATTTCTTGGGACTGTCCAATTCCCAAGCGTTTTCTTTCTGGAAAAAATACAAATAACAAAGCATTTCAAAATTAAATATACCTTTAAAAGCCAAGATAGGGGGCTGGAAAGGTGGCTCAGTGGTAGAGTGCTTGCCTAGCACGCATGAGGCCTGGGTTTGATTCCTCAACAGAAAAAGCCGAAGTGGTGCTGTGGCTCAAGTGGCAGAGCACTAGCCTTGAGCTGAAGAGCTCAGGGACAGCGGCTGGGAAGGTAGCTCAGTGGTAGAGCGCTAGCCTTGAGCTGAAGAGCTCAGAGACAGAGCCCAGGCCCAGAGTTGAAGCCCCACGACCAACAAAAAATAAAAATAAAAATAAATAAAAGCCAAGATAACTGGTATTTTATATAGCTTAAAATGAACAAAGCTAAACATACTAATCCTCAAAATTGCATTTCTCAAAACAAAGGACAATACTAACCTATTTTATGATATATTTGCTCAAATTAGAAAAAAATTAAGTAACAAAAAACCTACTAAGTTTCATTTACTAATGTGTCGAAGCTATAATAAATGGATATATATAAATAAATTTACTTAAAGTCATTATTTACTTGTAAAAAAATTAAAGAATATCTTATTCAGATACTCCGTGAAATAATTTCAACTTTTAAAACATTTTATTTTCAAATATATTTAGGTAAAGCACAAGCATCTTACCACTTAAACATCTTCGACGATACTTGTGATATACTTGTTGGGTAAAGCCATTTTCCTTCAAAAGCTCATGGGAAGGGTGCTGGAACTTTGGGAATGAGTGAGGAGTACATCCACAACTTCCCATCAGTGGCGCACCTTCTGAAGGTGAAGCATTTGAACTGCTGTTTAAGAAGGGGGAAAAAACCTTCAAATGGAAATAGCAAGAAACAGGGACATAAACTATTTTCCTTAGTAATCTGCCTGAGCAGTATAAGAGAAAGTAGTCCCTAATACTCAACTAATGACATATACATCTACCTATGTCCAACACACAGGTGAATTCAGATGGTGATAAAGAACAAAATCATAAATTTTCAAACTGAAACAATAAGAAGATAACTAGGCTCATTACCTTCTCAGATCTAGAATTTTTAGTCAAGATTATGTTTTTATTATCATTATATTATTGAATAAATTTTCAGTTTAAGTAACATTAATGTAACAATGAAGACATGGAAATGAGGGTCAGAAACTAACAAAGACAAAAGTAATTTTTTCCAAGGCAAACTTGCAGTTCTTTAATTCACTTCAGCTTTGCAATATCCCCCAAACCTACCTTTGTTTTCATCTGTACTCCATTACTCAAATGCAGACCTCCCTCTTCTTTCACTTAAAATGATCTTCCTGACAAGGATCTAAATCAGTGGTTCTCAAAGTGCAGATCCTTAGAGGAATCTTAAGAACCTTCAGAAAGTCACCAAATCGAAACCGTTTTCATAAAGCAATAAGACACTATTTGCCCTTTCTATTGTTTGTTAATTTGTTCTGATGGCACAACTACTGATATGAATTGAGGCACTAGCACACAACTTTTCTTACTAGTGATATACTTTCACTGCTACATACTTGTCAAAGAAAGAAAATAATGCCAACTTCAACTTAAGATGTCCTTGATGTCCAGGAGCCAGTGGCTCACACCTGTAATCCTAGCTACTCAGGAGGCTGACATCAGAGGATCGTAGCTCGAAGCCAGCCCAGACTGGAAAGACCATGAGACTCTTATCATCAATTTACTATCAGAAAACCAGAAATGGTGCTATGGCTCAAAGTAGAAGAACATTAGCCTTGAGCCAAAAAGCTCAGGAACAGCACCCAGGCCCTGCGTTCAAGTCCCATGACTGACTGACATGGAAAAAAAAAAGATGTCCTCCATGAAGCAGAAAACATAACTTAATGAAATCAACCTTTGAGTACCCATCTTTTTTTTTTTTTTTTTTTTTTGTATATGACAAAAACAAGATGGAAGACTGGATGAAAAAAAAAAACTTAAAAAAAGGATGGAAACAGACTGGGAATGTGGCTTAGTGAGAAAGTGCTTGCCTAGCATGCATGAAGCCCTGGGTTCCATTCCTCAGTACCACATACACACAGAAAAGGCCAGAAGTGGCTCTGTGGCTCAAGTGATAAGAGTGCTAGATGAGCAGAGAGGCTCAGGGACAGGGCCCAGACCCTGAGTTCAGTCCCTAGGACTGGCAAAAAAAAAGAAAAAAGGATGGAAATGCTAATATTTTAATAGATTTGTTTAACTCTGCAATTTAAAATGGTCCATATAGCAAACTGTGATTTCTACTGTGATTTTTTAAATGTTATAAAAATACAAAAAGTCCTTTTGTAGCATATTAAAAATATATATTGCAGTGCTGAGAATGTGGCTTAGAGTGCTTGCCTAGCATGCATGAAGCCCTGGGTTTGATTCCTCAGTATCATATAAACAGAAAAAGCCAGAAGTAGTGCTGTGACTCAAGTGGTAGAGTACTTACCTTGAGCAAAAGAAGCTCAGAGACAGTGCTCAGGCCCAGAGTTCAAGCCCCAGGCCTGGCAAAAAAAAATAAAAAATATAGTGTAGTTAGGCACTTGTGGCTCATAGCTGTATCCTAGAGACTCAGGAGGCAGAGATCTGAGGGTCCAGGTTCAGAGCCAGCCCAAATAGCAAAGTCTCTGGAACTCTTACTCTCCAATTAGCTACCAAAAAGCTGGAAGTGAGCCATGGCTCAAGTGACAGATTATCAGTCTTGTGAGAAAAAGCTAAGGGACAGCAACCAGACCCTGAATGCAAGCACCAGTACTAGCACAAAAGAAAAGAAAGAAGAAAAAGAAAAAGTGGGGAGAGAGAAGGGGGAGGAGAGAGAGAGAAGGAAGCAAAGAAAGAGAATGAATGAATAACAAATAATGGATGTCTTAAGATGAACATAAAGTATTTGTATGATTTCCTTCATTCCTCTTTTACTCTCTTCCTTCCCTTTTTCTCTTCTTTCTCTTTCTTTTCCTTCTTTGTTCCTTCCTTTCCTTTTGCTCCTTTCCTCCCTTCCTCTCCCTGTCTCTCTTTCTTGTGGTGATACTGGAACATCAAGCTTCTAAGTTACTTCGCTCTCTTTTTATTTTTTTAGGTCCAAGACCAGGACTTGAACTCAGTTCCTGCCATTTTCACTCACTGGCTAGAGCACTAAGCCACTAAGCCCCAGCTACATCCCAAGCCATTCTTTGGCTTTAAGTTTCTTTTTCAGATAAAGTTTTGCATTTTTGCCCAACCTGGCCTCAACTGAGAACCTTCTATCTCTACCTATGGAGTAGTTAGGATTGCAGGTACATGCTACCACATTGGCCTTTTTTGTTTGTCTGTAGACATTACAGATGTGACAGTACAGATGTGAATGACCACACTCAGCTTGGAGTGCCACTTTTAACTAGAGAAACCAACAGACTATAGATATTATTGGTTTTCATTCGTTTCCTTGAAAATGGACAAAATGAAAACAACTGGATATTTGATTCTAATGATAAACTTCAACTTTTCAAGCGAAAATGAGATTGGTGGGAATATAAAATGGTAGTTATTTTAGAATATAGTTTGAGAACATGTCCATACCAAAATCTACACACAGATTTTTTAACAGAGCTTTATTCATAATTGCCAAAAGTTGGATGCCACCAACATGTTTTGTGACAGGTGAGTAGGTAATGAATTTGTGGTTATCCAAGGAAAAGACTGTTAGCACTAAAAAGACATGAGCTACCAAGCCATAAAAATACGTGAAGGATAGTGGAGTGTCATGGCTCACACCTGTCATCCTAGCTCTTCAGGAGGCTGAGATCTGAGGATCACGGTTCAAAGCCAGCCTGGGCAGGAAAGTCCATGAGACTCTTCACTTTTTTTTTTGAGGGGGTCCGGTCATGGGGCCTAAACTCTGGGCCTGGGCGCTGTCCCTCAGCTCTTCAGCTCAAGGCTAGTGCTCTACCACTTGAGCCACAGTGCCACTTCCAGCTTTTTTTTTCCTTTTTGCTTATGTGGTGCTGAGGGATCGAACCCAGGTTCTCATGCATGCAAGGCAAGCGCTCTACCACTGAACCACCTTCCCAACCCCTCCATGAGACTCTTATCGCCAATAAACCACCAGAAAACCAGAAGTGGCACTGTGGCTCAAGCAGTAGAGGGCTCGCCTAGAGCTGAAGAGCGCAGGGACAGCACCCAGGCCCAGAGTTCAAGCCCCAAGACCAAAACAAACAAACAAACAAACAAGAACAAACAAACAACATATTCTTAAGCAAAAGAAGCCAATCTGAACCCATATATACAATGTGATTCAACTATAAGATATTCTGAAAAGACAAAACTATGGAGACAGTCAACAGATCAGAGAATGCCAGAGGAAGGAATGAACAGGTGGAGTACAGAAGACTTTTAAGGTAATGAAACTATTCTATATGATACTCTAGTAGTAGATATATGTCATTATACATTTGTTCAAACACATAAAACATCTATTGGCAAGATGACAAAATGTCTATTGGAGGCTATGTGCTTTGGCTGATAAAGCAGTGTTACTGTGGGTTTATCAGATGTAACAAATGTGCCACTCAAGGATGAAACAATAATATGGAGGAAGGCAATGATATGGGATTGGGGGAGATGTGATCCCCAGTCCATTTTACTCTGAGCCATTACACTGTTTTAAAATATAAAATCTAGTAAAAATAATCTATCACTCATTATTGTAAATTCTTGTCATCCCTGAATTAAGTTCCAAAAGAAGGGACTACATCTATCTTGTTCCCTGTTGTATACTCAGTACCTGGAAAATTATATTGTAAGTCTCTGTTTTGTGAGGTTGTAGCTGGGAATGTGTACATTTCTATTGCATTAATTGATAGAAGGAAACACAGCCAGGTGCCAGTGGCTCACACCTGCAATCCTAGCTATTCAGGAGGCTGAGATCTGAGGATAGAGGCCCAAAGCCAGCCCAGGCAGGAAAGTCCATGAGACTCTTACCTCTAATAAACCACTCAGAAACCTGGAAGTGGCCCTGTGGCTCAAGTGGTAGAGTGCTGGCCTTAAGCTGAAGAGCTGAGGGACAGCGCCCAGGCCAAGAGTTCAAGCCCCACAACCGACAAAAAAAAAAAAAAAAAAAAAGGATACATACCATATAATATGAATTGTAACATTTTCTTTACCTAAATGTTTTAACTAAGCTAAATATTAATAAGCATCATCCCTATATCTTTTTGAAAGGAGAAAACACATCATACTGCTTTGCACCTAACTGGTACTCAAATGGTTTGCCCAATGGTCTTTTTCTAAGGGAAATAAACAGCCTTTTTATTAGAGCTAAGTGAAAAACACATTTCATGCAAGTAACCAGATAACCAAAACAATTTCCACCTAAAAGGAAAAAAATTCAAAATAGTGTATTTTGTTTCCTTATTCTTTGTATAGTTTGAGTAGATTGCTTAGCAGGTAAATTCAATAAATATTTACCAAGAACCTACTAAATACCACTAAGAATTTAGGATCTTCCCAAAGGTAACTTTTAAAGACCTATACACATTATAAATCTAAGAATCCACATTTGTAAAAAATGATTTAAATGGAAAACAAACTGCCCTACTAAATCATTCCTCTAATATACTTATTTTAAAACTGTCTTGAGTTTTTCCCCTTCTTCTGATTCTTTTTATTTTCATTGTTTTGCAGTTTGCTGATATTTTTTCAATATTTCCAAATATCAAATTAGTACCACTTTTAACCAACTTCAAATCAGAACAAAATAGCAAATAGGGTACCTGACAGAGGATGCTCGTGGCTCATGATCTCTGGAATCCATCACCCAACCCACATGGCACTCTAGAGGGGGTCTGTACTGTGCCTTGTTTTTCTCTTTCGTGGACACTAAAGGCAAAAAAGTCAGACATTGCAATTACTTTTGGTAGTGTGAACTTCAAAAGTAAAACCCTCTGACTCTGAGGATGACACATTATGAAATCATATGAAGTCACAAAACTCAAGCATCTCACATATGTTACAAAACTCAACAAACAAGACACTTTGCACTCTAATTACACCACTCAAGTATAAAAGAAATTATTGGGTTTTTTTTTTTGGCACCAGTCCTGAGCTTGAAGTTGGGAAGTGAATATGGTCCCTGAGCTTTTTTGCTTGAAGATTTGAACTGCAATTCTCAGATCTCAGACTCCTTCCTGAGTAGCTAGGATTACAGGAATAAGCCAGAAGCTGGCTAAAGAAGCTTATTTCTTAACCCAAGAAAAGACCATTGTAAATAAATTCTTACAATCTAAAAAATGCACATTAGCTGGGCCCTGGTAGTCCACGCCTGTAATCCTAGCTACTCAGAAGGCTGAGATCTGAGAATTCAAGTTGAAAGCTAGCTCAGGCAGGAAAATGTGAGAGACTGTTATTTCCAATAAAGTAGCAAAAAGCAAGAAGCTGACCTGGGGCTCAAGTGGGAGAACACTAACCTTTAGCAAAAAAGCTCAGGGACAGTGCCCAGGCCGAGTTCAAGCCTAGAACAGGTGGAAAATAATGCACATTAGTTGAGTGCTGGTGTCTCATACCAGTAATCCTAGGTACTCAAGAGGCTGAGATCTGAGGATCATGGTTCAAAGCCAGCCCAGGCAGGAAAGGCTGTTATCTCCAATTAACCACCACTAGAACAAGAAGTGGTGCTATGGCTTAAAGTGGTGGAACACTAGCCTTGAGCTAAAGAGCTCAGGGATAGTGCCCAGACCCTGAGTTCAAGCCCCATGATCAACCAAAAATAAAGCACATTTAAAAAATGTGAAAGCTGGACACTGATGGCTCACACCTCTAAGACTAGCTACTAAAGAAGGTTGAGATCCGGGAGATTTAAATTCAAAGCCAGACCTACAGAAAAGTATAGAAAATAACCAGCAGAAAGCAGGGCTGTAGGACTGTCTCAAATAGAGCTCCAGCTGAGGAAGTTGATAGAATATAAGGGCCTGAGTTCACCATCCATGATTTAAAAAAAAAAAAAAAAAGTGAAAAATTTTTGCTTTTTTGTTTTGTTTTAAGGTCTCATTCTGTAATGTGGAAGGGTACAAAATGCAGACTTTATAACCCTAGTTGTTTTGTGTACCTTTAAATCAATGGCTTTCGGTTCTTTTACAACAGGATAAAATCTAGGTGTTTTGTGAGGATCTTGTAACCTGGATGTTCGGAGTGTTTTAGGTGTCCTTGTTGGATAACTCCTAGGAGATTCTGGAACTGCCGTGGATAACATATGAGCCATTATTGCTGAAGTTGCTTCTGAAATATCAAATACCTGTGAGCTCATTTATCAGGAACCAGAAAAATAGCTCAATGCTAGGAAAATATTTCACTTTGAGAATAAATTCTGTATTTTTCCAGGTCCAAAGGATTTTTTTTCACTAGAAACATTTCAAATGTATTAGAATTTTTAAATACCCAAATACTTGGCAACCTTCACTTACCTTTAAAAAGTTTATATTTTGGGGCTTGGAAGGTAGCTCAGTGGTAGAGCGCTTGCCTTGCATGCCTGAGGCCCTAGGTTCGATTCCTCAGCACCACATAGGCAAAAAGAAAAAACCTGGAAGTGGTGCTGTGGCTCAAGTGGTAGAGTGCTAGCCTTGAGTTGAAGAGCTGAGGGACAGCGCCCAGGCCCAGAGTTCAGGCCCCACGATCGGACCCCCCCCCCCAAAAAAAGTTTGTATTTTGTTTTATGGCATTTTTCTTTTTAAAGAAAGGCTGAAACTCACTGTGTTATTTTCTATAATCTCATTTATTTTCTGTTTTTCTCCCCAGAGACAACAAAGTTCTTGTTTTCTTTTGGTTCCAGTCCTGGTTTTGAACTCAGGGCCTGGGCATTTTTGCTCAAGGTTAGCGCTCTACCACCTGAGCCACAGCTCTACGTCTGGCTTTTTGGTTATTAATTGGAGATGAGTCTCAGGAATGTTCCTGCCCCAGCTGGCTTAGAACTTCAATGCTCAGATCTCAGCCTCCTGAGCTGCTATGACGGCAGGAGCCACCAGTGCCAGGCAACAACTAAACTCTTATATTTGGTATTTTGAATACTATATTATTTTGCACAATTAACTTTAAATAATGCTTCATACTTTCTTTAAGTTTTTATGTTTTAATCATTTAGTTATTTCTAAATGAATGGTGTGCTATTATATAACATCACGATTTATCTATTCTCCTACAGAGGTGAACATTTATGCTATTTCCCCAGTACTGGCATGAAAAGGAGAGAAAAGAAGAATGGTATTAAATTAGTTATCTACGCTTCTACTCTAATAAACTAGGAAATTATGAGCAACATAAATACAAGCAAGAGGATCAAAAGAAGTTAGAATAGATAGCACAGACTAATAAAAACATAAGAAAAATTAATTAATTTTTGCTTTTAAAAAATCAAATTCATAAACAAAAGGGGGAAATGTTGCTGGTCAAAGCACTCACTGAGGCTAAGAGCATAGTGTCATCATACAGTGAGTCCTGGGTTTCATCCACAGCATGGCCAAAAAACTAGTTTCTCAGTCAACACAGTGGCACGTAACTATAGTCCCAGATACTCAGAAGATCAAGGCAAAAGTTCAAAATCAAAGCCAGGTACTGGTTGCTGATGCTTATAATCCTAGCTTCTCTGGAGACTGAGACCTAAACATCATGGTTCGAAGCCAGTCTGGCAGGAAAGTCCCCAGCAGACTCTTTATCTCCAATGAACCACTCAAAAACTGGAAGTGGAGTTGTGGCTCAAGTGGTAGAGTTACTAGCTTTGAGCACAGAGTCTCAAAAACAATGCCCAGGCCCTGAGTTCAAGCCCTGTCCTTGAGCTTCTATTGCTCAAGGCTAACACCCTACCACATGAGCCACAGTGCCACTTCTGGCTTTTTCTGTGTATATGGTACTGAGGAACGGAACCCAGGGCTTCATGCATACTAGACAAGCACTCTACTACTAAGCCACATTCCCAGCCTGATAGTTATCTTCTTAAAGACAGAATGACTCACTGTGTGTAAGGGTTTCATTACCTAATTTGTTCATCACATGTTTGAAGTTTTTATAACTCTCTCTTTTAAAACATCTTCAAGACTATAAAAAAAATTAGCTGTACTTTCTGGAGACTATCAGATTTAATTTACAAATCTCTCAAATATATACATATATATATATTTCTATTTAAATTTTTATTGTTTTCATAAAGATGATGTAGAGAGGGTTATATAAGACAGGCAAAGGATATATTCCCCCCCCCCTTTTTTTTATTGGTCGTGGGGCTTGTACTCTGTGCCTGGGCACTGTCCCTCAGCTCTTCAGCTCAAGGCTGGCGCTCCACCACTGGAGCCACAGCACCACTTTCGGCTTTTTTTTTTTTTGGGGGGGGGGGGGGGGGCCGGTCATGGGACCTGAACTCTGTGCCTGGGCACTGTCCCTCAGCTCTTCAGCTCAAGGCTGGCGCTCCACCACTGGAGCCACAGCGCCACTTCTGGTTTTCTGGTGCTTTATTGGAGATAAGAGTCTCTTGCCCTTTCCTGCCCAGGCTGGCTTTGAACCGCAATCCTCAGACCTCAGCCTCTTGAGAAGCTAGGATTATAGGATTCCAGGCGTGAGCCACCAGCACCTGGCAAGGATGTATTTCTTTCTGAATAATGTCAACCCTTTTCTCTCTCCCAGTTTTTCCTTCCCAAATATATATATTTTCATAGAGCTAAGGGCTTAAAAGACTGGCTCTTGTAGTGTATTCAAAGGATCTTTGAGAAAAGAAACATTTCTAACGATCTTAAAATCACAGCAGATATACTAAAAACTAATTCTGGCCACTTAGCATTTGTTGAGCCTGATCTAGATGACTCATAGGTCACCTTTATGATTACCTGTCTATCAGTATGGTTAAACTCAGGCTTTTCACATTTACTAATCTTAAAGTGTTTAGAAAATTAAAACATGTATACAAAAGTTGAAGCTTTAAACTCTGGTATTGTGTCAGGTACCTAACATGTACTACAATCAGGAAAAGAAGAGCAATCATTCAAAAATTTCTTAGAACTGCTGTAGCACTCTGTAGACACAAAACCAGATTTACATACCTGGCCTGGGCTGTGAAGGTGCTAAAAATTCAACTTCTGGGTTTGGCTCAAAAGGAAGTTCAGGTGTTACGTTTTCAAAGTGCTTTTCAGTAATGAGATTTTGCTTCTTAAAGCTCTCAACTTCTTGCTGAAGTAGAATGGAGGAACCTAATTACTAAACTGGCTGTAAGAGTAACCAACAAACAGTAATTGATACCAATATCAAAAATGAGCTTTTAACACAGGGAAATATAAACAGTGAGATATAAAAATGTTCTAATAAAGAATCTAGCAGTAATAACAATATTCAGTCTAAAAGAGGCACAGAGACCCTAAAACATTATGAATAGCTTGTGATTAGAAAACATTATAAAAGGGGCTGGGAAGATGGCTCAGTGGTAGAGTGCTTGCCTTGCATGCTGTGGCTCAGTGGTAGAGTGCTAGTCTTGAGCTGAAGAGCTGAGAGACAGTGCCGCAGCCCCCAGAGTTCAGGCCCCACAACCAGCAAAAAAAAAAAAAAAAAAAAAGGAAACATTATAAAAGCATACATATTAATCATCAGTTACTTGTTGGGCATTTATACACAAGAGCACTAGATATAGACTTTACAAAGTAATCAGTGAACCTATCCATAAGGAATTTTTCAGTTGGATGAGAATAAATGTACCCATGAAAACTAGTAATTATGCAATATATAAAAAGTGATTTTGGGGTGCTTGGATGCAGCTCAGTGGAAAATTGCTTGCCTAGCAAGTATAATGTCTTGGGTTCCATCCCCAGTACCAAAAGAAAGTTAAAAACAAAATAAGTGATTTGGAAAGCCAACCACTGGTGGCTCACACCTGTAATCCTAGTTACTCAGGAGGCTCAGATCTGAAGATTGTGATTTGAAGCAAGCCTAGGAAGGAATGTCCTTGAGATTCCACAATTAACCACAGAAAATTCCAATTAACCACTGAAAATCCAAAGTGAAACTGTGGCTACAAGTGATAGAGAACTAGCCTTGAGAAAAAACAAAAAAACAAAACCTCAGGGATAGCAACTATGCTCCAAGTTCAAGCCCTATGACCCACCCCCCAAAAAAGGGGGGGAGGATTTGGAATAAAGACTGAGACAATCAGGGACTTACTCAAGAAGAAACTGGACAAAAGCAATGTTAAAGGATATGAATTTAGAAAAAGAAGAAAGCATTCTAGATTGGGAAATATAACCAAGAAGCTTTTCCCCCCCCCTTTCTTCTTCTTTTTTTTGTCAGTAGTGGGGCTTGAACTCTGGGCCTAGGTGCTGTCCCTAAGCTCTTCAGCGCAAGGCTAGCACTCTACCATTTGAACCACGGCACCACTTCCAGTTTTCTGGTGGCTAACTGGAGATACAAGTTTCATAGACTTTCCTGCCCGGGCTGGCTTTGAACTGCGATCCTCAGATCTCAGCCTCCTGAGTAGCTAGGATTACAGGCGTCCAGTGAAGCTTTTTTTTTTTTTAAAGCAACGTACTTAGAAAACAATTACATGAATTAGAAATCTTGAGTAGAAAGAGTTAATAAGGAATTTGGAAAAAGGAATTGAGAAACCTTTATTAGCAAATTGAGACGTTTTCACTTCATTTTCCGGTAATGGGATATCCGTAATAAAAGATAAACCTAGTAGCCCTAGAGATTCATTTCTAAACATCTTTTAGTAACTTAGCAGCTTGAGTTGTAAGCTCAAAGGAAGAAGGGGATGGACCATCCTCAGCTCAGGCTCTGAAGACTCCTCCTGTCTAACTACACAGTCACTGAGATGACTCCTGCTATGATCAGTAATAAGCAATGTTATCACAGAGGTAAGAGTGTGACTATGAATATGCAGAGTGTTATTACAGAGGTAGAGACCTTCCTCTGTTGCAAGGTTATTTGGCCATAGTACACAAAGACCATCTTTGCCCGGTTCAGCTGTGGAATACAAAAAGACCTCAAGGGAATGCTTACAATTCACTACTTCCAAGTTTTCCACAATAAATTCCAGATCACATGTATAGCATGTGGTACTAATGGGTAAATGACCTTTAATAAGATAATAACCAGAGAAGCAAATTAAATATTGCTACAAAATAGTTGCAGAAACCTGCTCTTACTATCTAACCTTAGAAGTCTGCAACCTTCAGATAAGATTACTTGTATAGTCACACCATTTATTAGACCCAGTTAGCTTTTTAGACTTTAGTCTGTCTTTGCTTTAAAGTATCTTAAATGATTACTTCCGTTCCTGCTTGTCACCTATATACTTCCTTCTTCAAAAGTCTTCACTAGGAGTTGGAGAGTGGCTCAGTGTTACAACACTTGCTTAACATGTGTAAGGTCCTAGGTTCAATCCCCAGCACAAAAATTAGATAGATGGATAGATAAATAGACAGATAGAAGATTCTCTTGGGCTGGGGGCCAGCACTAGAGCACTTCCCTAGCATATGCAATGCTTGGAGCTCTAACCAAAAAAACAAAAGGGAAAAAAAAATCAACCATTATGTACATATTCATTTTTCACTGAACTTTACCTTGATAGAGTTGGCTACTAAAATTGAATAAAGAAATTATATATTAACCACATGCCATCAATAAAAAGTCTATTCAGATGGGATCACATTGAGGATGTTTGGGGTTTTAGTATTTTAATTAACTAATTGAAATACGAACTAGAGAAGCACCCAATGATAAATATAACACATCTCAGAACATACTCAAAAGTGAATGCAATGGGTTGGGAAGGCGTCTTAGTGGTAGAGTGCTTGCCTAGCATGCATGAAGCCCTGGGTTTGCTTCCTCAGTACCACATAAAGAGAAAAAGCTGGAAGTGGTGCTGTGGCTCAAGTGGTAGAGCACCAGCTTTGAGCAAAAGCAGCTCAAGGACAGTGCCCAGGCCCTGAGTTTAAACCTCAGGACTGGCACACAAACACGAAAGTGAATCTGAGTGTTGGAAGTATAGCTCAGGATAGAAAGCTTGCCCTGGAGGCCCAGGCCCAGGGTTCAATCCGTACATAAACTGCACAGAACTATGCAAATGCCATTTAGGTACAGAGTTATCACACATTAAAGGCTCCTTCAATGATTCATCCCACTGCTACTTCCTCTTTCCTCAGAGATATGTCGTATGCAGCCTTCAACACCATAAGCTCTTTTTGCATGTTCTCTCAAACTTTATTTAAAAAAAAAAGAATCATGTTGTTTTTTGCCTGAGACCAGGACTTGACTCAGTACCTGACACTCTTGCTCATTTGTGGTACTGTACCAACTGAACCACAGCTCTAACACCATGTAAGTATACTGTGTAATAGTTTGTGGCTCCACAGTATTAGCCAGCAAACTATACTCCCCCCCCCAAGTCCAAAGTCTGCTTTTATCAATGATTTCATTGGAACACCACACTTATGCATCTTTTCAGTGTAGTTAACTATACTATAAAGATGAATTGTTTCTACAGACAAAATTCTACTACATATCTCTTTATCCAAATGTTTATATATTCTTACTCTTATTTTCCTGAATAAATACACAATGTGTGTGTGTGTGTGTGTGCGCGTGCACACCCCCACGCGTGTGCATGAGCACTAATCCTAGGGCTTGAACTCAGGGCCTGGGCACTGCCATTGAGTTTTTTGCTCAAGGCTAGAGCTCTACCACTTGCACCACACCTCCACTTCCAGCTTTTTAGTGCTTAACTAGAGATAAGGGTCTTACAAATTTTCCTGCTTAGGCTGGCTTTGAACTGTGATTCTCAGATCTTAACCTCCTGTGTAGCTAGGATTACAGGTGTGAGCCATCCTGCCCCGCACACAACCTTTAAAATCTATTCCACTAGCCAGTAGCGGATACCTGGAATCCTAGCTACTCAGGAGGCTGAGATCTGAGGATCCCAGTTCAAAGCCAGCCTGGGCAGGAAAGCCCAAGAGACTCTTATCTCCAATTAACCACCAGAAAACCAGAAGTGGTGCTGTGGCTCAAGTGGTAGAGCCCTTGTCTTGAACTGAAGAGCTGAGGGATAGTGCCTAGATACAGACTTGAAGCTTCAAGACCAACCTCCCCCATTCCCACCCCCCCCCCCGCACCCCCCCCAAAATCAATTCTACTGTGTGGATGAGCACGAGTCCCTTCTTGATCATATTTTTTACAAATGAGTAGCTATATTTTAACAAAAACTGCTTTTCATAAAAGACACAAATTTTTGTTTAGTACTTTTTAGGAACTGTCAAACATCAGACAGTATGCCTCTTCTCAAACTGTATTATTAGTACTTGGTATTATTAATCCATTTTGACCAAGAGCAGATGTAAACTTTGACTTCGGATGGTCCTGCTGTATCTGTGTAAGCTCACTACTAATGGTAACAAACCCAGGACTCAAATGTGGACTGTTAGTAACAGGGGAAGCTACATGCATGTGAGGAAAGGGGATATATGGGGAAAAAATTTATCTTCTGATCAATTCTGTTGTGAACCTAACATTTTGTTGCATTCTAACAAATGAATATTAAAATTTTAGAAGCCATTTGACTAACCTCACACCATGAATATACAACACTTTGGACAGATCTCAAAGGTATTATGATTTAAAAATGCCAAACTCAAAAAAATCACTTGTTACATGATTCCATTCACAGAACAGTCTCAAAATAACATACAAGTATAGAGGGCCAGCACAACAAGAAAAACCCTGTCTCTTTGTTTTAATTAAGTTAACTAAGATATAACCAACCTTCATCTAGTGAACTAGATGAAGGGTACTCATGGTTTTTTGGGGGGTTTTGTTTGCCATTCCTGGAGCTTGAACACTGGACACTGTCCCTGAGCTTCTTTTGCTCAAGGCTAGCACTCTACCACTTAAGCCACAGCGCCACTTGTGGCTTTTTCTGTGTATGTGGTACTGAGGAATTGAACCCAGGGCTTCATGCATGCTATAGGCAAGCACTCTACCACTAAACCATGTCCCCAGCCCTCTCTGTATTATTTTCAATGCTCTGTAAGTTTATAATTATTTCAAAAAATTTCAGATATTAGCTAGACATGGTAGCATACACCTGTAATCCAACTACTTGGTAGGTCAAAGGCAGGAAGATTTAAAGTTTGAGGCTAGCTTTACTACATAGTGAGTTTGAAATCAGCCTGAGCTATGTAGTGTGAATTTACAAACCAAACAAACAAAAAAAAAAGACTTTCTGAAAAAATAACTGTAAAGGGCTGGGAAGGTGGCTCAGTGGTAGAGCGCTTGCCTTGCATGCCTGAGGTCCTGGGTTCGATTCCTCAGCACCACATAAGCAAAAAGAAAAAAAGCTGGAAGTGGCACTGTGGCTCAAGTGGTAGAGCGCTAGCCTTGAGCTGAAGAGCTGAGGGACAGTGCCCAGGCCCAGAGTTCAGGCCCCACGACCGGACTCCGCCCCCCCCCCCCAAAAAAAAACAAAACAAAACTGTAGAACAGAAGACCTAGACATCTTTTCATGCCACAAAACAAAACATTATCAGTGACTATTAAGTCATAAAACATAGGATTCAGAGGCAATTAATTTGAAGAAGCTGGTCAAAAACGTAATGTGTAGGAGACTTCTGTAATCCCTGCACTTGGGAGGCAGAGTCAGAAGAATCACAGTTTAAGGGCAACCTGGGCTATAGTGAGACTGTCTGGAGAGAGAAAATCAAAGGAAGAACCCATGTGTTACAGTGGCTTTAATTTGTACCTATCTTATGTCATTATAAATAAGGTTGAAACCTTAAGTTTGTTGATTTAGAATGTGTCTTGTGAGGTGACTATTCAATTCTATTGCTTTTTTCTCTATAAGGTGTCTTCCTTTGGCTGAAAGTTTCTTTTTCTTTTTTTTTTTTTCCTGGTCATGGGGCTTGAACTCTGGGCCTGGGCGCTGTCCCTGAGATTCTCTTTCTCAAGGCTAGCGCTCTAGTGCTCTACTCCTCGAGCCACAGTGCCACTACAGCTTTTTCTGAGTGGTTTATTAGAAATAGGAGTCTCGCAGACTTTCCTGCCTGGACTGGCTTTTAACGGCAACCCTCAGATCTCAGCCTCCTGAGTAGCTAGGATTACAGCATGAGCCACCAGTGCCCAGCAAAAAAAGAAAGTTTCTTATAAAATGTTGTAAATGTCTTTCATCTGTAGTTTGCCTCTTCACATTCTTGATATCTTTTGATGAAATGGAACTTTTATCTAAAAGAAGTAAATGTTTTATAAATTCGGTAAGCATTCCATTCTTCCTTCCTACATTCAAACTGACAGGTATCATTCTGAAGCATTCTTACTATGTCTACTTTGTGGATAGCATGTAGCCAAACAAGTATGAGTTAATGACATATGGTCACTCCTCTGTATCTGCTGCAAAGAAGAGCTGAGAAGTAGTTGAGGACCAGAAGCCTGTCTGGGTGGTTGCTGAGTCTTGTTTACCTTCATTCCAGGGCACTGTTTCCTCATACTTCCCTGTTTTCTCATGTCCATATTTCTGCAGAAAAGTCAGCTAAATGCCTTACAACTAATACCTAAAACCTATCTATATCTCCTGACTTTTGTATTCAGTACTTTTATGATGTATTTGATATGGTCATTTTTATATTTGTCATCTTTGGAGATTTGGGGGCTTGAATTTGTCCCTGGCTATATTTTGGTTTCAAATTCCCTAGTATAACCTCATCAAATAGTATTTCTTCCTTGTTTTCTCTTTCTTTCATTTTGACTACATCTCCTATGTCACTTAGGTTCTTTATTTTCCTTCTCTCTCTCTCTCTTTGCTTCAACCCACGTTTTTCTTTCTTCTTTTGTTTTGTTGGTTGTGGGGCTTGAACCCATGGTCTGAGTGCTGTCCCTGAGCTCTTTTGCTCAAGGCTAGCACTCTACCACTTCGAGCCACAATGCCAATTCCAGTCTTCTGGTAGTTAATTGGAGAGAAGAGTTCCATGGACTTTCCTGCCTGGCTGTCTTTGAACCACTATCTTCAGATCTCAGCCTCCTAAGTAGTTAGGATTACAGATGTGAGCCACTGGCACCCAGCATATTTTTCTTTCAACCCATTTTTGAGTTCTATACTGTTGTATTGTTAAATTTATCCACTGCACTTCATTGCTGTATTTTTCAGTTATTTTTGGAATCTCTATCCCATGCTTTAAGTTTCCAGTTCTCTGAAGAAATTCTCCATCCTTCTATTAAGACATAGTGCTAGCCTTGAGCAAAGGAGCACAGAGACAAACCAGGTACATTAAGCTATGTTCAATAACTATATTCTGGGTCCCTATGAGTAGGTTTCTATTATCTGTGATTCATCATCTCTTTTCCTGTCACATCTTGTCTTTTCATACGTCTGATTGTATTCTGAGAGCCAAACAATCACTATTGAAAATTTGAGACCTATGATGTATTTTCCTCCAGAAAAGATTTCTTTTCTTGTTCCAGAACTTGAACTCAGCACCTGACCCATTTGTTAACACTCTACTAACTAAGCCACCCCTCCAACCAGAAAAGACTTATTTTTTGCTTTAAGATGGCTAGATGGAGCCAAGTGTTAGTGGCTCATGTCTATAATCATAGCTACTCAGTAGCCTTAGATCTGAAGATTGTGGTTTAAAGCCAGCCTAGCTGAAAAGTCCAAAGAGAATTATCTCCAATCAACCACCAGAAAACTGGAATTGGAGCTATAGCTCAGAGACAGCACGCAAGACCCAACAACAACAACAAAAAGCAGCTAGATGGATTATCAAGCTGTTACCACAGAAATGGTTAAAAGCCATTTAATGTTTATTTTGCTAAAAGTAGGTCTTTTTTTCACTATAATTTCTAGGATATATCTCTTCAGAAATCCCAAAGCTTGGGGCTGCAAATGTGGCTTAGTGGTAGAGTGCTTGCCTCACATGCATGAAGCCCTAGATTCGATTCCTCAGTACCACATAAACAGAAAAAGCCAGAGGTGGTGCTGTGGCTCAAGTGGTAGCTTGCTAGCCTTGAGCAATAGAATCTCTGTGATAGTGCCCAGGCCCTGAGTGCAAGCCTCAGAACTGGCAAAAATAAATAAATAAATGACTTGTTAGAGGTCCCTCTCTGGTCTCTAAGTTCCTATTTTGGATCTGGTAATTTCATTTTAAACCAGGTAAAGGTGGCTCTTGTCTATAATCCCATTAACCGTGGTAAACTCATTGCTATAATCCAAGGCTATAACCCTAGTAGCCCTCAGAGTTGGGAGTTACCAGGAGATAAGACCCTCTGGGGCTTTTCTGCCCCCCAGGCTCGTGGCTTCTATCTGTAACCCTACTTACTCCTGAGGCTGAGATCTGAGAATCCTGGAGCAAAGCCATTCCAGGCTTTGAGACTCTTATCTCCAATGAACAACCAGGAAACTGGAAGTGCCCGTGACTCCAAGTGATACAGCACTGGCCTTTTGAGTGGAAAAAGCTCGGTGACAGTGCCCAAGCCCTGAGCTCCAGTCCCACGATCAACAAAATAAAAATAATAAAAGGAGAGAGAAAGAGGACGGGGAATGTGGCTTAGTGGTAAAGTGCTTGCCTCACATACGTGAAGCCCTGGGTTCCATTCCTCAGTACCACATAAACAGAATATGTCAGAAGTGGCGCTGTGGCTCAAGTGGTAGAGTGCTCCATTGAGCAAAAGAAACTCAGAGACAGCGCCCAGGCACTGAGTTCAAGCCCCAGGACTGCCTAAAAACAAAAACAAAACAAAACTGTGAGTGAAGTAGACAAAGCTACCCCTGAGGCGAAGAGACTTTCCAGCTTGCAGGTGCCTGAAAACGGCCCTGTGGGGCAGTTCCTGACTACTGGTTGGGGCAGAGAAGGGGAGGCTACTGGAACTACAGTGGGAAGCCCACAGGTACTTTAAAAATAACAATACAGAAGAGGTAGTAACAGGAGGTCAAGAATTCTGCACAACTAGAAAGGAACTGTCCAGCTGGTCAGAATTTGAAGTCAGCTGTCTGACCTTTCGTATATCTGATTAATGCCTATTTTGTGTGCAATGGGCTTGTATAAAACCTAGGGGGCTGGGAAGGTGGCTCAGTGGTAGAGCGCTTGCCTTGCATGCATGAAGCCCTGGGTTCGATTCCTCAGCACCACCTAAGCAGAAAAAGCCAGAAGTGGTGCTGTGGCTCAAGTAGTAGAGCACTAGCCTTGAGCTGAAGAGCTGAGGGACAGGGCCCAGGCCCAGAGTTCAAGCCCCACGACCAGACCAATAAATAAATAAATAAAACCTAGGGTTTCCCCTCCCTTAGGATCTAGAACTTCTTTCTGTCTCCAGCCTGGTTTGGGTCCCCAGAAATAAACTTTATCCTCTCTAAAAAATGTTCTTGGATGGGCTGGGAAGGTGGCTCAGTGGTAGAGCACTTGCCTTACATGCATGAGGCCCTAGGTTCGATTCCTCAGCCCCACATAAACAAAAAGAAAAAAGCCGGAAGTGGTGCTGTGGCTCAAGTGGTAGAGTGCTAGCCTTGAGCTGAAGAGCTGAGGGACAGCGCCCAGGCCCAAAGTTCAGGCCCCACGACCGGACCCAAAAACAAAAAAAAAACGTTCTTGGAGTGTTACATCAGCCTTGAGAGAAAAAGCTAAAGAGCAGTGCCCAGGTCCTAAGTTCACGACCCAGTACAGTCACAAAAATAAGTACACATCTATACTAGATATACAACAGTTAGATAAAAAGGTTGCCATCCTTTTTACCACCTAAATTATGTAAGAAAATGTTTTTGTTCCTCTTTTCCTAGTAGAGCAAATAATCCACTCTCAGTAGAACCACAATGTAAGATAAGATTGTCAACCTTCCATGCCTCTTTTAAGATTATTTGTGTGTGCACAGGGGCATGCTTACCAGTCTAGACATCCCTGAACTTTTGTGCTCAAGGGCAGTAGTGCTCTACCACTCAGAGCCACAGTGCCATTCACAGGTTTTTGGTAGCAACTTGGAGGTTAGAATCCTCCCTTCTCCCTCCAAACCTCCTTTTTCAAGGTTAATTTACAAGATTAGAAAATAAGAGAGGGGCTACCTAAGATTCTTTTCCCCTTTGAGACAATCTAAATCTTTCTCACCCTTTAAAACCTAGGTAAAAACCTGGGAATTCTAGGAATGTTCAGAGACTTAAAGAGATCAGAATGCGGGGCTGGGAAGGTGGCTCAGTGGTAGAGCGCTTGTCTTGCATGCATGGAGCCCTGGGTTCAATTCCTCAGCACCACATAAGCAGAAAAAAGCCGGAAGTGGTGCTGTAGCTCAAGTGGTAGAGCACTACCCTTAAGCTGAAGAGCTGAGGGATAGTGCCCAGGCCCAGAGTTCAGGCCCATGACTGACAAAAAAAAAAAAAAAAGAAAGAGATCAGAATGCAAAAAAAGTCTTGAAGGTCATTACTGTTTTGGGTAGACCTCACCCAACTTAAAATACTCCAAACCAAAGTCTTAAGAATTGAGGGTTGTAGGACCTCCTGTTTTATCCTCAAAGGGTTAAAAGCTACAGTTAAGAATTGCAATTTTTGAGTCTTTAATGTAACTTTTCTCTCTTTTCTTGTTTGTGTACTTTAATTGTTATACTAAAATAAATCCTTGCTAAAATCTTCAAACAAAGTAAGTACTGAAAGTATTAAACAGATGGGAATAGAAGCCATTTTTTTTTCCTTCTCTTCTCTACCAGTACAAGGGCTTGAACTCAGGACTCCACACTCTTGCTCAGCATTTCCACCCATAGGTATTGTTCTACCATCAGTGCCATGCCTCTGTAAGGTCTGCTCCTGGATGGCGAGCAGACTCCACCCTCCTCGCAGCAAAGTCTCTACCCAGTACCTGCGTTACCTAGGCAACTGGGACACCTGGAAGAGGTCACATCTGCATCTGCTGAGGTCACATCTGAATTTGATGTGGCCACACCTTTCTCCGCCCATACCCTAGGATAAGGCCTAGTCCAGGCCCAGACTCTCTCTCTCTCTGTTCTTTTCTAGCTCTCTCTGCTCTCTCTCTCTGCTGTTTTCTAGCTTTTTTTCTCTCTTTTCTAGCGCTCTCTTAGCTCTTTTCCCCAGCTCTCTCTCTTTCTCTCTCTTTCCCAGGCCTTTTCCCACCTTGTGGAGGACCAAGATGGACTGGTGCCAGCCGGAACGTTGAATAAACCTACCCCTTACCTGAATACCACGTGTGGTGCTGTTCTTACTCGGCCACATCTTTTTAAAAACCTAACAGCCTCCACTTCTGGCTTTTTGCTGGTTAATTGGAGATAAGAGTCTTCTGAATTTGTGTGCCTGGGCTGCTTTTAAACCTTAATGCTCAGATCTCAACCTCTTGAGTAGGTAGGATTGTAGGCTTGAGCCACCAGCACCCAGGCTGAAGATGCATTTTTTAACCAAATGAATAATGACAGGAATGGAGAAGAATCGATTCCAGAATCCATAAAGGCACAGGGTGCGCTTCAATATTAACATGGAATGCAAAGTTCTTTACAGACAGTGCTAACATAAAGATCACAATTTTATATTAAGAGCCAAAAACGTTTGAATACAGTCCATTGAGGACATAATTTCAAAGAATCTTAATTACAAAGGGAGAAAAGTACCTTTACAATGAAGAAATCTAGTAGACATCATCATAACCACAGGACCAAATCACCAATTCTGACCACATCAATCATTTATGCATCTCTTGAGGTACCCTGAAGAGACTGCGTCATATATGTAATGCTCCTGTAAAAGATATTAACCTGAAACTATTTGTGTGATAATTCAGGTATTTCCCAAACTATTGGTTTGGAATCTTCATAAATGTTAAAAATAAAAAATTTAAAATAGGGCAGTGGAACTCCCCTAAATGAAAGAACACTAATGTGTGATTGCTGGTTGGAACTAATATTTTTAAAAAGACAATTATAAAACATATTGAAACAATACTTCAGATTCAGTAATGGCATTCTAAAATGCTGAGCTTTTTATGTTTGATAATTAGGGTTATATTAGAAGAATTTACTTCTTTTGAGAAAGAACATGTGAATACAGATAGTGATATGTCAACAATTCCCAAATCATACAGGAAAATGTACATTATTGAGAGTCTATATAGTAATGTGGTAATAATTTAGGTGAATGGTATCCTGTTGTTTGTTTCAGATTTTCTTGAAACTTTTTGTTGAGGATATGGAATTTTAACTCGGAGCCTAGCATTTGCAGGCTAATCTACATGCTAAGTAAGTAATCTACTACTTGATCCATACCCCCAGCCTTTATTGTTCTTATCACTTTTCGAAAAGGGTCTTGCTTTTTGCCAATGGTGGCCTGGACTACAACCCTATTTATGCTTCCTGTGTAGCTGGAATAACTCATTGCATACATCTTTGTATTGGTTGAGGATAGGGCCTCATGAATATTTTACCCAGACTAGCTTCAAACCATGATCCTACCAATTAACCTACCAAGTAACCAGGATGACAAGTGAGTCACCATACCCAGTATGATCTTGAAAACTTATTGACGCTTTCAAAACAAAGACTTGGAGGGAATAAATGATGTGAATTATTAATACAAAATGATAGTAGTAAAATCAGTGAGAAAATAACTTTAGGTTCAAATGTATGCATTCTATCTGGAATTTATGCTGTCACAAATAGAAGAGGAAGTTAGACCAGTAAGTATTTCCCTCTGTTGGTTTCTTGAAGGGGGCCACAGGTGCTTCGACTTTTCACCTCCTATTTAGGGCAAGATGTAATAGAATTTGATGGAAGGATAGTAAACAATAAGAGGGTTTTTTTTTTTTTAAGGTTAAACATGACCTAAGAAAAAGAAGCAGAAAGAATAAAGCTTCAGGTGAAATAAAATATATATTACTAGCTATGATCACAGAAACATTGTCTTCTTCATGGAAATTGTATATAATTGTATCTATTAGTTTTTTTTTTTTTTTTTTTTGCTAGTCCTAAGGTTTGAACTCAGGGCCTGGACACTGTCCCTGAGATTCTTTTGCTAAAGGCTAGCATTCTACCATTTGCGCCACAGTGCCACTTCTGGCTTTTTCTGTTTATGTTGTACTGAGGAATGGAATTCAGGGCTTCATGCATGCTAGGCAAGCACTCTACCACTAAGCCACATTCCCAGCCCTTCTATTAGTAATTTTTTTTTTTTTTGGCTGTGGGGCCTGAACTCTGGGTCTGGGTGCTGTCCCTTAGTTCTTCAGCTCAAGGCTAGTGTTCTACCTCTTGGGCTATAACACCACTTTGGCTTTTTCTGCTTATATGGTACTGAGGAATTGAACCTGGGATCTGGTGCATGCAAGGCAAACACTCTACCACTGAGCAACCTTCCCAGTCACTCTATTACGTTTTTTTTGTTGTTGTTGGTCGTGCGGCTTGAACTCTGGGCCTGAGCACTGTCCCTCAGCTCTTCAGCTCAAGGCTAGCGCTCTACCACTTGAGCTACAGCGCCACTTCCGGTTTTCTGGTGATTTATTGGAGATAAGAGCTTCATGGACTTTCCTGCCCAGGCTGGCTTTGAACCTCGATCCTCAGATCTCAGCCTCCTGAGCAGCTAGGATTACAGGAGTGAGCCACGAGCCCCTGGCTCTATTACTAATTCTTATGACTAATGGTCTTTCTATCTCTACTGTTCTCTCTAGAAAGCCTGACGTGGAGCTGTGGCTCAAGTGGTAGAGCACTAGCCCCGAGCAAAAAAAGCTTAGGGACAGTTCCTAGGTCCTGAGTTCAAGCTCTGGGACCAGCACTCATAAACAAAAAAAAAAGTTCATCCTTTTTCTCTGTGTGTTTTTTTTTTTTGGTCTCAAAGCTACCACTTGAGCCACAGCTTCATTTCCAGCTTTTTTTTTTTTCTTTTTCTTTTGGGGCTTGAACTCAGGGCCTGGGCACTGTCAAAGCTAGCACTCTACCACTTGAGCCACAGCACCACTTCTGGCTTTTTTTGTGTATGTGGTACTGAGGAATCAAACTCAGGACTTCCTGCATGCTAGGTAATCACTCTAGCACTAAGCCATATTCCCAGCCCCAATTTGTCAATTTTTATAACATAGTAGTGATAAATTTGCTAATGAACCATTGACATTCCAATGTCAGGAGGCCTTCATCCTAAGGTATTTTTCTATTGTGTTCTACTATTTAGGTATTACACATTTCAATTTTCAGTTCCAATTACTTTATCTTTTTCTTAGTACAGCATTTTGAACTCAGGACCTGTACTTGCTCAGATTATGCTCTACCACTTGAGCAATGTCTCCAGCACATCTTTTTGGAGATGAATTTTGTCAACTGTTCTGCTCAGCTATTTTCTCCAATCCCCCAGATCTTGGCCACATAGTTAAGATTATTGGCACGAGCCACTGGTGCTAGGAGTTTTTTTTTGGTACTGGTCTTGGGGCTTGAACTCAGGACCTGGGCAATGTCCTTGTGTTTCTTTGCTCAAGACTAGTGCTCTAGGTTGGGTGCAGGTGGCTCACACCTGTGAGACTACTCAGGAGGCTGAGTGAGATCTGAGGATCGCAGTTCAAAGCCAACCTCAGGCAGGAAAATCTTTGAGACTCATCTCCAATTACCCACCAGAAAACTGGAAGTGGTGCTATGGCTCAAGTGGTAGAGTGCTTGCCTTGAGCTGAAGAGCTGAGGGACAGCGCCTAGGCCCAAAGTTCAAGCCCCACCACCAACAAACACAAAAAAAGACTAGTGCTCTACCACTTGAGCTGCATCTCCACTTCAGGCTTCTTTTGGTGCCCAATTGTATATAAGTTCCTGCCAGACCTGACTTTTCTTTTTGCTTTAGGTTAGTTTTCTACCACTACAGCCACAGTTCCACTTCAGCTCTTTTGGTGATTAACTGGAGACAAAAATCTTATGGACCTTCCTGCCTGAGCTGGTTTTGAATTTCAATCCTTAGATCTCAGCCTTCTGAGAAGCTAGGATTACAGGCGTGAACTAGCCAAGAATAATTTTTAAATATGGTATAAAGTAAATGTCTAAATCTAGTTTGTCCAACACAATTTGAAGAGGCTCTCCCAATTTAGTGGTCTTGGTATACTTGTTAAAACACATAAGCCTATATAGGGAGAATATAAATAATCTGATTAATTATCAATTATGATTTATTAAAAATTAATAACCTGGGAATATTATTCCACTGGTCTAATACACATGTCTTTATGGTTGTACTACAATGTAGTTATAGGTTTCAACTTATTTGGGAAATTTACTGATTTGGTTTAATTTCATCAGCAACTGTCAAACTGCCTTCCAAAGTAGCTGTAATATTTTGCATCTACCCTAAGGAGAGGTTCCTCTCATTCCTTATCTTGGTCTGTGGGATTTTGACAGTCCTAATTAGATCCTATCACATTATTGCATGGATCCTTGCAAATCCATAAAGAAAGATGATAATGGACCATCTATTCATATGCATGCTTTACACTTGTTTAGCTTTTTCCATGAATTGTTTCTAGATCTTTTCACTATTGTAACTCAGATTTTTTTTTTTTTTTGGTGGTCATGGGGCTTGAACTCAGGGCCTGAGTGCTGCTCCTGAGCTCTTTGCTCAAGGTTAGCGTGCTACTGCTTTGAGCCGCAGAGCCACTTCCTGCTTTTTCTGTGATTAATTGGAGATCAGAGTCTATGCACTTTCCAGCCTGGGCTGGCTTGGAACCGTGATCCTCAGATCTCAGTCTCCTGAATAGCTAGGATTATAGGAATGAGCACAGCTGGTTTTGTCTTTTTTGCCTGTACTGGGACTTGAACTCAGGATGCTTTTTAGCTTTTTCACTTAAGGCTGGTGTTTTACTACTTGACCCACAGTTCTACCTCTACAGTTTCTGAAGAGTATGCTATACAGAGGTTATTTTTTTTCCTTCCCCTCCCCCCCCCACCATTTTCTACATTGGATTACGTCTGCTCCTTTGTCAAAATGTCAGGTGACAGGACTAGAGATATACAGCTCAGTTAGGCAGTGTGTGTGCTTGGCTCTGGCTCTGTCCTTTCTACCACAAAGACAGTAACAAAAATCAAGAAGTTCTATAGTTTTTGCTCTTCAGACACTTAATTCATTTTGACTTTTTTTTTGTAATGTGTAGAGAGGGGCTCAACTTGGTTGTGTATATCTGTCTCACACCTGTAATCTCAGCTATTTCAGGAGGCTGAGATCTGAGGATCAAGGTTCAAAGCAAGCTCTGGCGTAAGTCTCCAAACTCTATCTCCATTAATCAGCAAAATGACTGGGAGTATGGTTTCAAGTAGTAGACTGCCAGCTGTGAGTGAAAAAGCTAAAAGCTCAAGCTGTAAGTTAGGATTATTCTAACAGACCTTAAGTCACTCGAATTTCTCTATGAATTCATATCCTGAAAAATGGGGCAAAAAAGGCTTTTATGCTAACAGGGATTATGCACATGTGTTGGTTATAATTGGTTGCTCTTAGCTGAACCAAAGCCTCATCAAAGCAGAGTGGACTGCATTTAAATTTGATTCCATCTAAATGTTACTAAGATATAAGAGAAGTCTCATTCGCCTTTGTCTTGTACTTCTGTGTTCATTTTTTTTAAACTTTTGTTAGAGTGTCCACTATACAAATCAAAGAATTACAGTACATGTCATCCCCAGAATCTATAAATGTGTTCTTGGCTCATTCTGTAAAAGCCTAGTAGAATTACCATTACAAACACATTTGCCCATCCACAATATTCGAAAAGAACTTGAGCTTCTATACCTTAATAGGAAAAAAAAATCTGTTCCATTTTATGGAGGAGCATATTTTGCTGGTTTGAAAGAATATGATGCATACAGTTTTCTAGCAATTTTCTTTGTTTCTTTTTACAGTAGTATCTTTGCTGTACTCTTGCTGATGGCTGCTAGATTTTAATTTATTTGTTTCCCTACTTGATAACATTAGTGATTCTGAGTTCAGTATTTCATTTGTTTTTTCCTCATGTAATATTGGTGAAGGATCCAGGAATATGACACAAAGGTGGAATAAACATTAATTTTGTGCAAAAAAAAAAAAGAATTGGTTGCTCTTTTGGTTGGTAATGTGGCTTGCATTGCATGAAGCCCTAGGTTCAATTCCTCAGTATCACATAAACAGAAAAAGCTGGAAGTGGTGCTGTGGCTGTAGAGAGCTAGCGTGAGCAAAAGCAGCTCAGAGACAGTGTTTAAGCCCCTGAGTTTAAGCCCCAGAACTGGCAAAAAAATAAACTTATTTTTTTCTTTTTTGATGTGTTTCATGTAAATAACTAGTACACTTATATAAACTTTTTTTTTTTTTTTTTCTTGGCCAGTCTTGGGGCTTGAAGTCAGGGCCTAGATGCTGTCCCTGAGCTTTTTTGCCCAAGGTTAATATTCTACTTCTATTCTTTTGGTAGTTAATTTAAGTGTCTCAGACTTTCCTGCCTAGGATGGCTTTTGTATTTCGATTCTCAAACCTCACTTTCTTAAGTCAGGCCGTAAACTCTTAATAACCACTTTACCTACTTAAAATACTTGAATTTAAACTGGGCATTAATACCTCACCCCTGTAATCCTAGTTACTCAAAAGTTTGAAACCTGAGGATCATTGTTAGGTTTAAAGCCAGCCTCTTCAGCAAAGTCCCTAAGACATTTCTCTTCACTTAACCACTAAACAAAAACAACAAAAAACAGCGGTGGTTCAAATTGTAATGTGAAAATATCAACAACTTTAAAATTTTTTTTCAGGTATTTTTTTTTCAGATATGTGTACCTCTAAATACTAGATTTACTGCACTATCCCAATAGGATGTTATATGAAACCTGTTTAAATATACTAATAACACATAATTGCTCTTTTGTACATTATTAGTTTTATTCATGTATTCATCACTTGCTCGCTCTTTGACAACTAGAACTTTTCTTTTACCTCATGGACTTCCTTTAATGAGACCTTTCTGATTACAGTTGCTCATATTTTAACACCTTACTTGAAAGGTATTTTTGCAAGGCCCACAGTTTTAGGTTGATAGTCATTTTTCCTGGCCATATTAGAACTGTCCTTCCGTTGTTCATATGATTCTTCTGCTACTGTTCAGTTCTGTGAACATTCTATAGACTACCTCTTTTAAATATTGGCTCTTCACCATACCTTTTTCATTTCTGGAATTCTGACTAAATATGTATTATAGACATTCTCTATTACTCTATGTATTTCAAATTTATTGCTTGTCTGTTTTTTCAAAAACTAAAAGGCTTTATAACAAAATCTACTCAAGGTTTTACAAGTGATCCAAAACTTACCAAATTCTATTATTATTTTAAGGTATGGTTCTATTGTTTTTGCTCATTCTCAGGTGTGACATTTCATTTCCTTATTTGATTATTAACTCTGTGTGCTGCTCTTTTCTTGAAATATGATCTTCATTGGCTTATGGTAGTTGTCTGTGAAACCAATAGGCTACAGTCACTTTAAATTTACAATTAGGGGTTACTTTAGTCACCAAGATAGTGTGAATCTTCATCCAAAAGGTGTGAATCCAGGCTGCCTAACTCCAGCTTTTCACACAGAACCACCAGGGAGTACTGTATTTCATAAGGAAGAGGGTGGGGAAGCAAATTAAGTTATCTTTTACTGACAGCTTATTCCTTTTTGGTATAAATTTAATAGCACAAGAACTTATTTAAGAATCCTCAATTTCGGGGGGGGGGGGGGAAGATGGGGGAGCAGGGGGAGGATGGGAAGGGATGGGGAGGGGAAACAAAGGAAGAGGCTACAATGTTTGATAAGAAATGTACTCATGGCTGGGAAGGTGGCTCAGTGGTAGAGCGCTTGCCTTGCATGCCTGAGGCCCTGGGTTCGATTCCTCAGCACCACATAAGCAAAAAGAAAAAAACTGGAAGTGGCGCTGTGGCTCAAGTGGTAGAGGGCTAGCCTTGAGCTGAAGAGCTGAGGGACAGTGCCCAGGCCCAGAGTTCAGGCCCCACGACCGGACCCAAAAAAAAAAAAAAAAAAAAAAAAGAAATGTACTCATTACCTTGCCCATGTAATTGTAACCCCTCTGTACAGTATTTTCATAATAAAAAAATAAATAAATAAAAAGACAAAAAAAAATCCTCAATTTGGGCTGATCCCAGGCTTGTGTCTTTCACCTGTTTGTATAGTTTTTGCCAGGGTGACCTATTCAGATTCCCCATATTCTACGCATGTGTGTGTGTGTGTGTGTTGTGTGTATTTCTTTCTTTTTTTTTTGTCAATCGTGGGGCTTGAATTCTGGGCCTGGGGCTGTCTCTCAGCTCATCAGCTCAAGACTAGCACTCTATCACTCTACCACAGTGCCACTTCTGGTTTTCTGGTGGTTAATTGGAGATCAGTCTCATGGACTTTCCTGCCTAGGCTAGCTTTGAACTGTGATCCTGAGATCTCAGCCTCCTGAGTAGCTACGATTACAGGCATGAGTCACAGGTGCCCAGCCTTCTTCAATGATATTAATAGCAAACCTTGACTCAGTATTCCATTTCTCTAATAATAAATTATCATGCAGATCTCTGGATATTCTTTCCTTTTTAAGCCAGTTTTTGTAATCTACATATCATACTTTCCTATACAACTATGTAATAATTCATCAGGGTTCAGATCTGAGTTTTCTCATTTCTTTATTTCCTGTGTCACTAGTTTACCTTACATTACAAACATCCATTTACAGATAGCTATTCTCCTAACAGCCTCCTAAAAGAATTTCTAGCTTATACAAATGATGTGACATTTATCTAGTAGTAGCAAAGCTCTGCTTTGTATATATTCTATATCTTTGGTTCTCCGTGCTAGTTTCTATAACTCTTCTCCCGATCCATTCTTGGTCATGTGTAAAACTCTGCATGTAAAGTTTAAATAAATGCCAAGCTAAGCTGGGTGCCAGTGGTTCATATCTGTAATCCTAGCTACTCAGGAGCTGTGGTTCAAGCGGTAGAGTGGAAGCCTTGAGCAAAAGGAGCTCAGGGACAGCACCCAGGCACAAAGTTCAAGGCTAGAACCAGAAAAAAAAAAATCTAAACTATGTAATGTAGTCCAAATATTGGTGCATAATCAAACTACTGCCTATATGTTCATAATAACCTTACACCATGGACAGATTTTTTCAGTTTCTCAAATATGCCAAATACTTTTTTGTTGTTGTTGGTCATGGGACTTTGAACTCAGGACCACAGCGCTGTCCCTGAGCTCTTCTGCTCAAGGTTAGTGCTCTACTACTTTGAGCCACAGCTCCACTTTTGGTATTCTAGTAGTTAACTGGAGATAAGAGTTTCATGGTTTTTCCTCCTCGGGCTGGCTTTGAACCACAATCTTCAGATCTGAGCTTCCCGAGTAGCTAGGATTATAAGCATGAGTCACCAGTGCCCAGCAAATATGCCAAATTCTTTCCCACTCCAGATCATGGATATTTATTCCTTTCTTCCTGGGATATGATTCCTTGCTTTTGCATGGTTAATCCTTGCATTTCAGATTTCACTATAACTTGATTCTATCAGATGACTTCCCCGATCACCTAATGCAACACTATCTTGAGTTTTTTAAAAAATAATATTTATCATTATTAATGATTGAGTACTTACTGTATGGTTATTTAAGTATCTGGAACATTTGCTAAATGATCTCTCTTCTTTTCAATATACCCATGGGAAAAGTATAAGTCTTACGAGAAGTGACACCAAAGAAAGTGAAGCAACACTGATTACACAGGTAAGAATCAGGTCAAGATGGGATAGATGCTCAGATATATCCATAATGCTTAAAGTTAGGTGACAAAGATTACTTTATATTATATGCAAATTATATAACATATAAGGGAAAAGGAAGAAAGAAATGAGGAGCCAAAACAGAAAGCATATATCTAATTGATGATGTGAGGCCCATGGGCAAGGAGTTCCCTCTATTCTACCATAGCCGACCAGCTTTCCCTTCCATAACTGTAACTATTTCTGACCAGTATAATTTTCCTGTTTGGCATAAAATGTTATATAACTTTCCCTAATCATTTTATCTCACTACTTAACTTCCAGGGCCTTTCTGAAAACTTTAATGGCAGAAAAAGATCCCTTGTTATCTCTGTAGCCCTTTAATTCATTTCCAAAGAAATGCAGTTACTCAGTAAACTATTGCATATATCTCATTATTCTACCTTGGCTACCAGGACAAAAGCCACATTTTACGGTAATATGTAAATTAGGTTTCAGGTATTTATTATATTTATAGCACCACAGTAGTGGCTGAGCAAGGAGAAATGGCCAGTTTAACACTCTCCTATCCCCACACCATTTCTACTGTTGCAGAGCCTACATCACAGACTAAGATAAAGCGGGATCTCTAGAGCTACTAGCCCATGCAGCTGTGGTAATAGCCACATTAGGAATGAGTACATAAATTAAATCTATCCACGATAACTTCACTTTTTAATTTCTTCATAGGAAGGGTCATTTTATTTCCACCTGAAAAGAGCGAGCATGAATGAGAAAAAGACTTTTTCATAATTACAATATTCATTAAACTGTCAATTAAAATTATTTCTTAGATTGTGACTATCAAATACATCAAATACATTTCAAACTAAATATAATTTATTTATATTAAAAATTTCATAAAGTAATGCAGTTTACAAAATGCAAGCATTATTATACAACTAATCAGAAGAAAGATGTTGGCCAGAAACTATTACCTTTATGGCTGTGAGTGAGTTTTCGTCTTCTTCTGACAATAGATCCTGTTCGTGATAATATAAGCCATCATTGATAACTCTAGCAAGTTCCAATGTAATTTCTGTGCGAGATGTGTGGTTGCCTATTTGATCTTCTCCAGGATGTTTTCTCAAATATGGTGGTATCTGAGTTACAATCAAAATCTTGTTTAAGTCCTGGTCATCAATTTCATAATCAGAATCATTATCAGACCAATCATTAAGTGTGTTTTTTGGTCCTATTTGTTCCATCTCTTCATCAAATAAAAAATTAGGTTCTTGTTCTACTGGAAAATATAGCTGATTTGATGTCTCTTCACATACAGATACTGATTCCTGAAGTTAAAAAAAACATGATTTTTATGAAAGACTGTTTCTATCACTTTTAAAATAAATGTGATATAACAATATTATAAATAGGTAACATCAAGTTTGTATGTTTAATGACTAGTTTAGCAGACAAATTCTAAAGGAAAATTTAGTAGTATTAGTTTGGCCTAATAAAAGGAATTACTAAAGCTGGATACCACCAGTAGCTCACACCTATCACCCTAGCTACTCAGGAGGCTGAGATCTGAGGATCACAGTTCAAAGCCAGGCAAAAAGTCCTCCTGAGACTCTTATCTCCAATTAACCACTCAAAAACCAGAAGTGGTGCTGTGGCTCAAAGTGGTAGAACACTAGGCTCGAGCACAAAGAGGCTCAGGGACAGCACATTAAATTCAGAGTTAAATAGAAAACTAAAGAAAAATGAAATTTAATTATAAGAGGATTATAATAAAGTCTTTTAGATTTGGGATGGTCCTTAGATCATCCTAATATTGAACTGATTCTCTTCAATTAGGCCATGAAAAAAATGCCAGAAAGGGGTAACATTGTCTGAAAAGAAATGTACTCTTTACCTGATTACATTATTATAACACCTCTATATATTGTCTTTATAATAATAAAAAAGGGGAGAGACACCTAGAGAGGTGAATTTATTTTGCCCATTAATTCAGAATTTGAACATAGAATCTTGCACTTGCTCAGCTGGCATTATACTTCTTAATCTATGCTCCCAGCCCTGTTTGTTTTGTTTTTCACTTGTAGGTTATTTTGGAGATGGGAGTCTAGAGACTTTTCTGCCTGAGAGAGCTTCCAACCTTGATCCTCTGGTTCTCAGCTAGGATTACACGATGTGAGCCATCATGTTACTTTCAGGTTTAGTGTCCTTTGGTAGTCTAAAACTGCTTTCATATATGCATATGTGTATATATAGTTAAATATATGTATTTGTATGTGGACATATGTGTAAATACATGGGCTACTGAAGCTCTTGATTGGCCTTTTCTGCTCAAGGTTGATGCTCTACTACTTCAGCAAATATTCCAATTCCAGCTTTTTGCTGGCTAATTGGACCTAAGAGTACCCTACATTTGCCTAAATTGGCTCTGAACCTCAATCTTCACATCTCAGCCTCCTGAGTAGCAAGAACTGCAGGCATGAGCTATACTAGCAACAGCTAATCTGATTGCCTTTCATCTCACAATACAATAGTCTCTTAGTTGATCCCTCTATATTGCTCCCTATCCCACCCTAATTGTCCCGATTTTCACATCATCTTTCACTGTCACTTTGCTTTTCCCCCAAGGCTAGTGCTCTATCAGCTGAACCAAACCTCTACTTCTGGCATTTTGCTGGTTAATTAGAGGTAAGAAGAGTCCCAGAGACTCTTCTTCCCAGGCTGGCCTAAAACAGAGATCAGATCCTCAAATCTCAGTTTCCTGAGTAACTAGGACCACAGGTTATGAGGCCTAGGGAGGGAGGAAGAGAGGGGGAGGGAGGAGGGGAAGAGAGAGAGAGAGAGAGAATGGGAGTGAGTTGCTGAGACCACTTAGTTGGCTTCCGGCCCAAGCAGGCTTCAAGAAGAGATCCTCCAGTCTCAGCGTTCTTAGTAGCTAGGATTACAGGTTTTTGTTTTTTATTCATCTCTCTCTCTTTTTTAATGACAATCTTACAACTGTGGTTAAATGAACAGCTATTATTTTTAAGAGAATTCCATAGGTCTATAACTACAGGTACGTTAAGCTATGTGTTTAATTTCTATCTAAATGTTCACATATTTGCAGAGTTAAAATATAAGGTTAATGTATGCAAAATGCTAAGTGCTCTTTTTCATGTTATGTACATTAAGCTAAATGAACACTACTGTGTATAGAAGATTCATTTGTACAATTTGACACAAGTCTCTTGGGCTCACTGTTATTGTTCACTAAATGTGTGAGTTGTGATGTTTCTCAGTCCTATACAGTACACTTCTATTGTACCTAGACAGCTCTAAATTTTACTCCACAAGTTAATATTTTTTGTGACATCTATTTTAACTGTGTTAGTAACTGTTGGTGGGTCATTTATATATTCAACATATTTGTGTTCCCAAACAAAAGTATATAATCCTAAACTGCCAAACATGGGAGAGCACTTCGCCAAGCCAGTCACCTCTAAATTGTACCCTTGTGTGTACGTTTGTGTGTCTGTGTTCCTAATCATAACCAAGAAAACCTAATGGTACAGGTATAATGTCATCATTCATAAAATGCCATATGTACTATAAATAACAAGCCTGTTCTGTCAACTACTAAGCTGTTTTTCAAATTTTAACCACAGTTTTTGTCAGTGTGGATCCTTCTTTATGGTATCTATGAGTAAATTCATGGAAAACAACTCTAGTAAGCACTTGTTTATAAGGTTGGTTCTATTTATATAACATTGACTCTGATGCTGAAAATAGCCAAGGACACTAATGAAATTTGTTCTCTACAGCTTAATGTAGTGTATCATATTCTAAATGAACTGCTTTTGAGAAAAATTAAAAAACTGGAAACACTTAGCAGCAAGGAAGCTGAGGTCTGTGACCTTAACCTGTGGAGACTTATTACAGTATGCAGATGATCTTTCCTTAATTTCATGGGGTCTGTAGACACTGCATCTCTCCACAAAAGACATAAATCCCTCTAAACAAAGTGTAGGTAAATTCCTAGCCCACATTCTAACTTCAGTGTATCTAATTTTTTTCCTAACTTTCTGAGGAGAAACAGCTCAAAACTTACCTGTGGAATGCCTGGGCCTTGACACAAATGACTAAGTCCCTTTTAAGATTATCCAGGACCTGGCTGGAAAGCAATAAAAAAGCTGCTCAAAACTTAAAAGGTATACTGGTATCTGCCCTAGGCACGGGAAATTCAGATCTAGATAAACTACCATTCTATATGCAACTAAAAGGCAAGGCTGATATGAAAGTTCTCATTCAAAGCCAGGGAAAATTACACAGCCTATGCTTATTTTTAAAAACTCTTAGATGCTGCTGTATCCACAGACATGCCTCTTGGATTTATATTTCAAAAACAGCCTAATAAATCAAGGACTAAAAAGTTTTGCTTCTGAGTCATGACAGGATTTAAAGCAACCTCCCACCTCCCAGAGACACTCAACATTAAAGTAAAACACTGTTCACAGAGGGTAGCTGTAACTTAATCAGTAAATCTAAAATAAACAGACTTAGGTTGCCATCTTTGGAGTAGTTATCAATCCACTATGTGCTCTTTATGAATGGGAAGTATTGTCAATTAACGTCACAATCTTTAATGTTTTATTGTTCTTTTAAAATATATTAAATCAGCTTTGTCTATATAGAAAGTCCAGGTTTTCACAAACATTGCTTTTTATGTTTCTCTTAGTAAAAAGAACAGTTTGATGTCTTCTAGTCTTGATGGACACAGCGCAATATATCCTAGCACTTCCTAAAAACAAGAAAAGAAAACTGACCTTTTGGTTCCCTTGCTAGATAGGCCAGAAGTAGAACAGATGAGAAACAGGAAAATTATCCCCACTATACCTCCTTTTAAATGTTATAAGATTAGGATATGTGAAGTGCCTTCTCCTTTAAAATAGTAAAAGTTGGGAAACTCTTCCAAGGATGGAAAAGGACAAAGAGCGTATATGGCAAAAGGAAATCCTGAAAACTTACCTTAAATATGTTCAAAAATGAAAGAGGAACTTTAAAAATAAGTACAATAGCTGGGCACTAGCGGCTCATGCCTATAATCCTAGCTACTCAGGTGGTTGAAATCTGGAAGCATAAGAATCTTACCTCCAATAAACTACCCAAAAAAACCTCAAGTGGAACTGTGGCTCAAGTGGTAGAGCACTCACCTTGAGCAAAAGAAGCTCAGGGACAACGTCCAGGCCTAGAGTTCAAGCCCTAGGACTGGAAAACAAACAAACAAAAAAATTAGTATAATAGCTGGGTATCTACCAGTGGCTCACATCTGTAATCCTAGCTACTTAGGAGGCTGAGATGTGAGGTTTGAAACCAACCCAGACAGAAAATTCTTGTATTTAAGAAATTCTCATATCTTAAAAAAAAAAAAGCTAGAACTGGGCATGTGACTCAAATAGTTGAGGACCAGCCTTGAGCAAAAGAGCCAAACAAGAGCATGAGGCCCTAATTTCAAGCCCTAGTACCAGCAACAATTTTTTTAAAAATAAAATGGGTTTCTTCTACATAACAATTCTAACATTTTAACTTTTCCAAATTTTAGACTTGTATCTGACAAATAAAAACATCACCAACTGTACTTCTGTACTCAGGTTACACCATGGTTCATCTGACTTAGTATAACATACCTTTAATTTCACTGGGAATGGGCTGTGTCGCTTTTTTACTTCCATCCATGGTTCTGAATCCAAGTCAGGTAAACTGGTAGATAAACCTCTAGACATTGCTTGAAGATTACTTGTTTCATTCTTCTGATGTGGGCTCAATGGACTTCCAATTCTTGGAGAAATTGGGGCAGACCCTACAATTTTAAATTAGTTCTATGTTAAAATGGTTTTCCTTGCTTATGAAATACATTTTCACAAGCATTCTAACTTCAAGAGTATCAGTATGAATAACTAATTATGATGGTAATCTATTTGGGAATCAAGTTATCAGTGAAATCTTTTTTTTTTCAGTGAAATCTTTTTAAGTAAAGATTAAGACCAGTAAGTTATAATTAAATCAAATTTCAACTGCTCTTACATCATAGTTATTCCATAGCACTAAGTCAAAATTAGTTTATTATTTCACTAGGACTGTTATTATTCCTACTTTACATATTTAACAAGATTAATGTACTAAATGAAGACTATCCAAATATCATCTTGGCTCATAATGAATACTGAAAAGTAAATGTCACTATACTGAAGTGTACAACTTCAGCAATAACTTTCAAAATATCTAAAAGTTATTGGAATTTAAAAGGTCCTTCTTTTCCATACTAGAAATGCCAGTTTATTTCAAATAAAAATGTATTTCTATAAAATTCAAGTTTTCTTTATATTTTTTAAAAGCTACAGCATTTTTAAGTTTTATATTTTCATGCTCAGAAAGATGATGCAATATGGACTTGTTTTTAAAAGTACATATTGAAACATGTTACAAACCTTTTCAACACAAATTTTTAATGTAAAACTGCAAAAGTCATTGTTTATCCTCAATTCATTGAAAACTACACAGTTCAATGTTACATCAGAAAGCTGAAATAAGTCAATACCAACAATCTTTTCATTTATTAGAGGTATACTGCAGGACTGGGTAAAAGTGCTCTGAAATTTTTACTTCCATGTACATGAAGGCTTTAGTACTTCTCCCAGAATATTTTACTTTTAAAAAGAGACATATTTCTGAAAAGAAAAGCTTCTAAAACTCTGCTTTCAATACAGTAGACCTTGACTGTAGGTATAGCTGTGTCAGAGAACCTGCCTTCCATGTGAGGCCCTGGATCAATATCCAGTGCCACAAAACAAGCTAAAACACACAACAATCAATTTTTTTCCACATCTGTGGCTAGCTGGGGCTGGAGAGTGGTATGAATGGTACAGACTGACTGTGAAGATACCAGAAGATTTGGAGGTGACAGGAATTTGTTATATCTTAATTGTACTGTTGGAATCACAATAGTATACTGGTCAGAACTATATATTCTTAAACTGGATGTGCATAAATTACAAGTTAAAATTGTTTGAAAAAGTAATAAGAAAATTTTGCAACTAGCTATATGCAATTACTGACCTCTTGAAAGGTCAGTAATTTTTAAAGGTGCTCAGAACACGTGTAAAATGTGTATCAGAAAATACCTGGTATCTTACCTTCTCAAATACTACCAAAGTTTAGCACTGAGTGTATGTTGTAAATAATATGTAGATATAATAAAACATTTAATAAAAATAGCGAACTTAAATGTTTTGTAGCAACTATTTCTATTGGATACTGCTGTTCTATAATCATTCTTGACCCGGTATATCAACTGATACTTTTTTTGGCTGGTCTTGAGGCTTGAACTCAGTGCCTGAGCTTCTTTTGCTCAAGGCTAGTGCTCTACCACTTGAGCCATAGCATCACTTTTGGCTTGTTCTGTGGTACTGAGGAATCAAACCCAGGGCTTTGTGCATGCTAGGCAAGCACTCTACCACTAAACCACATTCCCAGCCCCTCAACCGGTCCTTTACAAATAATTCAAATGCAATACAAGGCTTAGATTTCTTCACAATGCTAAAGCTGCATGGTTAGAAAAAAAAATATGAATTCATGGATACTTCCTAACAGTATGAATTTGTAAATATAGTAAATAAAACTTTAAAAAGGAGACAATCACATTATCCTGCAGCATTTGAGGAATGACTTTGCTCCCTACACAACTACTGTGTGAAATACCTAAATTACTACATATACGAATTATACATTTACGAATGACAAGAACAGCAACTAGCATATGGTATAAAAATCAGTAATTACTATTTTAATGTAGAAACGTAATCTTCTAACATCCACTTCATGGTTTGTCATGTAATCATCCCCAAATGTTCATTTAGCTTGAACTACACTTCCACCATGTTTCATTGTTTGCAAAACATATGTTCTTAGAAATAGAATTACATTAAGATATCAAAGCATTTGGATAAGATGAAAATTTAAGACTTCTAATAGGATGTTTTATATTGGCTTATACAAATGCGCTGTATGGTTTTCTACACCCTTATTTAGTATATAAAAATATACTAAATGATATATTGGTAGAGTTTAAGACTAACAGCCAACCACAAATCTTGAATTATCAAATCTATTTATGTAGATGTAAAAATTATTAGGACACATACTTTAATGATTTCTTAGTTACGTTTTGTGAAAACAGAAAATTCACCTTTCCCGCTTTTCCACTAAAATTTTCAGCTTGGCTTTCCAAATATAAATTGCTATATATACTCTTATCTAGTATGACTTTTTTTCCCTTCATTAGGAGATCACAGTTCTGAAGAACTACAAGCACTTTCCAAAGGATTATATAGTTTTTGTGTGGCATTTTCAAACATTTCCGCGTATCGTATCATTTTCAAAGGAAATCACACCACTTATTTAATAATCATGATTTTTAAAGGAAAAACAGAATCAAGATTGTCAGGAAACCGAGTTCTCAATTTGATGATTAAGATCCTTAAGTTGATAGTACAACACTACGTCCACTAACAGAGGAAAACCTCATTTCAAAAGTCATCTTACCAGTCTCATAATCAACCTTTTGTGGTGCATTAAGGTCTTCTGCTCAGTGCAAATGTCAACCCATGTTACAATTCAACCTCCAAAGAGGAAAAAATAGAATTTAAATCTTTGATAAAGAGGATGGATTATAATATTTTACAATATTAAAATCTTGAAAGGTTATGTTGTCCAAGGTTATGTTTTTAAAGGTAGCTACACTTGACAGTCTTTTTTTCCCATTTCTTTTTCCTTAAAAACATTTTTTTTTGTATGGGTACTAGGGCTTGAACTCAAGGTCTGGGCTCTGTCCCTTAGCTTTTCTCAGTCAAGGCTGGTGCTCTACCACTTGAGCCACTTCGTTTTTGCTGGTTAGAGATAGGAGTCTCATGGACTTTCCTGCTTGGGCTGTTCAGCTTTCTGAACAGCTACGATTACAGGAATGAGCCACTGGTTCCTGGTGACTTCTCATCTCATTTCTACTTCACTTTTTTGGTGACACACCAGTTCTCCATTGACTTTAGGAAACTAGGCTTTCTTATCAAAAGTGAATTGTTACAGTCAAAATTTTGGGATTCATAGAGAAAGCTTATATACATATTTAGTCCTATGACCTAAAATAAATCAACATAATAATTCTATGACACTCCATTCTTTATTTCATTCATTTAATCACCTACCTTCTTATAACATTGTGTAAAAAATCTAATATTTGGCCAGACACCAGGTAATAAAGTCCTTGAGACTCTTATCTCCAATTAACCACCAAAGCTGAAAATGGAACTGTGGCTCAAGTGGTAGAACACTAACCTTGAGTGAAAAGGCTCAGGGATAGCACCCAGGCACTGACTTCAAGCCTCAGGACTGTGAGACATGCACACACACATGCATACGCATGCGCACACACACACACTCATAACATTTGTGAACTTTTATTATTCCCTGACTTTTTTGTAGATGTATGTGAATGTCATTAGTATGTTAAAAAAAAAATCACAAAAATGTACAAAGCGTTGATTTTATTCTTGCAATTTTATTAATAATGCACAAATGGTTAAGAGACAGGCATCACCAACTTGACTGACCTATCTTTGCTATCCTGAGGGAAAGGGATTTTCTATTGTATCCCACTTACCCAACAACTGCTCATAAGATGGCTGAAAAATATCATCTTGGACCCAAGTTTACACAATAAATAAATGTAACTTATACAGTCATTATATCTTTTTAAAAAATAAACAAAAAAATTAAAACAATGTCACTTTTCTTCAACATTTAAAACACTCACCCAAATTTCTAACTGGAAATAGAAGAGACTAACAAGAAATATGAGATAAAAGTATCTTTGAAACTGTCCATCATGGTTTATTGATGGGCAGCTCTCTCATACTGGTGTATAAAAATACATTTCTTAAGAGTAAAGGAAAAAATACCCTTATTTATTTCTTAAATTTCTTACTACTTACGTGTCCACATTAATAATCTTACAGTCCATGTGAAACACCATGACAACATGTGTTTTGCACTGTACTTACTGAAAGGAAAATCAAATAGCAAAGGAGCTAACAACCTGGGAAATGCTACTCAATCCTCTCTTTCTGCTTTATTGATCTGGGCACAAGTATATATGCTTGGAAACAAAACACAGAATCTTGCAGTATTTCCACAATGATAAAATTAACTTTCCCACCGTGAATAAAAGTAGCCCATGAAGCCCAGGCTAATTTCACAGAAATAGGCAGCTCCTGTAATAACAATAGCAGTCTTCTGGTCTGTCTCACATCATCCCAAAGGTGGTTATCTCCACTGTAGTGCTGGCCCAACCTCCTTCACAAGGGGTTGAGAGTAGATATTCTTGCACAGAAGGCAGTCTGGTCGCTCTCACTTCTGCAGCACAATTTGTTCCAATATTTACAATGGCATGTCAGTGAGTCACCTATTCCACTGCGTATTCCGACCAAATGACATCCAAGAGCATCAGTAGATCATCACCCTGACTGAAAAAAGTTTAAGCACACATTTTTTTCCCAAGAGGGAATGTCTTTAAAATGATCCAGGAAAAAAAAAATCTTAATAATAAAGTAGTTTTTGGAAACCCTATAAACAACCAGATTAAATAGAACCCCAATGGTGCTTTAGAAGGTGGGTCATCTTATCTTTCAAAGATTAAGGTTAATGCATATTGGCAGCAAAAGTAAAGGAAAGCTATCCCACTCCTGAGTCAAAATTTCTAGACTACTCAAATCTCACAGGAGGAGAAACTGACATATCTATAGTCATTCAGTAAAATTAAGATGGGTAGGAACTCCACAGATAATAAAAATACACATGTACTTTAATAGGAAACACAAGAGCTCCATCCATAATTCTTAGATCCTTAATTAAGTTATAGCTCTGTGTGGGAAACAATGTGAATAGGATGAAGAAAATTATAAATCATTTAGTTATCTTTAATTTTTCTACAAAAGCCAATAAAATAAAGAAGATAAGTAAAATGGATCAAACAGCCCACTGTTATGCTGTTTGCTGTAGAAGAAAAGCTGTTACCTGTATGTGAGCAAAAGGCTTGGCCTGGTACAAACTCTGGACAATCAATCAACTGAGAGAAGTCTGTTTGTGGCACATTTCGTGGAGGAGGGCCTGGGATTGGCCATTTTTCTGGCTCTATCTTTTTTCTCATTTTCTCATCCACAATTTCGACTTCTGTACTATCCTTCAGTGCCTAAAAATAGAAATTTCAAGCTATTAAAGAACTGACTCAAAAAACTAATTGCATCTTATAGTTGGAGTAACCTAAATATTATAGATCTGAAGTTTGCAGATTACCTTGCAGTTATTAGTTGTAAAAATATCCACGAAACAAATAGCTATTAATAACAAAGTGAATTTTAAAACTGTTCCTATAAAATAGCAAATAATTGTACTTAATGCTGATTTAACTTCTACCAGGTAACTTTTTCCCCCCACAATTAGAATAGTCATTTAGGGACCAAATAGAAGCCTTCAACTTTTTTTTGGGTCTGGTCATGGGGCCTGAACTCTGGGCCTGGGCACTGTCCCTCAGCTCTTCAGCTCAAGGCTAGCCCTCTACCACTTGAGCCACAGTGCCACTTCCGGCTTTTTTCTTTTTGCTTATGTGGTGCTGAGGAATCAAACCCAGGGCCTCAGGCATGCAAGGCAAGCGCTCTACCACTGAGCCACCTTCCCAGCCCAGCCTTCAACTTTTATCAGTATGTGTGCGCGCGTGTACATGCCAGCACTGGGACTTGAAGTCAGGGCCTGGGCACTATCCTCTAGTTTTTTCACTTAAGACTAGTGCTCTGTCAGTTGAGGCACAGCTCCACTTCAGCTTTGTGCTGGCTAACTAGAATTAAGAATCTCACTGAGGGCCGGGCGCTGGTGGCTCACCCCTGTAATCCTAGCTACTCAGGAGGCTGAGATCTGAGGATCGCGGTTCAAAGCCAGCCCGGGCAGGAGAGACCGTGAGACTCTTATCTCCAATAAACCACCAGAAAACCGGAAGTGGCGCTGTAGCTCAAGTGGTAGAGCGCTCGCCTTGAGCTGAAGAGCTGAGGGACAGCGCCCAGGCCCAGAGTTCAAGCCCCAGGACCGACAAAAAAAAAAAAAAAAAGAATCTCACTGAGGGGCTAGTCAGGTGGCTTAGTGGTAGAGTGCTTGCCTAGCATGAAGCCCTATATTCCTCAGAAAAAGCTGGAAGTGGCTCTGTGGCTAAAGTGGTAGAGTGCTAGCCTTGAGCAAAAGCAGCTCAGAGACAGTGCCCAGGCCCTGAGTTCAAGCCCCAGTACTGGCAAAAAAAAGAGTTACACTGACTTTCCTTGCAGGCTTTGAATCACAATCCTCAGATCTAAGGCTCCTTAGTACCTTGGAATTACAATCCTAACAATCACAAGTCTAGATATTCACCCAATAAAAATAAAAATGTATATCCACACAAAGCTGTACTCATAATATCTCAAAAAAGACAATTTACATGCCTAACAAAACATGTATATAAACAGGAACAACTATACTATAAAATACTAGTTAGTAATGTAGAAGAAGCTACTTTTTCCCCCCAAGTCCTGGAGCTTGAACTCAGGGCCTGGGCATTCTCCCTGAGCTTCATCTGGTCAAGGCTAGCATTCTACCACTTGAGCAACAGCATCACTTCCAGCTTTTTCTGTTTATGTGGTACGGAGGAATGGAACCCAGGGCTTCATGCATGCTAGGTGAGCACTCTACTACTAAGCCACAATTCTAGCTAAGAGGAAATTATTAAAAAAAATTAAAAATCAAAACTAAAGGGACAAAAAAGGTATCAATGGTTGTTGCTAGGAGGTATAGGCAGAAATGAATGGCACACAAGGTAAAAAAAAAAAAAAAAACCTCTCTATGTGTGTGTATGAGCTGATCCTGGCTCTTGAATTCAGGGCCTGTTTTGCTTAACTATAGAGCTCCATGACTTGAACCACAGCACCACTTCTGGTTTTCTGGTGGTTTATTGGAGGTAAGAGTTTCAAGGACTTTCCTGCCTAGGCTGGCTTTGAACTGTGATTCTCAGCTCTCAGCCTTCTGAGTAGCTGGGATTACAGGCGTGAGCCATCAGTGCCTGGCTTAAGGCATTTATTTTATGTTTTATAAAATAGAAGCTATGAGTTGTTTTCTGAGAACAAGTCAACTTCAGATTGTCAGGTTTTGTTTTCGTAGGTCATAGGGCTTACACAGGGTACAGGCGCTGCCCCTGAGATTTTTTTGCTCAATGCTAGTACTCTCTCCCTTGAGTCACAGCTCTACTTCTGACAAGAGTCTCAAGGAACTTACTTGGCTGGGCTAGTTTTGAACCAAGATTCTCAGATCTCAGCTTTTTTGTGTAGCTAGGATTACAGGCTTGAGCCACTGACACTAAGGCAGATTATCTACTTTAAATGTTTTTTTTTTTTTTTACTAGCTTTGAAACTCATCCACCTCAGCTTCCTGAGGAGCTAGGACTATAGATATGCAACACTATATTTCATATACATTTTTTTGGAGAAGACCTTTAGACAAGTTTCACTATGTAGTCCAGGCTGGCTGACACTAACAATCCTCCTGGTCCTACTTCCAGAATAGTTATAGAAACTGGACCCATTGTAACAATGAGACGTACAAGATGTTATATCAAAAAGCGAACTTTACAACTCTGGCCGGGCAGGGATGATAAGGGGAAAAAAAGGAGGCAACAATGCTTGATAAGAAATGTACTTTGCTCAAATAATTGTACCCCTCTGTATGGTATTTTCACAATAACAAAAACATTAATAAAAAAAAACAAAAAGAAACATGCCACCAGGCTTTTAACATTCTTTACCTTTTTTTTAAGAAAAGCTTCACATTCACAGGATAACTGAGTTGAAAGTACAGATTGATCTTTTAATGAATACTTACCTCTAAAATGAGATTAAGGTTTGTAGTGAGAGCCTGGACACGGTGAAAACCAGCAATCAGGGAAATAGGCAAGAAACCTTGTTCATCCATTTTTCTCCGAAGAAAGAAGTCTCGTTCTAAATTTTCTATACTAAAATAATATTCACTGACAAAAGTAAACATAAATTTCACCCATTATTCAATAGTATAAAAATATCCACTGAGTATATATCATCAACTTCTATGAAAATAATTGGCTTTCGTAGCAATGTTACAATATAGACATAATATAGATGACTTTATACAACACAGGGTATAACAGCAAAGAAAGCCTACTGAATAATAAGTGTAAACTTTACAAAGTACTGTTTAAATAACTAAAACTAACTTCTATTCAGATCAGCTTCACCTAAGACAATAATCATTTTACTTTAAAACATTTGGGTTAAAAAAAAATTTTTTTTGGTACCAGTACCAGTGCTAGGTACTTTTGTGTTCAAGGCTAGTGTACTAACACTTGAGCTATACATCTACTTGCAGCTTTTTGGTGGTTAATTGGAGCCTTATAAACTGTTCTAACTAGGTGTGCTTTGATTCTCAAATCTCAGTCTCCTGAGCAACAGCATTACAGGTGTAAGATACTGAATCCACCAATAGTTGATATTTTTGTTTGCTTAGTTTTCTTTTTTTGCTCAAGGCTTGTGCTATACCACTTGAGCTATAGCTCTACTCCGGCTTTACAGTATTTTATTGGAGATATCAAGTTTCACAGACTTTCCTGCCTGAGCTGGTTTTGAACTCTGATCTCCAGATCTCAGCCTTTTGAGTAGTTAGGATTACCAGTATGAGCCACTGGTACCTGGTCAGTATTTTATTTTTCTAATGAGTCAGTTCAGTGAAAAATTCCACTACAAAGCCACCACTACTTGCTTCACTTGAACACTAAGGAACAACAGTACACATGTCACCTCCCTGCCTCCTAAAACAATGGGATATAATACTTGGAATTATTTTATTGAATTCACATTCAAATGTACAATAGTTTGCTACATTTTCTAAACTGACAAAGTAATGGCATCATGTAATGCTTCTGAACCCTAGTAACGAGCATAAACTGAATAAAATATGATAAACACATAGACATATGAGTATACCCAGAGTTATTATATATTTAAATGATGATTCAAGTTTGCCTTTAAAAAAAAATTCGGTGGGGCTGTGAAGGTGGCTCAGTGGTAGAGCGCTTGCCTTGCATGCATGAGGCCCTGGGTTCGATTCCTCAGCACCACATAAGCAGAAAAAAAGCCAGAAGTGGTGCTGTGGCTCAAGTGGTAGAGTGCTAGCCTTGAGCTGAAGAGCTGAGGGACAGCGCCCAGGCCCAGAGTTCAAGGCCCATGACTGGCAAAAAAAAAAAAAAAAAAAAAAAATTCGGTGCTTGACTTTGAACCTAGGACTATCTGCATAATTAACAGATATTCTACTACTGACCTATATCTCCAGCCCTCTTCCTCCTATCTCTGATAAACAAACAAACATATATATATATATATATATATATATATATATATATATATATATATATATGTAAAAGATTAAAACAAAAAGTGGTATCAACGAGGAGATAGTCTATAGTTTAGTAATCTTACTTTATGCCCAAATCACAAATTTTTTCTTTTTTTTTTTTTTGGGGGGGGGGGGGTCGGGGGTCTGGTCATGGTGCCCAAACTCTGGGTCTGGGCCCTGTCCCTCAGCTCTTCAGCTCAAGGCTAACGCTCTACCACTTGAGCCACAGTGCCACTTCCGGCTTCTTTTCTTTTCTTTTTTTTTTTTTTGCTTATGTGGTGCTGAGGAATCGAACCCAGGGCCTCAGGCATGCAAGGCAAGTGCTCTACCACTGAGCCACCTCCCCAGCGCCCCAAATCACAAAGTTTTTAACAGAGTAATGAAAAAGTACAAATATAAAAGTAAATGGTTAGGCCAGGCACCAGTGGCTCATGCCTGTAATCCTAGCTACTCAGGAGGCTGAGATCTGAGGATCACAGTTCAAAGCCAGCTTGGTTAGTAAAGTCCATGAGACTCTTATTTCCAATAAACCACCAGAAAACCAGAAGTGGAGCTGTGGCTCAAGTGGTAGAGCTCTTGCCTTGCGCTGAAGAGCTGAGGGACAGCACCCAGGCCCAGAGTTCAAGACCCACGACCCACATCAACAAAAGTAAATGATTAGGCAATTTTCAACTACTTAGGCTAAATTCTACTTTGAAGAACTAGGCAAATATTGTTAAAAATAATTATTTTAAGCTCTACTTCTCTAGAAGAAGGAAAACAGCTCTTACAAAACTACTGAAATATTGACATCTTAGAAGCACAATTATTTACTCTTCCTAAGTCCTGAAGAGACAAAAATTCAGTCATTAAAAAAATAAAAATTTGATTTTTGTTACATCCCCAAACCCTTAGTGATTTAGTGTCACTGACAGTTATGAAGCACCACTCTTCAAAGCAAGATCTCCAGAAATCAATGAAAGCTAACAAGCCACCCTTAACCTAATGCTTTACTAAGATTTGCTAAAAACTCTACCGCTGAAAACAGTAACAAAAAAGAAGTCATGACTAATGCCACATTGACATTCTGCTAAGTGTCCTAGGGAATATATCATGTCTTACACCTGGAAGCTCTCCATTCTACACTGCATGAACAGAAATTTGAACACTGCTCCTCCCTCTCTTGTATGAGCACACTAGAAGCTGATTATCCTGATAGGGAGTGTCTACTGACAGGACTTACAAGGGATCTGGCAGCCAAAGTTAGAAAAAGACAGTATGAAGTTGATAGACACATACTTTCTGTCCATTAAAAAAAAAAAATCCCTTTTCTTCATTGTTTGCTTCAATTATAACAGAAAAGCAAGAACAACAACAAAAATGAGCTGCTCTGCACTGTAAGCCAATCAAATCCATGGAATGAAGGCATCCACAAGATGTTTAGCTCTCTTGATAACAGGTGGGGCACACCTGTCATTTTAGCTACTCAAGATGCTGAGATCAGAGGACCCTGCTTCAAAAACAGCCATGGCAGGAAACTCTATGAGACTCTTATCATCTATTAACCACCAGAAAACCAGAAGTGGAGCTGTGGCTCAAAGTGATAGAGCACTAGCCTTGAGCAAAAGAGCTCAAAGACAGGGCCCAGGCCCTGAGTTCAAGCCTCATGACTGACAAAACAAAACAAAAAAGATGTTTAGCTGATGCAGAAATTATTTTCGAATATTCTAGTAACAGAGTAGGCTCCACTTTCTCTTAAATGCTTTAAGTGCTTTTTAAAAATGCCAAGTCTTTCAAAATTGGCCCTTTTCCCTTCACCTTATTTGGACAGAGGAAACTAAAAACTCTGAAATTTTAGCAAGTTAGTTAAGCAAATTACTTGGGAAGGTTTTATATTAATATATTATGTATCCATGCAAAATATTCCATGCAATACTAATAATATGCAAAGGGTTTTTTTCCATATAGATAAGAAAATAAATGGATAGCTCTTTTGAATTCAAATTAGTACCAGAAAGCAACTAAAGAGAACTACAATATAGGGCACTGTTGGCTCACATCTATAATCCAAGCTACTCAGGAGGCTGAGATCTGAGGATTGTGGTTCAAAGACAGCCTGACAATTAAGTCTGTGAGACTTGTATCACCAATTAACCACCCCAAAGCAACAAGTGGAGCTGTGGTTCAAGTGGTAAGAGTTAATTAGCCTTAAGAATAGTGTCCAGGCCTGGAGTTCAAGCTTCAGAAATGATACTAAAAACTATAGTCTAGTGGCTCATGCTTATAATCTTAGTTACTCAGGAAGCTTAGATCTGAGCAACACAGCCTGGGAAGAAAAGTCCACGAGACTTTTTTGTTAGTAATCAGTGCTGGTGGCTCATGCCTGTAATGCTATCTACTCAGGAGGCTGAGATCTGAGGATCACAGTTGAGGAAAGTCCATAAGACTCATCTCCAATAAACCACCAGAAAACAGAAGTAGAGCTATGGCTCAAGTGGTAGAGGGCTAGCCTTGAGCTAAGAGACAGCACCCAGGCCCAGAGTTCATGACGGATCAAAAAAAAAAGATAGAATCTCTTGAGTAGCTAGGATGACAGAAGCTGTGGCTCAAGTGGTACAGTGCCAGATTTGAGCAAAAAAACAGGGAAAGCAACCCAGGACCTGGTTCAAGCCCTAGGACCAGCACACATGCAAAAAAAGTTTGAACTGAAGGATTAAGTCACTTTTTAATATGTCACAAAGAAAGTAAATATTAAAAGAAAAAAAAGAATTAAAGTCAACCGCTAGCTGGGCACTGGTGGGTCACACCTGTAGTACCCCAGCTGTTGGAGCCATGATCCTCAGATCTCAGTCTCGAGTAGCTAGGACTACAGATGTATGCCCAGATGTTCATTTAAATTTTACCATAAGATATCTACTTCCAAATAATGAGGAAAAGTTCACTGTTTCATTTAAAATAATATGTATAATTTTATATTACAATATTTTTCATATGATGCAATATTTTATACAGAGAAATAATCTGAACAGAAGGGAAAACAGATGGCATATTAACAAAAAGCAAATAGAAAAAGAAAAACTTTACCCATTTACTAATTGGTCCTAGGGAGGAAAAAAAAAATCAAAATAATCATCCTTCAGCTTTTACTAACCAATGACATTAAAGGTTGATATTGTTAGAAAAAAGAAAAAAGACTTGATATTGCAACAGATTTTACTTACATTTGACGTTTAATATACTCTTTAAGCAAAGTTTCCTCCACAGGATACAACTGCACACCTGTACCATCATCATAATAATACATCATACTGGTATTAGGTTCTGTTTGAAATGGCTGATCAGTCCTTTCACCATGTTCTCGATAACCATATGAATAATCAAAGTTCACTTGATGTGAAGGGAAAGAAAAGGGGCCACAGATTAAAAAGTTAAATCCAAATTGAAGTACTTGAAGGGAAAATAAATATTAAGCTAGCTTTATTACTGAATTTTTGTCTTTTCTTTTTTGGTACTGGGGATCAAATGCAGGACAACTGCACTTGCTAAACAAGTGCTTTGCCACTGAGCTACATCTCAGCCATAAATTAAAAAAATTTAGTTTAATTAATTAATTAAAAAATTTGGGATAAGCCAGGTGCCAGGGGCTCAGACCTGTAATCCTAGCTACTCAGGAGGCTGAGATCTGAGGATCATGATTCAAAGCCAGCCCGGGCAGGAAGGGCAGAAAGTCCGTGAGACTCTTATCTCCAATAAACCACTAGAAAACCGGAAGTGGCACTGTGGCTCAAGAGGCAGAGTGCTCCTCTCGAGCTGAAGAGCGCAAGGACAGTACCCAAGCCCAGAGTTCAAGCCCCACAAACAGTAACAAAAATTAGGATAATGTAAAAAACTACGAAGGAACACTTAATCCTTTTTTTCCCAAGTCCATCTTATTTAACAAACAAAAAAGTCATTTCATACATCGAGGATTTCCTCTTCCTCCTCGTCCTCTTCCCCGTCCTCGGCCTCTTCCTCGGCCTCTAAAGGAACCTCGGATATTACCTCCCTCACTTCTCACACTGGACACTTCATCGTGATCATCTCTCTTTTCTCTATCTCTTCTCCAACCTTTTAAACAAAAACATTCCAATTTATAATAAAATAATATAATCACCATTATAAAATACAGTAATGACTTCCCCCCCTATTATAACTAGTTTATAGTAGTCAGGCAAACTTTAGATAAATATACACTAAGAAATGACATGAATTTGTTGGAGGGTTCATAAAAGAACTGGTATATGATGAAGACATTCTATTAAGTAATTAACATATTAGTTCTATATTTACAAAATCCAAAACCTAGTGAGTTTGCACTATATAAAACTCCAGATGGGGTCTGGGAAGGTGGCTCAGTGGTAGAGTGCTTGCCTTGCATGCCTGAGGCCCTGGGTTCAATTCCTCAGCACCACATAAGCAAAAAGAAAAAAGCCGGAAGTGGTGCTGTGGCTCAAGTGGTAGAGCGCTAGCCTTGAGCTGAAGAGCTGAGGGACAGCACCCAGGCCCAGAGTTCAGCCCCCTCTCCCCCCCCCCCCCCCCCCCCGCCAAATAATAATAATAAAACTCCAGATGGGCATCCATGGTGGCTCATGCCTATAATTCGAACTACTAAGGAGGTAGAGATTAGGAGAACTGAAGAAGGTAGCTATTAGGAGGATTGTGGTTCAAGACTAGACTGAGTATTTTAAGAAGAGGGAGTAGAGAGTAGGGAAGAGAAGGACAGAGGGAGTAGCCTTATCTGGATATATGGTTTATAATGTGTAAAAGTATCACAGTAACCCCCCTCCTTTGTACAACTAATATATGCTAATAAAAGTCACTGTATAGGAATAAAAAGTCAAAACTGAAAGGCTAAAACAAAAAGAGGAACAGGATAAAACAACTAAATTAATGTCACATGGCACAAGACATGTAATTTGGATGATGAGTGTGTCAAGGCCCATGTGTGAAAGTTAGTATCCAGAAAGGAGTTACTGTGAGATTGAAGGCAGGACATAGTGGGAGATCCTTAGATCCTTAGCTCCTTGGAAGGAATTGTGCTGGTCATGGGGCTTGAGATCATTTTGTTTTTTGCTCAAGTATGGTGCTCTACCAATTGAGCCATAGCAGATTCACTTTTGGCTTTTTGGTAGTTAACTGGAAATAAGAGTCTAAAGAGACTAGCTTCAAACTGAAATCCTCAGATCTCATCCTCCTGAGGAGCTAGGATTACAGGTGTGAGCCACCAGCACCCAACTCTTTTCTGCTTCCTGACACCAAATTTGACGATTTGATTTGATGTGCCCACATCATGATATGCTGTACTCACCAAAGGCCCATATCTTGGACTTGAACCTGTATAACAATGTGCCAGAATAAACTATTACCAAATAAGTTGTGTATACTAGGTATATTGCTATACTACAAGAAAGCACACCATAAAAATCAAGCAGTCCAGGCACAGATATTCACTTGAGAAAAAGTGAAGTGGTGCTGTGGCTCAAGTGTTCCTGAAGCACTATCCTTGAGTACCCAGGCTCAGAGTTCAAGCCTCACAACCACAAAAAACAAAAACAAAAAGTTGAAAATCCAAAGTAAGAAATCTCTGCAGTACAAATGTCCCATTATTTTTTTAAAAACAAAATCCAAGTGTAGTGAAAGACAAAGTAGAACTGATAGGGAATCATGAAGATTAAAGAGAAAAACTGTCAGGCCATGGTGGCTCATGTCTGTAATTACCAGGAGGCTGAGATCTGAGGATCACAGTCAAAGCCAGCCCTGGCAGGAAAGTCAATGAGACTCTTACCTACAATAAACTGCTCCTCAGGACTGGCACAAAAAGAAAAAGAAAAACTAAGAGCAGGAAGGGAAATTATAAGAAATATTTAAAAGTTTGCCTGAACTGGGCACTGGTGGCTGACACCAGTAATCCTAGCTACTCAGGAGCCTGAGATCTGCAGATCACAGTTCAAAGCCAGCCTAGCCAGGAAAGTCCATGAGACTTATATCCAATTAACTACCAGAAAACTAAAAGCTGTGCTGTGGTTCAAGTGGTAGAGTGCTAGTCTTGAGCTGAAGAGCTCAGGTCCAGCACCCAGGCCCAGAGTTCAAGCCCATGACTGACAAAAATAGATAGATAGATAAATGTTTGCCTGCACACAATCACATTGTATTACTGTTAAGTTTCACTGCTGTGTTACAGATATACTATTTTTATTATTATTTTTTGGGTGGTCTGGTCATGGGGCCTGAACTCTGGGCTTGGGTGCTGTCCCTCAGCTCTTCAGCTCAAGGCTAGTGCTCTACAACTTGAGCAACAGCACCACTTCCGGCTTTTTTCTTTTTTCTTATGTGGTGCTGAGGAATCGAACCCAGGGCCTCATACTGCAAGGCAAGCGCTCTACCACTGAGCCACCTTCCCATCCCCTGGATATACTATTTTTATAAAATATACTCAGAAGGTATTTAGGACTAAAGGAGTAGATATATCTGCAACTAACCTCAAAAGAATATACCACACATAGTCCTTAAAATACTAAGCATTAAAACTGAATTCCTTGCTTAGTCATTTTTCCATTAGAATTTTACTTACTTCTTGTATCATTTCTCCTATTATTATGCACAGATTTATTTGGTTCAGGCTGACATCTTGAGCTATTCCGAGATCCAGGCCTTTCTTGACTATCTGGTCTTACATCATCCAAGTGGAGCGGTACCCACTTGTGCTTATTAGCTTCAAGAAAACAAAATAAAATCATAATGGCAGTACAAAATTTTCACTAAAGCTTTGCAATTCAGAAAGCACTCTAAATTTTAATTAATATGGAAGTGGAGCTATAACTCAAGTGGTAGAGCCCAGCTGTGAGTGAAAAAGCAGAGACAGCTCCTAGGCCTTGTGTTCCAGCTTTAGCACGCACTCGCAAACACACACACATGCACGCGCGCACACACACACTTAATAATTTACTTGCCTTTAAAGGAATTATTTGTAAGGTACCAAAAGACTCATTTTCCTTCTCACACAGAATAGAGCTTTGGTAAACTTGTTTGTGCAAACGAAAGTCAAGTGATCAAGTTATCACTGGAATTATTTCATGTAAGTGAAGTGTTCACCTTTCTGTTTAATTCAAATAACACTATCTCTTGCTAATATCTGATTCTTAGGCTTTACATAGCATAATTTACACAGCTGGAACCAAGACTATTGATAAAAACACACTCAATTCTGGAGCAGTCTAAAACACGAACTTAACCAAAGATTACTACTACTCAGTGATGTTTCCCAAAACTTAAGGGACAGATAAATATAAAATATATCAGGATTTTTTAAAAACAGCTATCATGCATTTTCCTAATTAGGGGAAATAAAAGATGAGCACGGTGACACATGCTTATAATCCCAATACTCACAAGGTTAAGGCCAGTTTAGACTACATAGAAAGTCCCTGCCTCCACATCTCATTAAAGAAAAAAAAAAAAGAGAAAGAAACAAAGAGAAAAGGAAAAAGAGAAAGAGAAAAAGGAGGGAGAGAATGAGGAAGGGAGGGAAAAAAGGAGAGAGGGAAGGAAGGAGGGAAATGCAAGTAAGTTAACTTTTACTGAGAATCCACATTATAACCACGTTATGGTTATGCTATAATAAATAAATAATAGCTGGGCGCGGGTAACTCACACCTGTAATCCTAGCTACTCAGGAGGCTGAGATCTGAGGATCACGGTTCAAAGCCAGCCCTGGCAGGAAAGTCTGTGAGACTCATATCTCCAATAAAAACCACTAGAAAACTGTAAGTGGTGCTTTGGCTCAAGCCGTAGAGCGCTAGCCTTGAGCTGAAGAGTGTAGGGACAGTGCCCAAGCCCGGAGTTCAAGCCCCATGACCAACCAAAAAAATAAATAGTAAAATTCTGAAGATTACACAGTTGCATAGTTTAGGTTTTAAAACACTATGTTGTGCAATCTACATTTTCTACCAAAAATTAAAAAGATGCAAAGCAAAAACTACCAAAGTAATGTAAGGACAAGAAACATTATTAATGTGTATCTACAGTACTGATATTCTGTAAATCCTGCTAACCTATAGTTTCAGTGAAGAATATAAAAAAGGAACCCTAGTGCACTGTTGGGGGGAATGTAAACTACTATAACCACACTAACTCTAGCAAGCAATCTGTAGGTCCCTCAAAAAAAATTAAATGTAGAACTTCCCTATGACCCAGCCAATTCCACTCATGGGCATCTACCCAGAATGTTACAAATCATGATACGATAAAAACATTTGCACATCCATGTTTATTGCTGCATTATTCCTAATAGCCAAATGATGAAAACAGCCCTGATGCCCTACAGTAGATGAATAGATCCAAAAAATGTGGTTCATATACACAATGGAATTTTACTTATTAGAATAAGATGATGCCATTTGCAGGGAGATGTATGGACCTAGAACAACTGTGTTATGTTTGGTAAGCCAAGCTCAGAGAGAAAAATAGCAAGTTTTCTTTCATATGGAGAAACAAGATCTAAAATATAACTGAACATGATAACCTACACAAGGATTCAAGGCATACAAATACACAGAATTAGACCAAAGGAGGATACCACCAGTAGGGAAGGAACTCAAAGGCACAATTCTCCTGAACATTTAAAATACTATTTATCAAAATGAATTCCAGGAAACAGAAACGTGGATTATTTATGTTGTTGGCAGTGGTGTTTGTGTATGCTTTTCTCTCTCTCTCTCTTTTTTTTTTATCTTCTGCTTCTTAGGGAGCTAAAAGAGGGGTACAGAAAGAGGGGGGAAAAGTGAACAAATGCAATCATGGTATTTAGTGTATATACTATGTAGAAAAAGAACTATGTAACATGTGGGCAGTGACAGATGGGGAAGTCTGGGAGAAAGTAAAGCGTGACATTGTCTAAAAGAGAATGCACACAGCACCTGAACTGTAACATGTTAACCCTCTAGGTAACACCTTTATAATAGCAATAAAATTACTTATATTTTAAATGGAAAACGATATAAGACAAGAATTTTCCTTTTGAAAAATTATTTTCCCAGTTTCTTTTAATAGGGAAATGTAATGAAGGTGCTTTGAAGGAAAAACTTAACTACAATTATCCTATTTTCTCTTAGAAAAATGAAGAATTTAATTTTCTCCTAGGAGCAGTTTCAAAAGAGAGAATTAACAGAATAATTATCATCTAATTCTTTAAGAATGTATCTACAACTGTATTTCATAGAGCTTCATTCTATTTTCTTGCGTATACTACAATGCAGAAAATGGGGAAACCTACTTTATAAGTGTTGTAAAAACAAGTGAGCTACTATTACTGACGACTGATTCTGAAGAAATACAAATCATATTGGTTACTACTCAAGATTAACTGATTAAAATAATTTGTTACTACAACTTTCTTCAAAAATGTACACAGAGAGGGGCTGGGAGGGTGGCTCAGTGGTAGAGCGCTTGCCTTGCATGCATGAGGCCCTAGGTTCGACTCCTCAGCACCACATAAGCAGAAAAAGCCCAAAGTGGCACTGTGGCTCAAGTGGTAGAGCGCTCGCCTTGAGCTGAAGAGCTGAGGGACAGCACCCAGACCCAGGGTAAGGCCTCACAACTGACCAAAAACAATAAAGAAAAAGAACTGACCTCTCTTCCGCTGATTGCTTGATTGAGCCTCATCCTCACTAATGTTTTCGCCAGGACCATCTGACTTTGCTTCCCGATTTTCTTTGCTTTCGCCATTACTTCTCTTTTCAATCTTTTCTTCTTTTTCTTTTCTAATTTGTAGCTTCTTATTTCCTTGGCTGATGATACTCTGAGACTGCCAAAAAAAAAAAAAAAAAATGTTCTTAATGAAATCACTTTCATTAATGGTTTTACAACATCCAAAATTTTGTGCAATAAATGCTACTTAAGTATTACCAAACAAATGAGAAAATTATTTATTAAAAACAAAACACGGGCTGGGAGGTAGCTCAGTGGTAGAGTGCTTTGTCTTGCATGCATGAGGCCCTAGGTTCGACTCCTTAGCACCACATAAGCAAAAAAAGCCAGAAGTGGTGCTGTGGTTCAAGTGGTAGAGTGCTAGCCTTGAGCTGAAGAGCTGAGGGATAGCACCCAGGCCCAGAGTTCAGGGCCCACGACCAACAAAAAGAAAAGAAAAACAAAACAAAACAACAAAAAAAAAAACAGTTGGCGCCAATAGCCTCTTACCTGTAATCCTAGCTACTCAGAAGGTTGAGATTTGGATTGTGGTTCAAAGCCAGCTCAAGTAGGAAAAGTTGGTAAGACTCTCATCTCCAATCAACTACCAGAACTGGCAAAAGTGGAGCTACACAGCTCAAGTAGTAGAGCGCCAGCCTTGAGTATAAAAGCTCAGAGACAGCACCCAGTTCCCTGAGTTCAAGGGCCAGAACTGGCAACAGAACAAAACAAAAAAAAGAAGAAAACAAAACAAAACAACAACAAAAACCCGAAAGCTCAAGAACCTCTATTCAAGCCAGGACACCAGAAAAAAACAAAACAAACAAACAACAAACATATATGGAAGGGCTGCAGCTAGAAATAAGATAGTGGTGTGAGACCTCTGGGTTAGAGCACTAGTAACATTAAAATAAGATACAGCAATGGAAAACATATATGACAAAGCTCAAGGCTAGCACTCTACCACTTGAGACAAGGCTCCACTTCCAGCTTTTTCTGCTTATGTGGTGCTGAGGATTGAACCCAGGGCCTCATGTGTATGAGGCAAGCACTCTACCACTGAGCCACCTTTCCAGCCCATATCCCTGAGCTTTTGTGAACAAAACTAGTGCTCTACCACTGAGTAACAGCTCCACTTTCAGCTTTTTGCTGGTTGGTTGGAAATAAAAGTCTCACAGATTTTCCTGCCCAGACTGGCTTTGAACCATGGTCCTCGGATCTCAGCCTCTTGAATAGCTAGGAGGTATGTGAGGTATGTGAAGGTTCTCAGCAAGTCTGGAAGTCTCTTAAACAAGCCAGGTACTGGTGGTGACTCACACCCATAATTCTAGCTACTCAGGAAGGTAAGATCTAAGGATTGAGATTCAAAGCCAGCCCAGGCAGGAACTCCATGACATATCTATCTTCAATTAACCAGAAAAAAACCTAGAAGTTGGGGTTGGAGCCTTGGCTCCACTGCTAGAGTGTTAGCCAATGAGCAAAGCATCAGGTACTGAGCCTGAGTCTTGGTCTTAAACCAAAGGAAAAAAAAAAAAAAAAAGCAGGAAGTGGAGCTGTGTCTCGAGCGGTACAGCACTAGCTTTGAGTGAAAACCTGAGGGACAGGGACAGGTGTTTAGCTCATACCCTAGTTCTCCCTGTGCATGCACACACAGCACAAAAGCCAAATAGTTACTGGAGATCTAGAGACATCAAAATATTAACCCAAGAAAAACATACATGCATATATGCATACAAAATTTTGTATAGCCAAGTTTTATATGGTAGTTGTATTTCTAATGGCCAAAACCTGGCATCAGTCCTTATGTCCATCTAAAATAAGTGAATAGACACTGGAGATGTGGCTCAAACAGCAGAACAGTACACTTGCCCAACGGCATGAAGCATTAAATCCAAACCTCTGTATAACGAAGGAAAAAACTGATTTTTTTTTTTTTGGGGGGGGGGAGTCAGTTATGGGGCTTGAACTCAGAGCCTGGGCACTGTCCCTGAGCTTTTGCACTCAAGACTAGCTTTCTACCACTTTAAGCCACAGGACCACTTCTGGTTTTCTGATAGTTAATTGGAGTTAAGAGTCTCACAGGGACTTTTCTGCCCAGGCAGGCTTTGAACTATTATCCTCAGATCTCAGCCTTCTGAGTAGCTACGATTACAGGAGAAGACCACCAGCATCTGTCCCAAACTATGGTTTTAACTACCACACAAATCTACATATATGGAAAATGCAAATTAATTCATAGTGACCACATATTAGTGGCAGCTAAGATAGTGAAGATGGATGGGACAGGGAGAATTACAAAAGGGTATAAGAAAACTTTTTTTGGTTGGTTGTGGGGCCTAAACTCTGGGCCTGGGCACTGTCCCTCACTCAGCTCCACTTCCAGCTTTTTCTTCTTATGTGGTGCTGAGGAATCGAACCCAGGGCCTCATGCATGCAAGACAAGTCCTAAGAAAACTTTTGAAGACAATGGTTTTTATTTTGATTCTGGAGATGGTTTTTAGGCCAAACCTTACAAGTTATGTATTTCATGTATCTATATGCAGTTTATTCTATGTCATATTTCAATTAAGTTATTTAATATATACCAATGATACTGCGCATTGACAGAGTGAAAAGGAGGATAGCGTCAAATGAAAAAAATGAAGCCAGCCAGATAAATATATGGTACTCCTCTGAGAAGCCCTTGGTGGGATATTTTAGTAGCACCTTTCATAGTTGGTCAAGTGTGGAAATCCAAGCACATAGGAGGCTAAGATAAAAGAATCATGAGTTTGAGGACAGCCTGGGTTATATGGTGAAATTCTACCTGATTCAAAGGGAAAAGTCCATGGATCACACCGACACACTCTCTCTCTCTCTTTCTCTCTCTCCCTTTTTAGGTCATGGGGCTTGAACTCAGGGCCTGGGAGCTGTCCCTGAGCTTTTCTGATCAAAGCCAGTTCTCTACCACATTGAGCTACAGCTCCACTTCTGGTTGTCTAGTTGTTAACTGGAGAAAAGAGTTTTAAGGACTTTCCTGCCCATGCTGGCTTTCAACCATGATTTTCAGATCTCATCCTCCTTAGTAACTAAGATTAGAGGTGTGAGCCGCCACCACCTAGCAATTGCACATTCATTTATACATATGCATGCACCCATGTGTATATGTGTGTAGTTAGCACTTTAACATATATTGAAGATTATAAAGAAAATATAAACATAACAGCACAAATTTTAATATATAAAATAGGCTTCATCAAGCACTGATGGCTCACTCCTATAATCCTAGCTACTCAGAAGTCTGAGATCTGAGAACTGAGGTTTGAAGCCAGCCTAAGCAGACATATCTGAGATGTTTATCTCCAATTAACCAGCAATAAAGCAGAGCTGAGGCTCAAGTGGTATTGTGCCAGCCTTGACTGATAAAGTTATGTGAGAAAGGGGCCTTAAGTTCAAGCACCAGCACTGGTGTGTGCACGCACGCATGCACGCACGCGCGCACACACACACACACACACACACACACACTCTATTGTAAGTATTACAGAATGATGACAACCATATGCCTCTACCACATGCAAACGTAAGGTCACCTCCGAAGAATTCTAGATGAGTACATGTAAATGAAATAATGTATCTGGATTGAGTACAATTATAAAAAGGGTAAATGTCAGGTTATACAGACTCACAAAAACATTTTGAGGCAGCTGCCAGTGGCTCACAACTATAATCAAGCAACTGAGACCAGGAGGATCTCAATTTGAAGCCAACCCAGATCGCCAATTAATCAACCAAAACCCGGGCTGCAGGCAGCTCAAGCAGTAAACAATCAACCATGAGCAAGAAGGCTGAGGAGGAAGCCCCTGAGTTCAAGCAAATAATAATATTACTGGCAAATTATATTAGTAACAATGTAATAGTAACAAAAATGTACTGTCATTATTGCAATGTAATAGTAATAATGGAAGTAATAAAATATTTTGACATAATTTTTAATATGTGCTAAAATTATTACTGAAAAATAGGCAAAGTTTACTCTGGATACATTTGAAGCTACCAGGTTACTAATACTATAGGCAGCAGCACCACAGGATAACTGTTAAACAAAACAGTAATCTTAATGATTAATCAAGTCTTTATGTCCTTCATGGCAGTAATTCTTTAGATTTCAGACCTGGAGAAAGAAAGTTGCTTGTTGTTGTTTAGACATAATCTCCCTATCACACCCTCCTACCTCAGCCTCCCAAGTGCTGGGACTCCAGGCATATACCATGATACCCAGCTTTCTTTAGATTTTAAGTAAATTCTACATGTTGAAATGAGAACATGCTACTGTTTATTTTTTTATGTAAAAATGTCTTAAAATAATACTTACTCCAGTGTTCACTAATTCACCTGGTGTTGGCCAATTTGCCATATCACTGAAATCACTGGCCTAAAAAGTAACAAATAAGTATTATGCCTGCAAATATTTAGAATTTTTAAATAGAAAAACTATTTGCTCAAAGTGTTAATAATTTTAAAAATCATCTACATGTAATTATATGTAGACCTTTGCCAAATTAATTCAGTGTTTCTCCATTAATTCAAATGTTTCACACAGAACATATTAAAATAAAAATATTTTGGTCTTATGATCAAACTTCAAGAATTTAATGATTTTAATTAAATTGAGATTCATATGATAGTGGCATATGGGGATTATGAGTATCTTTAAATGAACATAAATGATATAATTAGAAGAAAACATGTATAATAATTTTATGAGTTAGTTCCCAAAGAACTTGCAAAATTAATATAGTTAAGAATCATTTCTTATAAATACATACCTTGTTGGATTTCTTTGTCTTGAGTTTTCCTGCTTTTATAATTTTTGGGGAACTGAGCTCTAAAGAAAATACATAATTGTTACAATCATTTCATTCAACCTATTTAGCAAAGTAAATATTACTCCAGTAATATTGCCAAAATCCCAAAGACATCAAAAATACTTAATATGTAGATTCAGATTAATTAGCCATATCCAAACCAAGAAGTAGGAAATATTAAGTTATAATACACACAAATGAATTGGCATACCAATCAAATAGACTACAAGAGAAAATCAGAAATATCACTTAAATTCAACTCACTTTATATTAGGATTTTCTTTCTTATACAACTAAGTTCAGAAAAATAGGTCAAAAGACTAAACTCCTCATTATAGGACACAACAGGTTTGGCAACTCTAACAGGTTGTACCCAGATTCAAGCCATAAAAGACAGTAACTTGGGTTGGTAATGTAGCTCAATGATAAAAGAATGCTTGCTTACTTAGCCATGTACGGCCCCGAGTTCAATCCCTAGCACTGTCTCCTCAAAAAGAAAAAAGAAATATTTGAAAGGGCATTAGTGCATCATCACTTGTTCTTATACTGAATGAAAGCATAGAGGCTGACAGAAAAAAAAACCAATACAATGCTTCAGATGAGGTGATCACTTTTATTTTGCCTTTTTGTTTGGCTCATTATCTGGCAAGATGACCAGATGGAATCATCCTAATCCCTATACTCAGAAGGCTAAGGCTAAGTCCTCAAGTTGTTTTTTGTTTTTGTTTTTTTCTGTTGGCTGTGGGGCTTGAACTCCGGGCCTGGACACTGTCCCTCAGCTCTTCAGCTCAAGGCTGGTGCTCTACCACTTGAGAGCCACTTCCAGTTTTCTGGTGGTTAATTGGAGATAAGAGTCTCATCGACTCTCCTGCCCCACATGGCTTTGAACCGCTATCCTCAGATCTCAACCTCCAGAATAGCTAGGATTAGAGGTGTGAGCCATTGGTGCCCAGCCTGGACTATATAGTGAGTTCAAGGCCAGCCTTAAAAATATTGTGACCTGGGCTGGGAAGGTGGCCCAGTGGTAGAGCGCTTGCCTTGCATGCCTGAGGCCCTGGGTTCGATTCCTCAGCACCACATAAGCAAAAAGAAAAAAGCCGGAAGTGGCGCTGTGGCTCAAGTGGTAGAGCGCTAGCCTTGAGATGAAAGAGTTGAGGGACAGCACCCAGGCCCAGAGTTCAGGCCCCACGACCGGACCCAAAAGAAAACAAAACAAAATAAAATATTGTGACCTGTTCTCAAAAACCAATACCAGACTTGAGATCTACATCTATAGATAACACAATACAGTAAAAAGCAACAGCCAATCTAGAGAACAAGTAGTTTTAAAAACCCAGAAGTAGGGGGCTGGGAATGTGGCTTAGTGGTAGAGTGCTTACCTAGCATGCATGAAGTCCTGGTACCACATACAAAGAATTGGCACTGTGGCTTAAGTGGTAGAGTGCTAGCCATGAGCAAAAGAAGCTCAGGGACAGTGACCAGGCCCTGAGTTGAAGCTCCAGGACTGGCTGAAGATAAATTTAAAGAAATCTAGAAGTAGGTTAAAAATCTAGAAGCATGTTTAAGATATAGAACACTTATCAAAGGAAGAAGGTAGCCAGAAGTGACATCATATATGAGAAATCCTAACTACTGCAGAAGCTGAGGCAAAAACTGAGTTTCACAGAACAAAACCAAGAAAGAGCTAGACGATGGTGGCTCACGCCTATAATCCTAGTAGTCAGGAGGCTGAGACCTGAGGATCACAGCACGGGCAGAACATTCCATGAGCCTTCCATTTCCAATTAACCATCAGAAAAACAAAAACAAAACAGAAAAGGCTGGAGGTGGTGCTGTGGATCAAAGTGGTAGAGTACTAGCCCTGAGCAAAAAAGAGCTCAGACAGCACCCAGGCCACAAGTTCAAGCCCCACAACCACCCAAAAAAAAAAAAGAGAAAGAAAAAAAAAACAGGAGTTTCTCTGTTGCCATTCCTGCGGAGGAATGTTTTTTTTCCCCTTTCTATTTCTCCCAACTTTGCCCTGACATACTAACTAAATAAATCTTTGCTAATTTTAAAAAGAGGATGGGATGGTTTAGAGGGAAGAAGAAATGGGAAGGGAAGGAGGAAAGGGGACGACAAAATGGGAAGAGAAGGGAGGGAAGAGATGAGATCAGGATGAACATACAAGAGTTCTTTAACTTTACATTCTATTTTTTAAACTATAGTTAAATACACAGGGTTTGCTTTTTATGTCTTTATAGTTTATGTAAATATGTCTAAGTGCATACTTATGAACATGTACATTATGAACATGTACATATTTCATTAAGAAAAACTAAATGCCATAGAGAAAAAAATACAGGCAACTAGGACAAAAAAAAAAAAGGAAGCCCATAGGGAGGAAAAAGGTCTAAATCCCTAATAAAGACAATATTTACTCAAGAGGCTCAGATCTGATGATTGTAGTTCAAAGCCATCCCAAGCAGAAAAGTGGTAGACTCTTATCTCTAATTAACCAACAAAAAAGCTTGAAGTGAAGTGTGGTTCAAGTGGTAGACTGCCAGCCTCCTGCAGAAAGGCTCAAGGGCAGTGCCAGGCCCCGAGTTCAAACTACAACAACAAAATAGTATTTAAAGATTATCTAGGGTAGAGTGCTTGCCTAGCATGCATGTAGCCCTGGGTTTAATTCCTCAGTACCACATATGCAGAAAAAGCTGGAAGTGGCACTGTAACTCAAGTGGTACAGTGCTAACCTTGAGCTCAAAAGAAGCCCAGGGACAGTGCCCAGGCCCTGAGTTCAAATCCCCAGGACTGGGAAAAAAAATCATCTAGGTTACCTGGTACACAATTTTGAGGAGATATTTCCCTCAACAACATGGAAAGTATGTTCCAAATGCTGATTTCATGAGTAAACATTATAAAATAGAGCTATATACAAACTACTTGGTTTAATGGAAAATAACATAAGAGGTTATCTCAGCAAATTTTATGTTTATTACAAATTAATTAGATTGCTTGCAGCTGGGGGGAGGGTGTAAGGGAAGCTGAAACATCCTGGCTTCTCACTTGTCTATATAGTCCAGGCTCACCTCCAACTCACTATCCCCGGGCCTCAGCCTCCTGAGTGCTGGGATTATACTCCTCGGTAACCATATCCAGCTAAACTAGACATTACTATGGCACAATCAGAAATTGAAGACAATTACTCTGACCACACAAAATCAAAGCCAACACTCTGACTTTCACAATATACAATGCAATTAAAGGATCTGTAACATATAGATGAGCCCTACGGCTCTTGCCTAGCATGTACAAAGCTATAGTTTCAATCCCAATCAATTGTTCCCCTTCTAAAAAAGCAAAAAAAAAAAAAAAAAAAAAACCCAACCAACCAACCAACCAAAAAAACGTATGGTTCCTTTCCTCCTTCCTTCCTTTTTCTGTGGGCCAGATCTAGGGCTTGAATTCAGGTCCAGGAGACTGTCCCTGAGCTTTCTGACTCATTGTTAGCATTCTACCACTTAAGCCATATCCACTTCCAGCTTTTTTTGTTGCTTACTTGGTGATAAGAGTCTCAGGGATTTTCCTGCTTGGGATGACTTTGAACTGTGACTCTCAAATCTTAGCCTCCTGAGTAGTTAGGAATATAGGCATGAGCCACCAGAGTCCAGGCTCAAATACCTTTCCCTCAAAAACCTAGAAACAAATACATCACACGAGCATGTGATCCATATATCTGTTTTTCAAACATCAATGGTTGCACGCTACATGCCAGTAGACAATTCTTTATTACTCTTAGCATACATTAGTGGGGAAAACTTGAGACATCTCTAACACATTTTACAAGACACATGTGTAGCAGAATACAATGTATTCCAGTCACTTTCACTCCTTTTACCCTCTTCTCTCCTTCCTAAAATGATTTAACAGATTTCATTGTTCTATTTTCAATACATTTCTGAACAATATGTCAATAATCAGTTTTTGTGGGTGTGGGCCGGGGATCATGAAAATGAAGTAATTGCTCCAGCACTAAGCTGTTTCCCCCTTTTCTAAGATACTCCTCTTTAAGCTGTGGAAATCTATAGAGAAATGATTCAAAGCAGGTCAGGAAAAATGGCTTGGCAGGAAAGTTTTTTTTTTTTTTTGGGGGGGGGGGCAGTAGTAGGATTTGGAAGTCTAAGTCTTCAGCTTGTTCTTGCTTGCTTTGCGAGGGCTCTACTACTTGAGCCACCTCTCCAACTGCTTTTTGCTGGTTATTTTGGAGATGGAGTCCTGAAGACTTGTGACCCATCTGGCTTTGAACTATAGTCCTCCAGCTCTCAGTCATCAAGTAGCTAGGATTGAAGGTATGAGCCACCAGTACCTGGCAAGTACAACATTAGCTAAACAAGGAGAGGCTTTCCTTGTGACATTCCCACTCAATTTCTCACTTTCTATTACTAGTCTTACTCCTTTCTCCCTTCCTAAAACAATTTCAGCAAATAAAAAACTATTTTTAAGAGTTTGGATACTCAAATCCTGCAATACAAGGGTTAATCACCTTAATTTTCATGATCATAATTCTTATAAAAAAAGTTTTCACTAAGCTAGATACAGGTGGCTCACACCTGTAATCCTAGCTTTTCAAGAGAATGAGATCTGAGGATCACAACTCAAAGCCAGACCAGGTAGGAAAGTCTGTGAGACTCTCACCTCCAATTAAGCACCAAAAAAGCTGGAAGTAGAGCTGTGGCTCAAGTGGTAAACAGCTAGCCTTGAGCACAAAAGCTCAGAGATAGTACCCAGGTCCTAAGTTCAAGCCCCAGGACCTGTACAGGACCTAGGAAGGTGGCTCAGTGGTAGAGTGCTTGCCTTGCATTCATGAGGCCCTGGGTTCGATTCCTCAGCACCACATAAGCAGAAAAAGCTGGAAGTGGCGCTGTGGCTCAAGTGGCAGAGCGCTACTTGGGCTAGAGAGCTGAGGGGCAGCGCCCAGGCCCAGCGTTCAGGCCCCATGATTGGCAAAAAACCCAAACAAAAGAAACTCATCAACAGTACCTCAGTTCCATATTGGATTAAGGGGGAAAATCTAAGTAAATCACCAGACTGGATTACACAAAGACCCTGTAGTGAAGAGTAGTCTAAAAATGTAATCAAGAAGAGTTAAATTCTCCATGCATAAGCAATAGTTAAACTAACAAGTACCCCGTGATGTTCCGCTTCCACACCATGGAAAGGTATACATCCACAGTGTTCAGTTTCATCTAAGAAATTTGAAACTGCTGAGTTGATCAACAGGTCAAAGGTAGATGGAGTGGAGGTGTGGCTCAAGTGGTAGAATGCTAGCCTTGAGTAGAAAAGCTACCCGAGGTCAAGCCTTGAGCCTGGGGGGAGGAGGGGGAGAGCTAAATTAGCCTTGTCAGCTCCTCTTTTTAAAAAGGATCAGCTAAAGTAGGCACCCATGCTCACACCTGTAACCCTAGCTACTCCTGAGGCTAAGATATGAGGAGCTGGGTTTAAAGCCAGCCTGGCCTGGAAAGTCTGTGAGACTCTTATCTACAATTAACCACCAGAAAACTGGAAGTGGTACTTTGGCTCAAGTGGTAGAACACTCTCCTTGAGCTGAAGAGCTGAGGGACAGCACCCAAGCCCAGAGTTCAAGCCCCACAACTGACAAGGAAAAAAAAAAAATCAGCTAAACTGGCACCAGTGACTCAAGCCTAGCTACTCAAGAGGCTGAGAGCTTAAAAACAAGTTCAGAGAAACACTCTAATCTCCAAATAACTAGGAAAATGTGGTAGGTAACTAGAGGAATAGCTTAAACGGTAAAGCACCCGCCATAAGTAGAAAGCAGAACATGTGAGAACTTCAAAATTAAGCCCAATGTCAAGAAAAAAAAAAGATAAGCGAACACTTTAACTGAAAACAATGGGGAACAAGAGTGCTTCAACTTGATTTCCACAAACAACACACTGCCAGAACTATCAGATAATATTTTATAAGAATGCATCTCAAGGGCTTGGATGTAGCTCAGCGAGCGGCAAAGGGCTTGCCTAGCAAGTGCAACGTCATGGGTTTGATCCCCAATACAAAAGAAAAAAAAAATGATTGTTCCATATATAAATGTCAAAGCTTTGGGGCTGGGAGGTGGCTCAGTGGTAGAGTGCTTGCCTTGCATGCATAAGGCCCGGCCCCAGGGTTCAATCCACTCAGCACCACATAAATAGAAAAGGCCGAAAGTGGTGCTGTGGCTCAAGGAACAGAACACCAGTCTTGAGCTGAAGAGCTGAGGGACAGAGCCCAGGCCCAGAGTTTGCCCCAGGACCGATCCAAAAAAAAAAAATGTATCTCACAATAATGAGGCACCAAGAATCTATCTCAATTATACAGCTCCAGGTTCTAAAGTAGAGATAATACATGATTCATGTACTAAATTCCTTCATGCTTCCCATAATGTTTCTATAATACTTAAAATAACCCTTTTGCCAAACTTCTGTGGATTGAATTCTTTTACCTCATTAATAAGATTTATCAGTAAACCTAAATTTAGCCAGAATAGAACTGGTTTAAGTCTGCTATTATAGGAGAGTTAATATCCTTCCTTCTCTAAGAATAACCTATTTTGTAGAATGAATTCTACAGGTATCCTAGAATGCTAACTTAACAATCCTTAATTTTTACCCTCATTTGACCTAAATAATGTCTGGATCTACATACTCAAATCATTATTTTTTCCCCTTTATTTTGCTACTTAGAAGGTCTCACCTTGGTTTAAATGATTCTCGGACCTCAACCTTCTGGAGTACCGGTGGTACAGGTACACGGCACTATACATTTATTCTTTTTGGGGGGGATCCAGTTGTGGGGCCTGAACTCTGGGCCTGGGCGCTGTCCCTCAGCTCTTCAGCTCAAGGCTAGCACTCTACCACTTGAGCCACAGCGCCACTTCCGGCTTTTTTCTTTTTGCTTATGTGGTGCTGAGGAATCGAACCCAGGGCCTCATGCATGCAAGGCAAGCGCTCTACTACTGAGCCACCTTCCCAGCCTCTATACATTTATTCTTGAAGTGGCAAAAATTTACTTCAGAAAATAAGAAGCCAAAGCAGGCTGACTGGATGTAGATGGCTCTCTGATGTGAAGAGCTGGGCATAGTGGCTCATACCTATAATCCCAGTTACTGGGAAAGAGAATTCAGATCCAGAAATCTTAGCAAAAGTCACCTAGCTAGTTAGTAATACCAGTACTAAAACCCAGTTCTCAAGCAGCGCATTTCCACACTACAATCTCTTATCTAAGTTACCTGAGTTACTTAAATGCTAAACGTTGTGGGAAAGCAGTGCAGGGTCTGGGTTAGGAAGGGGAGGAGCTGAGGGAGTTGAGGCAGTATTTCACTAGTTCAAGATGGGCTCTGATTACTCCTGATCTCTGTGTGCTGGGATTTCAGGTGTATCTATGCCTTATGAAGTATCAACTTGTTCTTAACCTTCAAATAGACTAGAGAACAAAGGGATCAATAAATATTAATATCATATAAACACAGTTTTTGAAGTAATTGGCAATTAAAATTCCTGAATTTCACCCAGCCACTGGTGGCTCACCCCTGTCATCCTAGCTACTCAGGAGGCTGAGATCTGAGCATCCTGGTTCAAAGCCAGCTGGGGCAGGAAAGTCCATCTCCAATAAACTACTCAAAAAAAAACCAAAAAACCAACAACCACAAACCCAGATGTGGAGCTGTGGCTCAAAGGGGTGGAGTGCTAGCCTTGAGCAAAAAACTCAGTGATGGTGTCTAGGTGGGTGTGGGGGGGAAGGGGGGAGATTCCTGGAGTTTAGCTCAGTGGAAAAGCACTGGCAAGTGCAAGGCCCTGAGTTCAGTCCTTAGCTCAGGGGGAAAAATTCCCTAGTCTCAAGGCTGAGTTTGGTGGTAGAGTGCTTCTCTAGCAGATTCATGCAAGGCTCTGGCTTCATCCTCTGCAGTTAAATAACTCACAAGGTTTTTAAAGTTTTAAAAGATAAAACTGGTGCTGTGTGCTTCACGCTTGCAATCCTAGCTACTCAGGAAGCTGAGATCTAAGGATGATAGTTTAAAGGCAGCCCTGGAAGGAAAGTCTGAGACTCTAATCTCCAATTAAGCACCCCCAAAAAAGCTGAAGGCGGAGCGAAGTGGCAAAGTGCTAGCCTTGAGTGAAAGAGTTCCTGACAGCACCCAGGTTTGGCGTTCAAGCCCCAGAATGGGCACAAAAATAAATAAAAATTTAAAACATTCAAAACTGCTTTTATTGCCTACAAAGACTTCATGTCTCTTGGTAGTGCATGAAATACTATATATATTATATTGTGTATAAATCTAGAAGTGAGACAGCCAATGAAGTGACTTGCTGGGCTTTCTAAATTTTAAGAACATTGCTTAACATTTTTCTATTCAGTTACCAATAGACATAAGCAGTTACAAGAAATTCCATCAATATTAAAGGTCGAGAGAACTTTGAAGACTTTAGCGTGCTTCAGCCCAATTTAGAAAGCCAAACTGATTCACACGGCCCTTTCCACTTGAACCTGTCTGCTGGTCCGAGGCAGCTCCCGGCTGCCGGTCCGCAGCCTTCACCTCGGCGCCCGGCTCCACCGTCTTCCTTTCCCGACTGCGCGCACCACCTCCGCGGCGGCCCGGGCCGCGGGGCTCGCGCGGGCCTTCCGCGCCCGGCGCTCCGCCACCCTGCCTCCCGCGTTTTCCGGCCGCCACGGCCGCTCGGAGCTCGCCTGCAGCGACTCCGCGGCACGGCACTTTCGGCTTCCGCGCCCCTTGAACACCGACGTGCTTCCCGGACAAACGACCCCGGCTCCGGACTGGCGTCGGCCTTCGGGTCGGTGCCCGGGGCGCGCGGCCCGACCGAGGCGCCGACACGTGGGGGCCGCCGGCCCGGCTACCCCGGCGCCCCGCGGTCCCGGGGACCCCGAGGCCCCGCCCCTTCCGTCGCTGCCTCCGCGAGGTCCGCGTCCTCGGCGGCGCCGACACGGAGAGCCCGGCCCCCGGGCGGTGGGGAGCGGGGCCCGCGGGCGCCGGGCCTGCACTCCCCGCGGCGCGGCCCCGGCCCGCCCGCCCGCCCGCCCGCCGCGGCGCAGCACCGACCTGCCTCCAGGGTCTCCAGCGGGGACAGCCGCGGGCCCGCCCCGCCCGGGGACAGGTGTCGCGGAGGCTTCCTGGTCCACGGGTTCTCCTTCGGCGGCGGCGGCGGCGGCGGCGGCTTCTCCTCGGGGCCCGCGGCGGCCGGCGGCTCCCGGGCGTCCTCGGCCGGCGGCTCCCCGCCGAAGGCGCCCCCGGGGCCGCGCGCCTTGTGCGCCAGGTGCAGCGCCAGCGGCCGCACGGGCACGGCCGCCTGGGGCACGCTGTGGCCCCGCACCGGCGCGGGCGACGGCTCCCCGCGCGCCCCCGCGCTGGTGGCCGCCGCGGCCCTCTCCTCCCTCACGGCCTCCTTGCGCTCCCGCTCCGGCGGCGGCTCCGCCGGCCGGCCGGCCGCCAGCAGCGACGCCCGCTCCGCCGCCGCCGCGGGCGGGTCCTCCCGAGGGCGAGCGGCGGGCACCGGGGCGCGAGCGGACATGGTTCCCTTGCCCCAGCCTCCCCAGCCGGGGAGGGCCCGGGACCAGGGAGCCCGGCCGCCCGTCTCCCCACGGGGGCAGCGACTGACTCGGGCCTGGGACGCAGACCCCGGGAGCCCGGCCGCCGCCCGCCGAGGCAGTGCAGCGCCCGGCGTGCCGCCCTCCCCGCGACGAACGGAGCACTAACCGCCCGCCGGCCCAGCCCTCCGCGGCAGCGCACGGCCGGAGCCCGCCGACACGCGCCGGGCCGCCCGGAGCCTCGAGCCCCAGCCCGCGCGGACAGCGGCCGGAGCGGCGGAGCGCCGGAGCGGGACGGCGCGCCTCAGACCCAGTCGGCGCTCGAGCGCCCGAGCCGGTAACGCTCGGGGGCGGGGCGCGCGGGGGGCGGGGCTCTACGGAGACTGACGTGGCCACTCACCGGCTGCCGCTCTCGCCCCGCCCCACGCCCCGCCCCCGGGGCCGGCCGAGGCCGAGGCGAGGGCGAGCGGGGGCGAGCCGGGCGGCCCGCGGGCTCGCCGGCGTCGGCCTCCCGCGGGCGCCCGGTGGGGGCCCGCACCCGGCCCCTGGGACTCGCGGCACCTCAGGCCGGGCTCCCGCGGCGGGCCCGGGGCTGCTCGGCCCGGCGCCCCGGGCGGCGGGTCGGGCTAAGCCGCCGCCCGGCGCGGCCCTGGGGCTCCTGCGCCCGAAACTCTGCCGCGTGCAGGCTCCCGCGGCGCCGGCCCCGCGCCCCGCGCCCCGCAGACCCGCGCCGGGGTCGGCGGCGCCCTCTCTCACCCCGCTCTCCGGCCGCGGTCGAGCGGCCCTGGCGGACCCCCGGCTGACGCCCGGCTTCAGCCTCGCGGCCCACGCCGCGGTCCGCCCCGGGACCCCGGTAGCGCCGGCGCCCCGCCTCAGCCCACGGCGGCCGCGGCCGCGCGCCGGCCCAGGTAACGGCCGCCCCGGGCCGCGCGCCCGGCCGAGCCCGCCGCGCCCCGCACGAGGCCGCGGCGCCGCGGGCCCCGGGCTCGCCCGGCCCCCAGCTCCTCGGGGGCTGAGGCCCGGACCCCGGTTCCCAGCCAGCCCGGCCGGGAAAGCCCGGGACCCTGATGTCCGGGCAGCCGCCGGACGCCAGGAGCACCGCGACCCGAGACGCCGCTGCCGCGCTCCGCGCGCCCGGCCGGGACGCGCCCGGCCTGCCGGCTCCCTGCTTGGCCGGCGGCGGGGCTCGAACTCGGCCGGGCGCCCCGGCGTCTGGTGGTTCCGGGGAGATCAGTCTCCGGGCTTTCCCGGCCGGGCCGGCTGGGAACCCGGGGCCGGGCCTCAGACCTGAGAACCCCGGCCCAGCCGCTCTCCCACCTCACCCCTGCGTCCCCGCAGGGCCAGGCATCCGCGGGAGACGGGGAGAGGAAGCCCGCGCTCTAGTTTCACGAAGACCCCCACCGTTCCTACAAAGTGATGCACAGAGGGGCTACACTTAGGTCAGAGAGAGGGAAGAAGAGTGGGAGACTGGAAGGGGTGGGAGAGGAGCGGACGGTGTTCATCTCCTGCTCATTTGTTTCTCACTCATGGATCCCAACAAAACCGAAGGAGAAAAGGTGAAAAGGACAGCAGTGGAGCACACTGGACGCTGATGGAAGTGAACTGGTAGGTGGAGATAGGAAGGAGGGAATGGGAGAGAATGAGGGGCCAGGTGACACTGTACAAAAGGAAATGAAGCTGGGTGTCGGGGGCTCAGGCCTGTCATCCGAGCTACTCAGGAGGCTGAGATCTGAGGATCACGGTTCAACGCCAGCCCAGGCAGGAAAGTCCATGCGACTCTTATCGCCAGTTAACACTAGAAAACCAAAAGTGGCGCTTTGGCTCAAGTGGCAGAGTGCTAGCCTTGAGCTGAAGAGCTGAAGAACAGCACCAGCCCCTGAGTTCAAGCCCCAACAACAGCAAAAAAAAAAAAAAGATTAAAAAAAAAAAAGGATACCGGGAGCCAGTGGCTCATGCCTGTCATCCTGGCTACTCAGGAGGCTGAGATCTGAGGATCACAGTTCAAAGCCAGCCCGGGCAGGAAACTCTGTGAGACTTTTATCTCCAATAAACCACTAGAAAAGCAGTAGTGCTGTGGCTCAAGTGGTAGAGCACTAGCCTTGAGCTGAATAGCACAGCCACAGAGGCCAGACCCAGAGTTCAAGACCCAGGATGGACCAAAAAAATAAAAAAAGGAAATATACTTACAAACTGAGTAGTGTATTTACGTGTAACCTCAATAAAGTTAACAATAATGTTAATTTAAGAAAAAAAACAAATACAGGGCTGGGAAGATGGCTCAGTGGTAGAGCGCTTGCCTTGCATGCATGAGGCCCTGGGTTCGATTCCTCAGCACCACAAAAGCAAAAAGAAAAAAGCCGGAAGTGGCGCTGTGGCTCAAGTGGTAGAGCGCTAGCCTTGAGTTGAAGAGCTGAGGGACAGCGCCCAGACCCAGAGTTCAGGCCCCATGACTGGACCCCAAAAAAACAAACAAAAAAAAAAAAAAGAAAGAAAAAGGAAAAAAAAACAAATACAAGTCCTTTTAGCATTTCCTCTTGGGTACTGATAACACTCGGAAACTTAAAAACTATGTTGACTGTGACTACACCTTTTCATTTTTTCCTTCAGCAGCTGTTCCTGTTTTGAGTCAAGTTCTTTTTACCCATCCTTCCCCCCCACCCCCACCTTTCTCATTATGTAGTCTAGGTTGCCGTGTCTCCTCCCAACAGTGGGATTACAGGTATGTATGTGCCACCATGCAAGATACCAGGGTTCGTTCTTCTTGCACATTAGAGTTAAAACTACCTCTAACCAACAGAATCTGAATGTGATTCTAATTGTAGCCCGTGTTGAGATTCCCTTGAAACTGGATGTAGTGGGGTTCCTAGATAAAACAATACTTGTACCCTAGGAATGCAATTTCCCCACTTCATAGATTGGAAACTCTGGTGGCTGGCTCCCCAAATTGGCTTTTTTTTTTTTTTTTTAAGACTCCAAGGAATTATGCAGACCAAGTTCCTGATTTTGGAAACTTCCTATTTATTTGAAGCATTTGGCAATCACAAATTCTAACTTTATGAAAAGATCTAAGTTTCTCAGCTCCCAAAAGTGTGCTAATCTACAGATCATATGTTGAGTAGCAACGTTTTCTTTGTGGATTTATGCAGGTACTACATAGAAGCTTATACACAAGCTTATATACTTTTACGTTTATATGACTACGTTTTCTTTTCCTGAGGCCACTTATTAATCAGCTTTTAGTAATGAAAGGAATTTCTGCTGATTTTGGTTCAAATGTTCTAGTTTGTTTTCATAATCCTTCACACAAAAACCGTTTTCTAGGATCTGGCTAAGAACATTCCTAGAATCAGGTGTCCTACTGCAAAATGGACAAAATGTACTTGCCACAATTACTGGCCATACTCTTCTCTACATTACCAAACCCAGCTCTCACGGCAGCATTCTCATCCCAAGTGAGTCCCTAGGTTGGTACCTCCTGGTTTTGTTTGAAGTATAAATGTATCAGATAAATGTAATCATATCCAAAATTGAATTAGCATTCATATAACTAGGTTTGTCAGATTGCTTGTTGTTCTCAGATCACATACATTTCAAGGAAAAAATGGCTATAGAAATATGAATACTAGGGGCTGAGAAGGGGGCTCCATGGTAGAGTGCTTGCCTCTCATGCATGAGGCCCTGGGTTTGATTCCTCAGCACCACATAAGCAGAAAAAGCTCGAAGTGGTGCTGTGGCTCAAGTGGTTAAGTGGTACCCTTGAGCTGAAGAACTGAGGGACAGCACCCAGGCCGAGTTCAGGCCCCACGACCAACAACAAAAAAAAAGAATACCATTGTATTAGAGCTTCCCTCACTTATTTCTGCCTTACTGTGAAGGTAACAGAGGAGAGGGTGTCACTGTCCAAAAAGAAGTTTACTTGTTACCTGACTCATGTAATCCCTCTGTATATCACCTTTATAATAATAAAAAAATAGAAATTGAAAAACAGCTGAGAAACACATATGCTCAGTGTCTGTATATTAGTCAAATGTGACATTTATCCTTATGTGAATAATACCACTTGAAATAATCAGCTTTTGAAGACCTTTATTAAATAAAATATTTGGAATTTTAAAAAATATACATGGATAATTTAACAATCTTTGTAAAAGGAAGCACCACCTTAAAAAGATATTTTTATAAGACACAATCTAAAATGCATATGCCAAAATATTTTAATAAAAACTATTAACAAGTTAAAAATTCAGAAACTTTCTAACCACTGACCAATATGAGAGGTCTCAAATTTAGATGTAATTTCAGGGCTGGGTAGGAAATACAAAGTAGAGAAGCAGTGGCAAACCTGGGAATGGCATACTCAAACTAAAGAATTTTCTAATTGAAACATCTACCCCAAATAAAATTGTGGGCAAACTGGCTTGTGTGAGCCTGGCACCTCAAAAGGCTGAGATCTAGAGGATTACAGTTCAAACTTACGTCAGACAGAAAAAAGTCCGTAAGAATTCATCTCCAATTAATGAATAAAAGTTGGCTGGAAGTGTAGCTCAAGTGGTAACTCATTAGTGTGACTTACCAGTTTATAATTCTTGTCTAAATGAATTTTAAGATTTTTTGTATCTAATCCTTAAAATCGAAGGAAGGTGGCAGCTGGCGCTTCTGTGTGTATGTAAGATTACTTAAGCTATATATAAGGGGAATAGGTTAAAGCTCTGAGACAAGGTATGCTGTTTTCTATATATTCTTAAAACATCTGGTTAAAAGATGAAATGTAGCTGAGCACCAATGGCTAGTGCCTGTAATCCTAACCATTAAGGAGGTTGAGATCTGAGGATTTAGAGTCAAAGCCAGCCCTGACAGGAAAGTCCTTGACTCTCATCTCCAGTTAACTACCAGGCAGGGAAGTTCAGAGACCCCTTATCCCTAACTATCAAGAAAGCCAGAAGTGGAACTGTGGCTCAAGTGGTAGAGCACCAGCCTTCAGGATGTAATGTATGTGTGTGGGGTGTGTGTGGGGGGGGGTAGACTAAGATATACCTAGGCCTCAAGTTCAAGCCCAGGACTGGCATACAAAGACAGATAGACAGACAGACAGACAGACACACACACACACACAAGGTATAGTTTCTAATAGCTGTACCTTGATATGTAAAAGCAGTTCCAAAGAAGTTACTAGTTTGTCTGCCATTAATAAGTTCCTATTAATTTTTGATAGTTATGAAAGAGCTATTAGAATGACAAAATCTTTAAAAAGGCTGGAAAGGCACATAATCACATAGCTTTACTAGACTACTTTTACACAATTCATGGACAACACAGATTTCAAACAAAATTCAAATACACTTACTCCAAACCACATGATACTCCAAAATATTTTCTTCTTTCTTTAGCATTTTAACTTTCAGTTAAAGAAGTTTAACATAAAGCACCAAATCTAGTCATATAATATCACATTTAAGAGTGAGTAGTTCATATATAAAACTTTTTAAGTCTCTAAAGTTTATATGGGAGAAATCAATTTCCTTTATAGCTATTCAACTCTTACTTTAACAAGCTAAAGTTGTGAAGTATATGAACTAAAATCAGATGTTTAGAAAAATAGAAGAGAAAAAATGTACAAAAAATTTAAACACAGAATCCATCAATTAATATAAAGATCATTATTTCCATCTTTCAAAACTTGAAACTTTTTTTTTGTAGGTTGTGGGGCTTGAACTCTGGGCCTGGGCCTGGGCCTGGGCACGGTCCTTCAGCTCTTCAGCTCAAGGCTAGCATTCTACCACTTGAGCCACAGTGCCACTTCTGGCTTTTTCTGTTTATGTGGTGCTGAGGAATGGAATCCAGGGCCTCATGCATGCAAGGCAAGCACTCTACCACTGAGCCACCTTCCCAGCCCCAAAACTTGAGGAAATGTTTGGCTTTTCTCTCTCTCTCTTTGGACAATGCTAACTTCAGACAGCTAGGTAAGCACTCTAATGAGCTAAATCCTTAGCTTCCTAGTTTCTCTCTAAACCAGTCTCTAATAAAAATGTGAAGTCTAGCCCATTCTAAGTAATCTTATATGTATTTCAGCATTCATTTTTATTATTAAAAGCAATTACCTAAAAAAATCAGTAGTTGTTAAGACTTCCAATTTTACATACCATAAAAATTTCTATGGAAAAAAAGCTAAAGCTAACCCCCCGCCCCCCCAAACCCTAGATTATAAACTTGCCATATGCCTAGAAAGGAAACACAATTCTCAAATCAAGTGAATAGCAAAATGTCACAGTACAGGCTACATATTACAGTCTTACTTGTTTTAGCAATTCCTTTACAAATCAATGTTGTTCCTATGAATAAATTTATTTTTCATAAATTGTTCATAATTAAAAATTTAAGTTTTCATAAACAGTAACAAGAGAAAAGAATGAATACATGGGATTCTCAAAATAACAAAATATTTTAACATGTAATTGAAATATTCTTTTAAATTACCGAAATATATTTAAAGTTTATAATAGACTGATCTGTAACACTGAATTCCATACTAACTTGTTATATTACTAGTATTATCTGCATGTTCTTATCATCACTGGATGAAAAACTCCTTCTGTAAGAAACCTTGATGGCTGTACTGTTTTACAATAGAATGATCCAATTAGTTAGCATACTTATGGAGGAAGCGTTCAAATGCGTCATAGATGGCTTGTCTAAAATGAAAAAACAAAACCCAGATAATTAGAAAACATAGTGGGCCCAACAGTATTTCCACTGTATTTCTAAAATTATCTATGGTCTACAATCTGTGCTCCTCTCTATAAACAGCTATAAGAGCGTCAAGTACCTGAGTGGTGTATGGATCCAGGTAACTTTACCACACTACTGGCAGTTCCAAGAGATAATAGCTCCAGGAGCATCTTTTTATGAAGCACTTTTTGTGACTTTATATATAAACAGATGTAATATTTTTATCATTGTTGAAAATCAATTACATAACTTTTCAGAATCTGAAATTTATTTGACAGGGTATAACACGTTTTTTGATTACCAAGAATATGTTACTGGCAACCAAACTTAAATCAAGTCTTTGTTTCCTACATTAACTTCACTAGGAATCTTAGTATTTCAATTGAAGAGGAATAGGAAAATTGTTCTATTGCTCCATAAAACATGTTTTAAAGTTTATTTCTTCTAATACAAGAACAAGCAATTTCATTACAGTAGTCAGAAAACAAAAAAAATATGGAAAAGGAGAAACTGTCAAAATGCCACTTTTCACAAGTCCCTCCCTCCCTCCCTCCCTTCAATGGAGCAAGCACAGGGGCCACGCTAGTCTTCTGTTTTGTGCTGGTTTTGTTGTTGTTGTTATTGGTTGTGGGGCTTGAACTCAGGGCCTGAGCGCTGTCCCTGAGTTTTTTTGCTCAAGGCTATTGCTGTACCACTTTGAGCCACAGCTCTACTTGCAGTTTTTGAGTGGTTAATTGGAGCTAAGAGTCTCACAGACTTTCTTGCCTAAGCTGGCTTTGAACTGCAATCCCAGATCTCAGCCTCCCGAGTAGCTAGGAATATAGGCGTGAGCCATCAGGGCCTGGCCCAATGGTACTATTTCTGTTCAAACTTGGATAGAAATAAAAATTACAAGGGATACCAGAATTGTAAAAAATTGGTAAGTCCAAAGTCATTAACAGTTAATATTCACTTGCTAGTAACAAAGCATTGCTAGGTTATTTTACAAATCCCAAAGTCATTCTGAGAGAATTATTCACGTGCCTGGAAAAACTCTTAAGCGCCAGACCACAACCATGGCTCACACCTGTAATCCTGGCTACTCAGGAGGTTGAGATCTGAGGATCGCAGTTCAAAGCTAGCCCAGGCAGAAAAGTCCATGACTCTTATCTCCAATGAGCCACCAGAAAAACAGAAGTGGTGCTGTGGCTCAAGTGGTAGAGTGCTTGCCTTGAGCTGAAGAGCTGAGGGACAGCGCTCAGACCCAGAGTTCAAGCCCCACAACTGACCAAAAAAAACCCCGAAAAAAACCAAAAACCTTGTCACAGATCTTACAAATCATAACAATCCTTCTGATACCCTAAAATATCTAGCCTTATTTAAAGAGGATAATAAAAACAACTTGATAAAGGATATTTAAGATATCTTATATCCCTAGCACTCTGGAAGAAAAAAAAAACAGATGGGATAGCAAAAGAGAAAATACCTCAATGTGACATTTATGAGAGGAAAAAAGGAAAAAGGACTAAAACACTAAAAATACTGTTTTGTATTTGTTGAAGTGAAAAATAGCCCCCAAACAAATAAATAGCTATCTCAATTTACCTGAAGAGTCCTTGTTTAAAAAGATATGCACTAATATGACCCCCTTCTAGATATCGGATTTCACAACCAGGCCAAATTTCTTGTAGACTTCGAACTCCTGTTCGTGGAATATAGGCATCTTCTTTGGCTTGAACCACTATAATGAGGCTTGGGTCAACTGGAACTAAGTAAAGATTTTTGACACATTAAAAAGCTCTAGGATTATTGTGCTAACTCATAAGTCATTTTAGCAACAACAAAACAACAAAGCCACACAAGACAGAGTAAGTGAAACAGCTGTCAAACTAAAACTCTTTTTGAACCACAACGCCACTTCTGGTTTTTCTTGAGTAGCTAGGATTACAGGCATGAGCCACTGGTACCTGGTTTCTAAAACCCTTTTGATCAAAGTAAAGATCAACTCTTGCAGGTGTTAGTGGCTCAAGTCTATAATCCTTCCTAGCAACTCAGAAGGTTGAGATCTAATGATCAAGTTTCAAAGCCCGTCTAGGCAAACCCTCAAGACTTTTATCTCCTATTAACCAGCAAAAAACCAAGGCTGGAAGTATGGCTCAAATGGTACCATCTATGAGAGAAAAAGTTGAGCAAGAGTGTTAACACCCTGAGTTCAAGCTCCAGTACTGGTGATTATCATAACATTCATCCAACACAATGAGGTTCGTATTCTAAAGACATAATCAATGCATTTTCTATTATTAGTGCTGGAAACCGAATTCTAATGGTTCATATATACTAAGCACATGTTCTATCACTGAAGCATATGCCAACCCTTCTAATATATGAATGAATAAATGTATGTCTTGTTACGTAGTCCAGGCTGGCCTTGAATCCAAGATCCTGTTGCTTCAGCCTCCGGAGTGCTGAGCCTTTAGGTGTGAACCACTAAAGATACCTTACCAATGTGTTTTTGAATATACACGATGTTCTTAATTGTATAAGATGATACATTTAAAATGACCTATTTATTTTGAAAAACACATTCTAAAAACAACACAAAAACCCTTTATCTTTGGAAATATGAAAATTACCTTGTAAAACATTCCTAAATATGCTTAACAAATAAATACCAGCTAATACTATCAATTTTATATAGAAACTAGTACCTGAAAAATTGGCTACATGAGTACATTCATCCATGACTCCTTTCATAAATATTAAAGATTCCCTTTGAAGACTGTTTCTTCTTTGTTCTTTGTTGAGCAGGTGGTTGGAGTAAGGGTTGTAACTTGTATAACAACTTTTGTTGGTTGAAAGTGTTTGATTTAAGCACTCTGTCTTAGAGGTATCTTGCATCAAGAGTCCTTCTGATGTAACACTGGTGGAAGTTTTACTAGAATTATGACATCCAACATATTTTGGGGATACAGTTTGTTTTCTCATATCTAAATTTAAAGTTCTAGGAACCAGCTTAAGGTTAGTTAGCTTGTCTGTACCGTTAGGGAAGTATTTCACAAACTCTTGTCCCATTTTGAAAGAATCTGTCTGTATTTAAAAAAAAAAAAAAAAAAGCATTAATATAGACCGAAGGTTCATTTAATTTTCTTTCTTTTTTTTTTTTTTTGCCAGTCCTGGAGCTTGAACTCAGGGCCTCGGCACTGTCCCTGAGCCTCTCGTTGCTCAAGGCTAGTACTCTACCACTTGAGTCACACCACCACTTCTGACTTTTTCTGTGTATGTGGTATTGAGTAATGGAACCCAGGACTTCATGCATGCTAGGCAAGCACTCTACCACTGAGCAACGTTCCCAGCCCCTCACTTTTTTAAAACAAAAAAAATCTAAGAACACATCAGTGGATACAATATAATATTGTACTCATGCAATGGAATACTGTTTTAAGTAATGAAAGTTTGGGCGCTGTCCCTTAGCTTTTTAAGCTCAAAGCTGGTCCTCTACCACTTGAGTCAAAGTTCTACTTCCAGCTTTTGGTGGTTAATTAGAGAAAAATGGTGGCTTTGGACTACAATCCTAAGGTCTCAGACTCCTGAATAGCTACAGTTACAGGTGTGAGCCACTTGTACGTAGCAAAATTTTATTTTTAAATTAAAAATTTTAATTCCCCCCCCCCTTTAAAAAAATTTGGTGGTGGTAGGTGGGTTTGAACAAAAGGTCTTGTGCATGCCAGGCAACTGTTGTGTCACTTGAACCATGCTATGAGCCTTTTTGATATAGCTTCCTTGTCAGCCAGTAGTTCAAGCTTTTGCCTGGACTGTCTCAAACTTCAATCCTCCCAATCTCTGCCATGCTATAAAATGGATCTTGAACGCAATATGCCACATGAATAAGCCAGACACAAAACGGCACTATCATACTGTCCCACTTCTATAAGGCCTTCTCTGTAATCAGATTAATAAAGGTGAAAAGAAAACAATGGTTAGTTGCCACCGGCTGAGAAAAGAGGGACTAGGCGCTACTGTTCTAAAGTTTGGGAAGATGAGAAAGTTCTGTCTATCTAGATAGCTATTTCTAGGTTGGATGGCCAAGTTTTATTCTTGACCTAGTTAACAGTTACAGTGTGTTTCCATTTTGATGCATGTAATAGGCCGTACATTTGTGTTACATGTTTTCTGTATAAGATTTATTTAAAAATAACTTCCTTTCTTTTTCCTTTTAAAAGAGGGTCTTGCTAGTAGCCAAGGCTAACCTCAAAACTGCAATCCTATCCAGTGTTAGGGGATTACAGATGTCTGCTACCAAGGTATAACACCGTGTCTGACTGGCAAAAATAAAAAAAAATATATATATATATAAATTTTTGCATATATATTGATGTATATATATTTTTTTGCCAGTTCTTGGACTTGGACTCAGGCCGTGGGCACTGTTCCCGAGCTTCTTTTGCTCAAGGCTGGCACTCTACTACTTGAGCCACAGCGCCACTTCTAGCTTTTTCTGTGTATGTGGTACTGAGGAATGGAACCCAGGGCTTCATGTATGCTAGGCAAGCACTCTACCACTGAGCCATGTTCCCAGCCCCTCCTGTTTTTTGAGAAAGGATCTTTGTATATAGCTGGCACTGGCCTCAAACTCATACTTCCTGCCTCCACCTCCTAAGTGCTGGGTCACAAGTATGAACTACCATATCTAGTTAAAATGAGAAATTTAGAATAACGCTTCAAAACTTATCATAGAAAATAACAACTTATTCAGAAAATGAAGTTTTCCTAACATTATGTGGAAATTAAAATACTTACTCCACAGTATTCAAGCATATGAATTATTTCTTCTTCATAAACTGTCTGAGTATAATACTGCTTCTCCAGCTCCCTCCAATTAATTGATTTACTCAATACACCCTAAAATAAGAAACTAAATTAGGATCAAATTATACTATTTTTTAATACAATACTTTTTCTTAAATTATCAAGTAAAAGTTAATCACAGACTGATTTTGCCTATCCACAGAAAAGCCTGCTTGTAAAATTTACCCTCTATTACAGTCTGGGAACTTGACTTATAAACAGTTCTTACTTTAACATACAATTTTCCTTGAATGATAAAAGCGAGCCATTATGCCTGTGCTCTTTGTATAAGCAATGTAGTTTTTGCTTAACATTATACTTCCTCTGCAATTTTAGTATATTCTAGGCAAATCACTGACTTCAGATTAAAAACCTTGTTATGCTAGGCTCATGCGATGAACACACAATTTTTCACAACCTATTGCTGGAAGAATTAAGCATAAACTGAGATTCCACTGGACCTCTCAGAAGCTTGTACTGGGTTGTTTTTAATTTTTAATTGTGTCTATGCGCCCGCGTGCGTCCTGGTCTTGAAGCCTGAACTCAGGGCCTTGGCACCGTCCCTGAGCTGTTTTGCTCAAGGATGGTGCTCTACCACTTGAGCCACAGCTTCACTTTTTTCTACTAAGTTTTGCTTCAAGAATGTTTTCCCTTTCTTGATTATGTATGTGTCCTATCCTTCTGACATAATCCTAACTACAAATATATGATGAGACAGGCACCAGTGGCTCACACCTGTAATCATAGCTATTCAGGAGGCTGGGATCTGAGGATCTCAGTTGAAAGCCAGCCCAGGCAGGAAAAGTCTGTGAGACCCTTTATCTCCAATAAACCACCAGAAAAATCAGAAGTGGCACTATGGTTCAAGTGGTAGAGCACTGCCCTTGAGCTGAAGAGTTCAGGGACAGCGCCTAGGCCCAGAGTTTAAACCCCACAACTGACCAAAATAAATAAATAAAATCATATGTTTGAGTTTTTATTCATTCGAAGTGAATTGCCAACCCTAAGGGCAACTTTGGGTGATTCTCAAGGCAATTATTTTTAATTACATATTTATTGCTATTTACACTTTAATTGCAACTCAATTACCGTAGTGAAGACCCCAGAGGCCGTGGACCAAGACAGACAAGGAACCAATGGCATGGGCTTAGGCCAGCTGGACACTGCTAAGGAGGCCATCTGTAACGGAACAGAGAGCTTCAGTGTGAAGTTCCTATTATTCAAATGAACAACATTTAATACTCAAAAGTACTTTCTACAGCAATTGGTGAGAGACTACATAAACATGAAATCTGAAAATACCTGTGACCTTATGATACATAAATTCAACAATAACAATTTCTCCTTTGAAAGTTACAAAATATGATAGAAATTTATTGAAAGTGTCAGAAAGGATTTATTTTAGTGTAGCAGAGTAAAGTAGGGAGAAATGGAAGAAGAAGTATTTCCTAATTGCAATGTAGGAAATAGGAGTTAAAGACTACTATTTTTTGCTGGGTACTAGACAAAAGTAAAATAGAATTATATATATGTATATAGGTAGGTAGGTTGTTTTTGTCAGTGATAGGGCTTGAACTCAGGCTTTGGGGGTTGTCCTGAGTTCTTTTTGCTCAAGCTAGTGTTCTACCACTCTGGAAGCCACAGCTCCACTTCTAGTTTTCTGGAGAGATGAGTCTCACAGACTTTTCCTGCCTGGGCTGGCTTTGAACCTCAATTGTTAGATCTCTCCTCTTGAGTTAGCAGGGTTACATGCATAAGCCCTAGGAACCAGCAAAATAGGTGTTATAAACATACATACCATTACACATGTATGAAAATGTCAAAATGAGACCCATTAACCCAATTAATGCATAATTTAAATGGTAGTTAAAATTTAGCAACCTTAGCCAATTTAACAGCAGAAGTGGGCAAGTATAACTTGACACATGAAAATTAAAATTATATAATAACTTTTTAATAAAATATTAAATCCAAACATCTGAACTATAACTGGGTATAGGGGGGTTACACAATAAATGTTTATATAAATCATACAAAAGTATCATTACTTCATCGTTGGAATTATTTCTGCTTCCTATTTTCAAAAAAACTAGTCAATATAACTAAAGTGAATTTTTTTTTTGGTTGGTCATGGGGCTTGAACTCCGGGCCTGAGCGCTGTCCCTCAGCTCTTCAGCTCAAGGCAAGCACTCTACCACTTGAGCTACAGCAACATTTCCAGTTTTCTGGTGGTTTATTGGAGATAAGAGGTTCACGGACTTTCCTGCCTGGGCTGGCTTTGAACTGCAATCCTCAAATCTCAGCCTCCTGCATAGCCAGGATAATAGGCGTGAGCCACCAGCGCCCAGCTCTAAAGTGAATTTTTAAAGTAACTCTCTTCCCTAGATCTTACTAACTCAGATAATGAAATGTAAGTGGTAATGAGAAGGCTTACGTGTCCTCCCATGGATATGCCGGTCATCCCAAGAGGGCCATAGCCTTCCCTCTCTAACCAGTGCAAGAGAGCAGCAGATTCTAAAACAAGAGCTCCTCCCATCACGAAAAGGTCAGACACATTTTTTAAACTGGATCTCCTAGCCTCAGAAAACAAACAGAAAATGATTTATTCCATGCATTTACATTTTAACACCTGTATTTGTTTCAATTTGTTTCAATATTACATTTACAGCAGACAGCTACATTTCTTTTAAAGGATCAGAATGGAATTAGAGTGCTTCTAACATTTTTGTGTGGTCCCCCCCCCCCCCCCCCCCCTCCCGCCTTTGGTTGGTCCTGTGGCTTGAACTCTGGGCCTGGGAGCTGTCCCTGTTCTCTTCAGCTCAAGGCAAGCACTCTATCACTTGAGCCACAGAGCTACTTCTGGTTTTCTGGTGGCTAAATGGAGATAGAGAGTCTCATGGACTTTCCTGCCTGGGCTGGCTTTGAACTGTGATCCTCAGATCTCAACTTCCTGAGTAGCTAGGATTACAGTTTTTGCTACCAGCGTCCAGCAACCTTTTTATTTTTTTGATCAGTTTATGGGGCTTGAACTCTGGGCTTAGGCGCTGTCCCTCAGCTCTTCAGCTCAAGCCGAATGCTCTACAGCTCGAGCCACAGCACCACTTCTGGTTTTCTAGTGGTTTATTGGAGATAAGAGTTTCATGGACTTTCCTGCCCGGGCTGGCTTTAACCGTGATCCTCAGATCTCACTCAGCCTCCTGAGTAGCTAGGATTACAGGCATGAGCCACCGGCGCCTGGCCTAACATTTTTTTTAACATTTTATTTATTTATTTATTTAGTGGTCCGGTCGTAGGGCCTGAACTCTGGGCCTGGGCACTGTCCCTCAGCTCTTCAGCTCAAGGCTAGCGCTCTACCACTTGAGCCACAGCACCACTTCGGCTTTTTTCTTTTTGCTTATGTGGTGCTGAGGAATTGAACCCAGGGCCTCATGCATGCAAGGCAAGCGCTCTACCATTGAGCCACCTTCCCAGCCCCTAATTTTTATTTTTTAGTTATTTATTTTTGGCCTTTCCTGGGGCTTGACCTCAGGGCCTGGGCACTGTCCCTGAGCTTATTTTGCTCAAAGCTAGCACTCTACCACTTGAGATACAGCACCACTTCTGGCCTTTTCTATTTATGTGGTACTAAGGAATTGAACCCATGGCTTCATACATGCTAGGCAAGCACTCTACCACTAAGCCACATTCCCAGTCCCTTCAAGAGACTCTTATCCCCAATTAACCAGCCAGCAAAAAGCTGAAAGTGAAGGAGTGGCTCAAGTGGTAAACTACCGGCCTTGAGTGAAAAGAAGTTAAGCAAGAGCACTTGGCCTAGAGTTCAAGCCCTCGTATCAAGATAAAACAAAACAAAAATAAAACTCCATCATCAGGCCACTCATCTTAAAATCTCCCAGACATTTCCCACAGCAATTTTAGTAAAACTAACCACTTCTCTGACTTCTTCCGTACTACTATCCCCCACTTGGTGTTTACTTTTCCTGCCTGGGCTGGCTTCCCAGGGTGACCCACAGATCTCAGCGTCCTGAGTAGCTGGGATTACAAGTGTGACTCACCAGCTTCTGGCTTCCCTTGTCATTTTCTTTCTTTGCTTCCTTCCTTCCTTTCTCATTACCTCCTTCCCTTCCTTCCTTCCTGTAGGTATCTCTCCCTCCCCCTCCCACTGGCTCTCCTTTGGTACAGGTACTGGTATCTGAACTTTGGACTCAGGGCCTCTTGCTGTCATGTAGCTTTTTCAGTCAAGTATGGCATGCCACTAATTAAGCCACATCTCCCTCCAGTTCCAGCTTTTTGCCAGTTAATTGGAGGTAAAAGTCTCTCAGATTTGTCTGCTTGTGCTGGCTTTGAACCTCTCAGCCTCTGAGTAAGTAGGATTACAGGCATGAGCCACAGGCACCTGGCTTTTATTGTGGCTGTATTACTTATTTCTAGTCTAGTTTATCATTTTAAAAGACCAGAAAAATACAGTCAATCTTCAGATTTTTATACTATGTTTTACTGTGCTTTACAAAAACTAAAAAGTAAAGGAAATGTACTTTTTCCTTTTTAGACATGGTCTCTCTATGCAGCCCAGGCTGGCCGCCTCTTAACTCTTGATCCTTCTATCTCTACTTCCTGAGTGCTATGAGCCACCATACCCAGCAGTAAATGTACTTTAAAAAGAATCGTTAAGTCAGCCTGTTAATGTTTCTCTTCCTTTTCTTTCCCTGCCTTCCTTCCTTCATTGATTGACTGTCAGTTCTGGGCCTGAACTCTGGGTCTGGGCACTGTCCCTCTACCACTTGAGCCACAGCGCCACTTCTGGTTTTCTGGTGGTTAATTAGAGATAAGAGACTCATGGACTTTCCTTGCCCCGGCTGGCTTTGAACCATGATCCTCAGATCTCAGTTTCCTGAGTAGCTAGGATTATAGGCATGAATGAGCCACTGGCACCTGACTCCTCCTTTTATTTTGGTGCCAGTATTGGGCTTCAACTGAGGTTCTTGAACTTGGGCCACACCTCCAGTTTCACTTGTTTTCTGGCTAACTAGAAATAGGAGTCATTTGGATTTGTCTGCCCAGGCTATCTCCAAACCTGTGACCTCAGCCTCCTGAATAGCTAGGATTATAGATATGAGCCACTGGAGCATGCCTTAGAACTTTCTTACTATATCATCTTGCAGACATAACCTTAAAGTAAGAAGCCAATACTTCTTGCTATAGTTTTACTGTCCCCCCCATAATACATGGATATTAAAACTCAGTATAGTTAACTAAAGGCTACCAAAATTTTTAATATTGCTGAAAATATGATACAAAGATTGAAAAAATGAAAGTAATATGCACTTACACTTGGTCCTTGGGTTTTCTGCAGCCATTTAAAATTGTGGGTCAAAGAGAAAGTTTTAAAATAATTAAACATACTTCTGTCACAAAACATTAACATAAGCAAAGCAGTTACATTTAGACACAATACTGAAAAAACTTTCAGTTACCTAAATAGGCTACTCAGAACTTCTCAGGTTTACATAGCTTTATTGAGATATACAATCCTATAGCAAGTAATACACCAATCTGAAGTATAAAACTTAATGTACTAAGTATATTCAAAGAGTTGTATTCATTTTCAATTTAAAATGTTTATTGATATAGTTTATGCAATTATGTTTATTAAAGGAGGAAATAAAGAAAATTAGAAAACTATTTTATATACAATAATATTCATACATTTGTGTATTTCTCCCCAGTATTTCCCTTGTACGCAAGTTTTGTTTTCAATTGCTGCATACTTACACCAGGCACTATGGTCTGATTTTGTTTTTGGTGCTAGGGATTAAAACCACTGGCTGCTGCCTGTGTGGCCTGTTTGCCCATGGCTGTGGTGCTGTATGCTAAGCACACATGCTACCACCGACACCATACAGTTTTATATCCTGCTTTTAAATCATTCTTTTCACACATTGCAACTTTTAAAATAGCCACATAAACTCCTTGAATGTCTAATATTTACTAAGAATTTTCTAGATAGTATTTAATGTTCTGAATAACTTAAGAGATGATTCTCTTTTATCAATGAGAAAACAGGTACAGAAATGGTAAATAACAGGTCTGAGAGATCACAAAAGTGGTCAGAAATAGAGCAATAAACATAATAAATACAATTCCAGTGTTAGGAACTAGTTTACTAAATTGTTCTCTATTATGTAATTTTTTTTTTGTTTTTTTTGGTCTGGTCGTGGGGCCTGAACTCTGGGCCTGGACGCTGTCCCTTAGCTCTTCAGCTCAAGGCTAGCACTCTACACTTGAGCCACAGCACCACTTCTGGCTTTTTTCTGTTTATGTGGTGCTGAGGAATCAAACCCAGGGCTTCATTTGAAGCATGCTAGGCAAGCGTTCTACCACTAAGCCACATTCCCATTTCTTTTATTACCAGCAATGTTGAACATTTCTTTATAGCTGTGCATCAGTTTCTGTTCTTCAGTGAATAGTCTGACGTCATCTTGAAGATTAGTTAAGTACTGTTCTAAACCTCCACCTTTTTGCACATGGACTTAAAACATGAGTTTCTTTGCTAACAAACACTATTAAAATTAACATCCATAAGTATCTGAAGAAAAAAATAAATGCATCTTTATTATGAACAATTAAAGTCTAATCCTTAGTTTGTTTTCCCTAAATAAGGTGCCACTGTGCACTGTGCAGCCTAGGCTGGCTCAAACATAAATACATACATACATACATACATAATCATTGTGCTCCAGCCTGCTGAGCAGATGGGATTACAGGAATGAGCTCCCACATCAGACTCCGTCCCCTGAATTTTAAGAGATGTAAAATAACCTTATATTCCTTTTTGTTCTTGATTTTTAAATATTTTCTGCACTAATGACTGAATTTAACTAGCTTGGAAAAGTTATTACATGTCATTGATATGGAAAAGTTTCTTAGTGTCACAAAAGGATATAGTATGGGTTTTCTAACAACAAAGAAGCTATTCGGGCTTCTTTAATCATAGGACGGGCCATTAGCGTCCTTCTCCTCCAGTAATGCTATGGAAAGAAAAAGATAACATACTTAAATAGCACAAATCACCACATATGTTAAGGAGAATACTTAACAAACAAATTATTTGGGGATTGCAATATAAAAATTAAGTCTTACATGGTCTCCTGTTCCAGCAAGATGAATACATACAGGTCTGTGTTTGCTGTTCCATTCTTTAGGTACAATAAATTGAAACCTATTTTTAAAATGAAATTCTCTTTAAAATAAAGCCAGCTCAAAAACCCATGGGACTCTTATCTCTAATTAACCACCCAAACCTGAAAGTGTAAGCGTGGCTCAAATGGTAGAGTGCCGGCTTTGAGGCTCAAGATATTCCTGCCTCGGCCTCCTGAGAGCAGGTATTATAGGTGTATACCATCATGTCCAGCTTCAAATCTTAAAATGTTTGAAGTTATTTCCAAGAAAAGGGTCGTATAGAGGCTGGGAATGTGGCTTAGTGGTAGAGGGCTTGCCTAGCATGCATCATGCCTAGGTTCCATTCCTCAGCACCACATAAACAGAAAAACCCAGAAGTGGTACTGTGGCTCAAGTGGTAGAGTGCTAGCCTTGAGCAATGAGAAGCTCAGGGACAGAACACAAACCCTGAGTTCAAGTCCCAGGACTGGCAAAAAAAAAAAAAAAAAGTATCATGTAGAATTTTAAGTTAATTTGTGATTGATTAAACTAAAACCTACAAAGTAAATGTGCTATCAGTATATTAAATATTCAATTCGACATTAATACATAATTTTTTACCTAGTTTAATGTCAAAACTTTATAAATGTTTAATTTTTTTTTTTAGTTGGTCCTGGGGCTTGAACTCAGGGCCTGGGAGCTGTCCCTGAGCTCTTCAGCTCAAGGCTAGCACCCTACCACTTGAACCACTGTACCATGTCCAGTTTTTTGGTGGTTAACTGTAGATAAGAGTCTCACAGACTTTCCTGCCTGTGCTGGCTTTGAACCCTATCCTCAGATCTCAGTCTCCTGAGTAGTTAGGATTACAAGCATGAGCACCAGGCACCCAGCTTGATGAATTTTTAATAAGCTTAAAGACATAGATCTGCTGTTTCTCTTCATAGGAAAAATGTTTTGCTATACAAGCTGTTGAAGTAACTACAAAATAATTTATTTCTATTTCTACCCTTGTAGTATATGATAGAATCTGATTCATTAAAATTCTGGAACTGGGAGATAAAGTGAAAAAAAAGTGAAAAAAGTAAGCAGTTTTCTCTACTTGTCATCTTCTCTTTTCTTCTCTATATGTGGTACTGGGCCTGAACTTAAGGACTCAGGCTCTTGCTTGGCTTTTTCAGTCACAACTGGCACTCTACCGCTTGAGTGCTCTCCTGACTTTTGGCTGGTTAATGGGAAATAAGAATCTGGAAGATTTGTATGCCAGGGCTGGCTTCAATCCTGACTGTCATTACTCAGCCTCCTGAGTAGCTAGGACTATAGGTATAAGCCACTTGTGCCAGGCTCTCTTTCTCTTATTTAATGTATTTTCCTGTGTGACTTTTATGACAAAAGTTAGCATTTTTACCATTTAGTGTTCAATATAGGGGTATTCAGTGCATGCATTCTGTTGTCCAGCTATCACTACCTATCCATCTTCAAAATGTTTTCATATTCCTAAATGGATTCTCTTTTGCCAGTACTAGGGCTTGAACTCAGAGTCTTTTGCTTATTGAGCTTATTTGTTTGTTTGTTTGGTGTTCTACCTCTTCTGGCCACACCTCCAGCCTGGCTTTTTCCTGGGTATTTTGGGGATGGAATCTCATAGGCTTTTCTGCCCAGGCTAGCTTTGAATTGAGATCTAGGGATCTGAGCTTTCTGACTATGTTACAACATGATTTGGCTAACAGATTTCTTTCTCTTTTTAATTTCCTTAGCAGTTGACACGTAAGAATTTCTATCACAGCCAGGCGCTGGTGGCTCTGTAATCCTAGCTACCTAGGAAGCTGAGATCTCAGGATTGCAGTTTGAAGCCAGCTTGGGTAGTAAAACCATGAGACTCGTATCGACAAAAAATAGCTACCAAAAAACTGAAGTGATGCTGTGGCTCAAGTGGTAGAGTGCTAGCCTTGAGCAAAAATACTCAGGGACAGCCCTCAGACCTTTACTTCAAGCCCCAGGGCTGACAAAATAAAAACAAAAAACATTAAAGGAAAAACAACATATTAAAATTAGCAAATGTTTATCATCAGTAATATATATGGGAAGAAACAGTAAAGTAACTTGTTTTTTTTTTACTTCTGCAGATACTGGAACTTAAGACTCTAGGTCTGGGCACTGTCCCTAAGCTTTGTTTCTCAAGGCCAGCACAGCACCACTTGAGCTACTGACTCACTGGCTTTTTGCTGGTTAATTAAAGATAAGAATCTCATGGCTGCCAGGCATTGGTGGCTCAGGCCTGACATCCTAGCTACTCAGAAGGCTGAGATCTGAGGATCATGGTTCAAAGCCAGCTCTGGCAGGAAAGTCCATGAGACTCTCATCTCCAATAAACCACAAGAAAACTAGAAGTGGAGCTGTGGCTCAAGTGGTAGAGCGCTAAAGCTAAAGAGATGAGGGACAGTGCCCAGGCCCAGAGTTCAAGCCCCATGATCAAAAAAAAAAAAAAAGAAAAGAAGAAAGAAAGAAATAGAAATTGGGAGATAACCTGTTTTCAACATTGACTTAAATTTAAAACAATTTAGCTGGGCACTGGTATAATCCTAGCTTCTCGGGAAGCTAAGATCTGAGGACTATGGTTTGAAGCCAGCTCATGCAACAAAGTTTGTGAAACTTTTTTCTCCAATTAATCACCAAAAAGCCTAAAGTAGAGCTGAGGTTCAAGTGGCAGAGCATTAGCCTTGCGCCAGAAAGCTGTGGGACAGCACCCAGGCCCTGAGTTCAAGCCCCAGGAAAACATACACATATACACACACTTACTAATTTAACTTTCTAGACAAATATTCTTACCTTGCAATAACAGATTCAATTGGCATGATGCCAGGCACATAGTGGGCCATGGGAGAAACAAAGTGTCCGTCTAAAATCTTACAGTCTGATTGTTCCTCCATCTAAAACAAAGAAAGCCATGCAATTAGACGGATACACTTTGGTTTATCATAGAACTTTTTCTAAAAAAGAATTTTTTTTAGGCTAAAATTTTATTTATTTATTCATTTTGCCAGTATGAAGGCTTAAACTCAAGGCCTTCCTATCTAGATTGAGTTTTTGCTCAAGGATGGCAATCTATCACTTTAGGTATACATCTATTTCCATTTAAAAATTTTTTTCCCTAAAATCTATTTTCAGTACATACGATGGTTTCCTTTTAGTCTTACTTTGCTTTCAAAAGACATTGCTTCTACATACATGCTTTATATTTTCTTTATACACTTTTCTTTTTGTCAGTCATGGGGCTTCAACTCTGGGCCTAGGCCCTGTTCCTATGCTCTTCAGCTCAAGGCTAGCACTCTACCACTTGAGCCACAGTGTCACTTCCAGTTTTCTGGTGGTTAATTGTAGATAGGAGTCCTGTTCTGGCTGGCTTTGAACCTCGACCCTCAAATCTCAGCCTCCTGAATAGCTAGGATTACAGACATGAGCCACTGGTGTGCCTGGCTTCCTTACACACTCTTAACTACAATCTAGTTTGGAAAATAAACAATAACTCAAATTCATACATTGACAGATAATAGCCCAAGATAAAATACTAGTTAAGAGAACTTAATAGCATTAAAAAATATAAAAATAATCCTAAGAATGATTTATAATTGCAATCATAATTGGCCACACGCAAATAAGACGATATCAACTATGTTACAGTGGTTGAACGTTGGGCAATGTATTGATGTAATGTCTTATTGTCAACAAATTAAGGAAAAACATGATTTCTATGTATTAAAAAGGCAATTTGTAGCTTTATGTAGTATATGGTTTTGAAAGCCCAGATGTTGCAAGTTTAAGCAGGAAGATAATGAGTTAGAGACCACACTGGGTTATGGTGAGATGTTACCTCAAAAAGAGAGGAAAAACTAACCAATAAAACAATACTAAAAGCAGGGCTGGAAAAAAGTGGCTCTGTGGTAGAGCGCTTGCCTTGCATGCCTGAGGCCCTGGGTTCGATTCCTCAGCACCACATAAGCAAAAAGAAAAAGCTGGAAAGTGGCGCTGTGGCTCAAGTGGTAGAGCGCTCGCCTTGAGCTGAAGAGCTGAGGGACAATGCCCAGACCCAGAGTTCAGGCCCCATGACCGGACCCAAAAAAAAAAAAAAAAAAAAAACAACAAAAGCAATGGGACAAATAAGCACCAATAACCACAAAAAATAAACAGCAGGGTGCTGGTGCCTCATGCCTGTAATCCTACTCAGGAGGTTGAGATCTGAAGATTGCCTTTTGAAGCCAACAGAAAAGTCCTTGTGAGACTCTTATCTTCAATTAACTGCTGAAGTAGTAGAGCACTAGCCTTGAGCACATAAAGGGTCCAGGACCCTTGTTCTAGCACCCAGCCCCTTGTTCCAGTCCCACAACCACCACCACCAACAACCCTAGCTACTCAGGAGGCTGAGATTTGAGGATAGAAGCCACTCTGGGCAAGAAAGTCCATTAGACGCTTATCTTCAATTAAACACTCAAATGCCAGAAGTGAAGCTGTGGCTCAAGTGGTAGGTACAACAGAACACTATCCATGAGCAAAAAAGCTCAGGGACAGAACCCAGGCCCTGAGTTCAAGCCTCAGAACTGGCACAAAAGAAAAAAAAAGGTAAATTTAGATATGTAAATGATATTTTTTTGTTTTTATTGAAGATACTAAGGCTTGAGTTTCACAGATTTGTCTCCCAGGCTGGCTTTGAACTGTGATCCTCAGATATCACCCCTGAGTAACTAAAAATACATGCAAGAGCCACTGGTCCCCTGCTTTGATATCTAAGTTTGGTTTTTTGTTTTTTAAGCCAGAAGAGACATCTATAAGATGTATTGAGTCTCCATGGCCATGGCACCCTGAACATGCCTGATCTCATCTGATCTCAGAAAAATTAACAGCACTCCCTGAAAGAACAGGAATTAATAGTAAAAAGTGACAGAGACTAAAGGAGAGTTTTGATTTTTATTTGTTACGGTTTCACTTTAAACGTCTATATTTTAGTTAAGAAAAAAAAGGAAAGGGAAAGGAAAACAAAAAAATAGAAATATTTACCAAAATTAGAATAAAGGAAAAATATTTGAAATACAGATGATACAGAAACAAAAGTTTTGATACAGAATTTTCAAGGACAATATTTTAGTTTTAGTATGCAAATATTTTTTTTTTCTTGTCAGTAGTGGGTCTTGAACTCTGGGCCTGGGTGTTGTCCTTGTACTCTTCAGCTCAAGGCGAGCGCTCTACTGCTTGGGCCACAATACCACTTCTGGTTTTCTAGTGGTTTATTGAAGATAAGAATCTCAAGGACTTTCCTGCCTAGGCTGGGGTCTGGGTTTGAACTGTGATCCTTAGATCTCAGCCTCCTGAGTAGCTAGGATTACAGGTGTGAGCCACTGGTGCCCAGCTAGTATGCAGTCTTTTGAAAAACAAAACCTTCTAAAGCTATTTGATAAATAAGACATGCAAGTAGTTACTGTGGTTACAAGTCAGTGAGGGATGTATGAAGTCCAGCCATCTGCGTGGCTTCCAACGGTGTTACCAAAGATCCAGTTACAGAAAACCATAGATTACAGAAAAAAATTGGTTGCTTATGAAATAATATGAGAAGTCTCATCTCTATATGTAATTTTATAGCATTCTGTTCCTACCATTCTCTTAGCAATTAACTATTTCATAATACTTTTTCCCTGCCTTTTTTTTGCCTTGAAAATAATTCCTATGTGCAAACTCATCAACTAGATACATCATTCCCCTGCAATATTTCAATACTATTCCTTAATATTCTTCTCTAATATTGAATAATTTATTTTAACCCTCTTGAGCCTATGGACACAAAATGAGACTAAGAAAGATCCAGCCTAATATGTATATATTTAGTTATTAAAAATATCTAGGTGCTGGGTGAGAGTGGTTCATGCCTGTACTCCTACCTACTCAAGAGGCTAAAATCTGAGGATCACAAGTTGAAGCCGAAGCTGGCAAAAAAGACCATAAGACTCTTATCTCCAAGTAACCAATAAAATGTTGGAAGTACAGCTATGGTTCTAGTGCCAGTGCTCTCCTTGAGCAAAAAATCTCAGAGACAGTGCCCAGACTTTGAGTTCAAGCCCCAAACCTAGCACACATACACACAAAAAAATCTGGTTAGGGTACAAATAGCATTCTTTAAATATTAAATGAAAAACATCCAGTGCACTAGTGTCTTGGGGGTTACTGTTTGTTATACTCTGACATTCAATCTATTCCTGGCATATATCTATGTTAAACCAAAATTTCTACACATGCATTTTTTTCATTTGAATACCTTATCAATGTATACTGGATAATCACTTGAAACCAGATTCTGGCATCTTTCTCGATTTCCAATTATCTTTCTGAATTCAAAGAGTCTATTATAGAAAAGAGACAAAGGGGAAAAAAATTCACTTTTATACCACTCATTTTATTGAATGTATAGACTGATAGTGACAAAAATGAACAAATACAGTTTATGAGTCATATTAAAGCTTAATTATCATCATTAAAGAGTAGGCTATTAAGATTTTTTCAAACTAAACACTAATCTTAGAAAAATAAGATATGATATTGTCCAACAGTAATTAGCACATTTTAGATGAAATTCAAAGGAACCAGTCCTGAAAATTAATTTGCTTTTTTTTCCCATGAGCTATAGAACATTCCAGTTTTACAGTCATTACACATAAAAGGTACTGCAGAAAAGTCAGTGCTTAGAAACAATGTACAATTCTAGTTAGTTAAATAATGCTGAATTTGCTGGGTGCCATCGCTCACGTGCCCAGGCCTGACCAAAAGAAAAAAATGATGAATTTAAAAATCCAGTTTGTGTTTATTTTAAATCACTGTCCTTTTTAATAGCCCATCATATGTTACTAAAATCAAAAAGAAAAAAAGAAAGAAGGAATCATATTTTTTACATAGTGCAATGCTTAATTTCCTGAACAATCATTTTTTACTTAAGGATAACGGATTCTGTACCTAAATTAAAATCTAAAATGTTTACTAAAGCAATAAATTCAAAACAAGTATTCAAGTAAAAAAATTACCTTTTGAGATCCTCTGGCCTTCCCCATCCTCTGATAAAAAGTTTTGTGAGGAGAAGTCTACGGTATAGAACATCTAACTTGCTTACACCCATCAGTAGCAAATACCATCTGGAAGAAGAATTTTAAATGACTTTAAAATGTATTTGTTCAATAAAGGCAGCAGGTCAACTTTCTAACCACCTCTAAATATCAGATAAATTAAAAGATTGAGAGTAAATACTTGAATTTATTCTCTGAAAACAACATACAGAATTTAGCAAAAAAACAAATTGGGATGAAAAAGAAAAGAAAATGAAGAGCCTCAAATTGCAGTGAACTGGGTAGAGCATCATCTTTCCATTCTCAGTATAAGCACCTACAATTTGTTGGACGATATAAAGGGATAACACTACGTGGCAACACTAAGTGATACTTACCTAGTACTTTATATTGTCAGCCAGGCACTATTTTAAAAAGCTGTAACACTCTCACTCTCTCTCTCTTCTCTCTCTCATTTAGACCTTCCAACAACCCTGAGAAAGATGTAGTGCCCCAGCTGTACAGAAGAGGAACTTGAGATACAGACAACAGGTGATTCACCCAAGTCCCCTATCAGTAGTATGAAACAGACCTAGATTAATTCTAGGCACAGAGCTCTAGATCCTCTATACAACTCTGACTCTATAACAGTGAATAAAAAGCAAAAGCAGTGCTGCTATTTGTATACCATTTATCTTTTTTGTTTGTTTTGTTTTTGCCAGTCCTGGGCTTGAACTCAGGGTCAGGGCATTGTCCCTGAGCTTGTTTTCACTCAAGGCCAGTACCCTACCACTTGAGCCACAGTGCTACCTCTGGCTTTTTCTGTGTATGTGGTACTGAGGAATGGAGCCCAGGGCTTCATGCATGCTAGGCAAGCACTCTACCACTAAGCCACCTTCCCAGTCCAAGGAGGTTACTCTTATAGGAGGAGCTTCAATACCTATGCGCATCTGACCATACAAAATAATAATAGAAAGTAACTCCAGAAAATGGGAACAAAAGGTTTTATCTTTGTTGTTTTCTTTTTCTTTTAGTATAGAATACTGCACAAATTTACTTGTCATCCTTGCACAGGGGCCATGCTAATCTTCTCTGTATCATTCCAATTTAGTATATGTGCTGCCGAAGTGAGCCCTTCTTTTTCTTTTTGCCTTGTCTGTTCCTTTATCTGTCTTTAGGGAATAATGGAGGGCACAGAAATGGAAGAACATCCAGTACTAGTGGCTTATGCCTGTCATCCTAGCTACTCAGGAGGCTGAGATTTGAGGATCACGGTTCAAAGCCAGCCTAGGCAGGAAAGTCCATGAGGCTCTTATCTCCAATTAGCTACCAGAAAACTGGACATGGCATTGTGGCTCAAATGGTAGTGCACTAGCCTAGAGCTGAAGAGCTCAGGGACAGTGCCCAGGCTCAGAGTTCAAACCCCATGACCAACCAAATAAATAAATAAATGGTACCACATAGTAACCCCCCAGTTACTCAGGAGAGTACATAAGAGGATTGCAATCCAGGCAAAAAGTGAGACTCTATTAGAAAAATAAGCAAAAAGAAACAAAACAAGGGGCTGGGAAGGTGGCTCAGTCATAGAGTGTTCGCCTCACATGCATGAGACCCTGGATTCGATTCCTCAGCACCACATAAGCAGAAAAAAAGCCGGAAGTGGCTTTTTGGCTGTAGCTCAACTGGTAGGGTGTTAGCCTTGAGCTGAAGAGCTGAGTGATAGTGCCCAGGCCCAGAGCTTAGCCCCACGGCTGACAAAAAAAGAAACAAAACAACAGGAAGTATGGCTCAGACCATATAGATCAAAAAGCTAGAAGTAACTATGTGCTAGTATTGAGCACAAAAGCTCAGGGATAGTGCCCAGGCTCTGCATTCAATCCCTAGGACTGGCACCAAACAAACAAACCTGAACTCTGGACCAAAAAAAAAAACAACCTGTGTACACCCTATTAAACAGTAACCTTCCCTTATCCACTACCACTTGAGCCACACCCTACAGGGAGAGTCCTTTAGTAAGAGACTGTAGGAAGGGGCCTGTGCAACTCCACACTGCTGATCTCAAGAGGTGTCTCCTCATTTGGCTGTTTCTGAATTGTACCCTTTATAATATATGATAGTGATTTTAAATACTGTGCATAGATTCCCTCAACTCTATGAGTCTTCTAGCAAATTACTGACCCACTCGGGATTTAAGAACCTTTAAATTTGAGGTTAAAGCTACTCAGAAGTTACCATTCTAGAGGCATGGAGACTCCGGAGTGACTGGGACCTGAGGTAGTGGCATCAAGAGGACTGTACCTTGAACTTGGGATTCTGCAGTGACTTGAGGTAGCTATCAGACTGAAACACATCCAGCTGGGGTGGAAATGGTTAGTTCATTCTTTGACAAAATTCTGACTAGTGTTATATATTCCAAACAAGAAACCCTTTCTTTAAATATATATGGGTGATACTGGGATACTCCACCCTTTCCAGGGGATGGAAGGTAAAAAAACTTTCTCTGGGGCTGGGAAGGTGGCTCAGTGGTAGAGCACTTGCCTTGCATACATGAGGCCCTGGGTTCAATTCCTCAGCACCACATAAGAAAAAAGAAAAAAGCCGGAAGTGGCGTTGTGTTTCAAGTGGTAGAGCGCTAGCCTTGAGCTGAAGAGCTGAGGGACAGCGCCCAGGCCCAGAGTTCAGGCCCCATGACCGGACCCCTCTCCCCCCCACCCCCCCCAAAAAAAAAGACTTTCTCTGTCACATACTTCCAGTCAGGATATTCTGGCTTACCTGACTGCCAAAACAAAGTGGTCAAAAGAGCATGGATTAAAACTTCTGAGGGGCTGGGAAGGTGGCTTACTGGTAGAGTGCTTGCCTAGCATGCACAAAGCCCTGGGTTCAATTCCTTAGCACCACATAAACAGAAAAGGCTAGAAGTGGTGCTGTGGCTCAAGCGGTAGAGTGCTAGCCTCGAGCAAGAAGCTCAGGGACAGTGCTCAGGGCCCTAGTTAAAGCCCAGGACTGGCAAAACAAATAAACAAACAAACAAAAAAACAAAACTAAAAGAACAACAAAAACCCTCTGAAATTGTCAGCCAGTACAAACCTTTACTTAAGTCAGTTTTCTTGAGTATTTTGATATCACTAAGAAACAGAATAATGATTATTTTGCTTTTTTTTTTTTTTTGGTTGGTTGTGGGTCTTGAACTCAGGACCTGGGTGCTGTCCCTGAGCTCTTTCACTCAAGGTCACTTTGAACCACAGCACTACTTCTCCTTTTCTGGTGGTTAATTGGGTAAGAGTCTCAAGGACTTTTCTGCCCAGGTTGGCTTTGAACTGCCATCCTCAGATCTCAGCCTCCTGAGTAGCTAGAATTACAGGCGTGAGCCGCTGGCACCCGGTTTAAGGAACTTTTAAAACTTAAAATATCCGGGGCTGGGAAGGTGGCTCAGTGGTAGAGCGCTTGCCTTGCATGCCTGAGGCCCTTGGTTTGATTCCTCAGCACCACATAAGCAAAAAGAAAAAAGCCAGAAGTAGCACTGTTGCTCAAGTGGTAGAGCGCTAGCCTTGAGCTGAAGAGCTGAGGGACAGCGCCCAGGCCCAGAGTTCAGGGCCCACAACTGGACCCCCCCCCCAAAAAAAAACCTTAAAATATCCATATAGCTGATGCAATTTTTGTGTATATTAAACTGCAAAACAGTAGCATGTCTTTACAGGATTTCATCTGTTTTTGCAGGTATTATAGGCCACTTACTTTTCAGGGTCAACGTTTTCCTTTGTAATACCCATGGCATTAAGCACAGTAAGCACATAAAATTAAATTTAAAAATCCAACACTTATATTTTACAGTAAAAAGGGAAAGCAACATGCTGCTCATAAAATATTTTATTTTCTTAAAACTCTTATTTTGGTAGTACTGAGACTGAACTTGAGTCTCATATTTGCTTGGCAAGTGCTCTACTACTTAAGCCTGGACTCCAGTCATTTTTGTTTCAGTGCTTCTGTTTATTTTTCATATAAGGTCTTGTGTTTTTGCCTGTGCCAGTCCTGGATCATAATCCTCCTACCTCAAGTTAGCTGGGACCATAGCTTGTACCACTGAGACTAAACTTCAACCCTCTTGACAGTAGATAAAACTAGAGACAGACATATTGATGTAGCAAGCTGCAAGAGAAACAAATCTAAGAATAATAAACCTGCTAATAAATATATTATAGGAGCTGGGAAGGTGGCTCAGTGGTAGAGTGCTTGCCTTGCATGCATGAGGCCCTGGGTTCGATTCCTCAGCACCACATAAGCCAAAAAAGAAAAAAAAAAAAAGCCGGAGGTGGCACTGTGGCTCAAGTGGTAGAGTGCTAACCTTGGGCTGAAGAGCTGAAGGACAGGCCCAGAGTTCAGGCCCCATGACCAAATAAATAAGTAAATATAATGTTCTGTATCTATTATGTGCCTAAATTGTTTAGTCATTATTTTTAGCCCTACTCTAGAAAATTGTCCCAAATTACTTTGATTCACTGTATATTAGGCCACAAGAGTCAGAAGCACCTTCTATGCCTATGTCAAGCTAGACTGACACCCAACAGCTTCTGTTTATCAGGTTCCTTTCTGAAATACCAAGCCAAATGGACATAGATGTTTTAAATACGCAATATGAAAGAGTAAAACAAAGCAAAACAAAAATAGAAGTGCTAACACAGTGCCAAGGTATAAAATATCTTTCCTAGAAATAAGCTCTATTTTTACAGTGACACCAAGACCTATTATGTCATCTGGTATTATTATCTCCTATCTCTCTGGTAGCAGCTAAGTAACCAAACTTGCTATTTTCTGGACTTCTTTCTCTCTTCCCTCCCCCACCAGGCAAGGCATAAGTGAAATAAAAAAGAAATCTCAATGTACTTTTCCCTTCATCTCCAAAGACACTGCAACATAAATTTAAGCAGCTAAGAAGGGGTTAAAATGCTTCAGATATACAGTTAAGAATCTATCTTTGTGTAACAAGTATATTCCTTTTACTCTCACACTGGAGAGGAAGGAGAAGGATTGGGATGGGGGGGGGGGGGGAGGCTGGGAAGGGATGTGAAGGGTAAACCAAAGGAGGAGGCTGCAATGCTTGGTAAGAAATGTACGCATTATCCTGCCCATGTAATTGTAACCCCTCTGTACAGTATGTTCACAAATAAAATTAAATTAAATTAAAAAAAAACAAGCAGGAAGTTTGTAAGCAGTGTGGTTATCTACTCTGGGTAGCCTTCCAGACAAGTATCATCTAATCACAAGTTAGTAGACTCCTGTGTCCTGTAAGAACATCCAGGAAACAACCTACTCTGCAAATTTAGCTTTTCTTTATGATAAGCTATTTAAAAATTACTGCTTTTTTTTTTTAAATGACTGCCTTTTCTAACATTTCCTCTTCTGGATGCTATTTGTGTATTCCTAAGAAATACTTAAGAGCTTAGATTTCACAAGTCGTACACAGACTCAATGAGTTTTATGATTTAAAGATATAACTTGAAGGCACACAGTGTGACCAGGAATAAGCCACCTTACCTATAAATACTTGTCTTAATACATATGCAGTAGCAAATTATTTTGTTTACATAAAATTGAATACATGTTATGACATTTTAGAAAACATGGGAATAGAGTCTTCTTTTGTGCTGGTACTCCGGAGGCTGAGCACCATCCCTTAGCTCTTTTGCTCAAGGATAATGAGTACCACATGAGCCACAGCCTCACTTTCAGCTTTTTGCTGGTTGACTGGAAATGAAAGTTACAGACTTTCCTGTGCTGGCCGGCTTACAGCAGTGATCTTCAGACCTCAGCTTCGGCCTCTTGAGCAGTGTGAGCTAACAGCACCCAGTTTTCTGCAATTCTTTTTGCAAGAAACCTGGTAATAAGAACAGATTCAACGGGCTGGGAAGGTGGCTCAGTGGTAGAGGGCTTGCCTTGCATGCATGAGGACTTGGGTCAGTTCCTCGGCATCACATAAGCAAAAAAATTCCTGGAAGTGGAACTATGGCTCAAGTGGTAGAGTGCTAGCCTTGAGCTAAAGAGCTGAGGTACAGCACCCTGGCCCAGAGTTCAGGCCCCATGACTGACCAAACAAACAAACAAACAAACAAAAAAGAACAGACTCAACAGTCAAGAGTCCTAGGCTTGGGGCTGGGAAGGTGGCTCAGTGTGTAGAGTGCTTGCCTTGCATGCATGAGGCCCTGGGTTTGATTCCTCAGTACCACAAAAGCATAAAAAGGCACAAGTGGCCCTGTGGTTCAAGTGGTAGAGCTCTAGCTGTGCTAGCCTCCAGGGATTAAAAGTGGAAAGCAAGATTATGGCTAAAAGTGTCCATCTATGTACCTTTTTTCTTTAGGAGAAAGGGTGTTGTAGGGCTTGAACTCAGGGTCCCTGTTGCTGGGCTTCTCACTCTACCACTGAGCCACAGCTCCACTTGTGGGTTTTTCTTTCTTTAGTAGTTGACTGGAGATAAGAGCCTCAGTTTTCTGCCTGAGTGAGCTTCACACTGTGACCCTCAGAAATCAGCCTCCCGAGGTGTCTAGGATGGAGGCCAGGGCCACGGTGCCCGGCTTGCATCTTACATGTTCTTTTAAGTCGTAACAACTTAATTGACAAGACAGGCCTGGATTTCAGAAGACAATTCTGAACACAAACTACATTTCAAGTTTCGCTACTGGCCAAAGAAGGAGCCTGATTCGGTCCTCAGGTAAAGGCAAAATGGCCAACACAGCAATGACAGCAACTCCACAACCTCCCAACCAGCCTACAACAGGACTCACCGACACCAGCTCGGCCTCCGCGCTGCCAGTCCCACCGGCCTGGGTCTTGGGAAGGTAACCTCTCCGGAGGAACTCATGGGAGAGAAAGGAAAAAAGGCCTAACTCACACATCTCCGGACCCCAGGGAGCTGGCAGAGCCCTGACCTCTGACTGCGAGCCTGCGCCCCGCCAGGCCGGGCCTGGCGTCAGGACCTCCGCCGGCCCCGCCTCCCCGCCCCGCCCCGCCGGGCCTGGCGTCAGGACCTCCGCCGGCCCCGCCTCCCCGCCCCGCCCCGCCGGGCCTGGCGTCAGGACCTCCGCCGGCCCCGCCTCCCCGCCCCGCCCCGCCGGGCCTGGCGTCAGGACCTCCGCCGGCCCCGCATCGCCGGCCCCGCCTCCCCGCCCCGCCCCGCCGGGCCTGGCGTCAGGACCTCCGCCGGCCCCGCATCGCCGGCCCCGCATCCCCGCCGCGGCGGCGGCCTCGGCCAGGACCGGGGAGCCGCGGCGGCTCGGCCGTGCCCTTTAGTGACCTCTGCCCGGGGCTGGTGCAGGGCTGGGGCCGGCAGCTCCGAGGCGGAGGGGCCCGGTTCCCGGCCCGGTCCCCGGGGCCGCGGCGCCCTCCACCTGCCCTTGTCGGGCGCAGCCACCGCCCGGCGCGGTACCGGACCCGGCTCCGACCCTCCGGCCGGGCCCGTGCCCCGTCCCGCCGCCGACACGCACGCAGCGGCGGGCGGCCCGCTACTCACCGGCCGCGCGGCGGACGGCGCACTTCCCGGGGCGCCCTCGGAGGCGGGCGGCGGGCAGGGCAGATACAGCGCAGGGCTCGGAGGCCGTCCGGCGCCCGCCGGGCTCCCCGCTCGCCCTCCCGCGCAGCCTCGGCCGACGGCTGAGGACGCAACGGTTGGACGCCGCCGGGAGCACAGCGTCCCGCCCCTTTCGGCAGGAACCGCCCACTTCCGGTAGTAGCTGGCTTCGTTGCGCACGCGCAGCTGCACGCCTGTTTTGACAGCTTCAGGCCGTCGGAAGTAGCTGCAAGCAAGTGTCGCGAGAGTTGCGCGCGCCACCTCGCGGGGGCCGAAGCTATGGCGGGCCTGGGAACTGAGGCGGAGCGGGAACCGCTCTTAGGCCACCTCAGAGCCGGAAGCAGGTGAGCGGGCGCCGGCGTCCGTGCCCGGTCCCCCGGCGCCCCTCGCCCTCCCGCACGGTGTAGACAGGCTGCTCGCCGCCCGGCGGGGGGCCGCGGGAGCGCCGCGCAGCCCGGGCCTCCGGCTCGGCGGTGGCCGCGAGCGGTCGGGGAGCGCCGCGCCCGCGTGCGGGGCCACAGCAGCCTGGCCGACGGGGCGCTGACCGTCTGCATTTGCATGAGTCTGCACGGACCCCGGGCATGCCGCGCCCGGCGCGGGCGCTGCGGCGGCCGCGGGGCCCCGCCAGGGCCGTGAGCGGGGAGCGCGAGCCCGGGCCCCGACGCGCACGCGCGCGCCGCCCCGTGGGCGGGATCCGCCCGGACGCGCGCGCGGGGCCGCGGGGCCCCGCCAGGGCCGTGAGCGGGGAGCGCGAGCCCGGCCCCGACGCGCACGCGCGCGCCGCCCCGTGGGCGGGATCCGCCCGGACGCGCGCGCGGAGCCGCGGGGCCCCGCCAGGGCCGTGAGCGGGGAGCGCGAGCCCGGGCCCCGACGCGCACGCGCGCGCCGCCCCGTGGGCGGGATCCGCCCGGACGCGCGCGCGGAGCCGCGGGGCCGCCGGCGCGCCGGCACCCGTGACCCTAGCAGCTCGGGCGCCGAGTCTGAAGATCAGGGTTCAAAACCAGCCCGGCAAGCCCGGGAGACGCTTCTCTCCGATTAGTGGCGCTGTGCCTCACGTGGAAGAGCGCTAGCCCGGCCAAGGAGCTCAGGGGCCGCGCCGGGCCTGAGTTCACGTCCCAGGACCAGCAAAGTAAAAAGAAACGTAATGTGTAGGAGGGTTAGGGTTACAGAAGTCAGGTGACGAGGGCACTTCTTTCTGGACAATCCCATCCCTCCCTGGCTTTCTCCCAGTTATGTACTTGTTTTGTGTGTGTGCCTTAAAGTGAGACCAGACAGGATCGAACGGTTCTTCTTTTCTTTGTTGCCAGTCCTGGGGCTTGAACTCAGGGCCTGGACACTGTCCCTGAGCTTTTTTCACTCAAGACTAGTGCTCTTCCACAGCGCCACTTCCGGCTTTTTCCGTGTCTGGTACTGAGGAATGGAGCCCAGGCTTCATGCATGCTGAGCAATCACTCTACCTCCGAGCCACCTTCCCAGATTGTCTTTTCTTTATAAAGCCATCTTGTGTCTTTCAAGTATTGTATACAATGACACACAAATGCAATCTGTGAAAACGTTTAAAAAAAATCTTACTCAGAGATGAACTAGTGTAGCAGAAAAGAACGTATTATTGATGAGCCTGTCGTATGGTTTATTCCGTGCCAGTCCTGGGGCTTGAACTCAAGGCTAGGCACTGTCTCAGAGCTTTTGTACTCAAAGCTAGCTCTCTGCCACTTGAGCTGCAGTTTCACTGTCAGCTTTTTGGTGGCTAGTTGGAGATAAGAATCTTCCCTGCCTGAGCTGGCTTTGAACCATGATCTTCATTTCTCAGCCTCCATGGTAGCTAGGATTACAGCCTGAGCCAGGAGTTACCAGCTTCATTTTTTTTTTTTTTTTTGGGTCCGGTCATGGGGCCTGAACTCTGGGCCTGGGCGCTGTCGCTCAGCTCTTCAGCTCAAGGCTAGCGCTCTACCACTTGAGCCACAGCGCCACTTCCGGCTTTTTTCTTTTTGCTTATGTGGTGCTAAGGAATGGAACCCAGGGCCTCAGGCATGCAAAGCAAGCGCTCTACCACTGAGCCACCTTCCCAGCCCTACCAGCTTCATTTTAATGATTTTAGAGAAGAAAAAATTACTATATAAAAATGCTTTAAACATTTATATTCAACATGTATATTCAACCTTATAAATTTAAGGTGCTTAGAAACAAAAGTGTTTCAGACTTTGGATTTTCCCAATTTTGGAATATATGAAGATAATTCTATACAATATTTTTTTTTTTTTGGTGGTGGTGGTCATGGGCCTCGAACTCTGGGCCTGGGTGCAGTGCTTGAGTTCTTCAATTCAAGGCTAGTGCTCTACCACTTGAGCCACAGTGCCACTTCCAGTTTTCTGATGGTTAATTGGAGATAAGAGTTTCATGGACTTTCCTGCTTGGGCTGTCTTTGAACTGTGATCCTCAGATCTCAGCCTCCTGACTTGCTGGAATTACAAGTGTGAGCCACTGGCCTGGGTACATTTGTGTTTTGACTACTTGTCATGTAAGATTAGGTGTAGAATTTTCCATTTAGAGTATCATTACTGAAAAAGTTTCAGATTTAAGTGTATTTTGGATTTTCAATTGTTGATGCTCACCTGTATTACCTTTTTCTTTGTATCTAGAGAATGGGATGTTACAGAAACTGAAGAACACTATAAGAGCCGGTGGAGATCTATTAGGGTTCTATATCTTACTATGTTTCTCAGCAGTGTAGGTAAGTTTTAGAAATTACACATTTAAAAAATTATAAAATGTTCTTTACTCATTTAATATCTTAGTTCAGTAGTACTAAATATATTAACATTGCTATATAATCTATAAAACCTTTCATCTCTCAAAACTGAAACATTATAATCAAATTAACTCCTTACTTCCTCCTTTCCCAACCCTGGCAAACACTATCCTACTTTCCATTTCTATGAATTTGACCACAAAAATGGAATCATAAATCTTTTACTTTTTTTGTGACTAGCTTATATCATTTCTCATAATGTCCTTAAAGTTTACCAGTGTTAGAATTTCCTTTATAAAGCTAAATAGTAGTACACTGTATTCATGATCCATCCATTAGGCCACTGCTTTTGTTAATAAGTATAAACAACTACACAACTACTTTGTAAAATGCAGTGAAATAGGACCTAGCTTGCTCCTCAAAAAGATGTTTCTTCTGACAAATATCCACCTAAATGGTTACATCCTTAAGTTATTCTCCCAAGAACTTCTTTTATTAAGGAGCCAGTGTGATGTGTGTTTGCTACCTTTTCTGGTAACTTGTTAATAACCAACTGATCTGATCTGAGAGTTACTGTCCTATGAAGTGATACCATCTAGCTTCCTGTCACTTCTCCTGGGAGCAGCGGCTTGGCTTCTGTCTGCTGTCAGATCTAGACTGTGGCTTCTGTCCTGTTTTTGTTTGGGCAGTATTTGAGTTTGAACTCCAGACTTAGAGGAGGCTACAGTGCCTGGTCATTGCTAGGCACTGTACCGCAGGAGCCATGCCTCTAGTCCTTTTTGCTATTTTTCAAGTGGGGATTCACATTTTGTTTGGGCTGGCCAGGATTACAATGCTGCTATGTATGCTTCCCATGAAGCTGGAAGGAGTCATAGAGCACCATTTTCAGTTTTTTACTGTTCACATGGGATCTTGAGAACATTTTGCCTGGACTGTCCTTGAACTTCAGTCATCCCAGTCTTGGCCTTCTAAGTAACTAGGATAAAAGTATGAGCCTCTACACTGGCTTTTAATTTTTTAATTTTTATTTTTTTATTGGTCATGGGGCTTGAACTCAGTTCCTAGATGCTATCCCAGAGTTCTTTATGCTCAAGGGTAGGGTTCTACTACTTTGAGCCACAGTGCCATTTCTGGTTTTCTGGTGGTTAATTGGATATAAGAGTCTCACAGACTTTCCTGCCCAGGCTGGCTTTGAACCATGATCCTCAGATCCCAGCCTTCTAAGTAGCTAGGATTATAATAGTCATGAGCCACCAGGGCCTGGCTTAGTATATCAGTCTTTATAGAGTTTTTTTTTTTTTTTTAATTGTGAAAATACCATACAGAGGGGTTACAATTACATGGGCAAGATAATGAGTACATTTCTTATCAAGCATTGTTGCCTCCTCCTTTGTTTCCCCTTCCCATCCCCCCCCCCTCACCCCTCGCCAAAGTTGTAAAGTTCGTTTTTCAACATAAGGACGTGTACATCTCATGGGTCCACCTGTATCCCTATTTAAACGATTTGTTTTTGCCCTTCCCCTCCACAAATTATACCAAAATCAAATACAGTGAAAGCAGGGGTTATACCGTGGGGGAGGGACATACAAAGCAACAAAGAAATCATCTTATAAATATGTTAGAAACAATTGCATGAAAGCAAAAACATTTGAATACTTATCTTGGGGTTCATTTCACCTACCATCAATTTATCTGACCTTTTCTGCTGTTTTGTATTTGGTATTTTCTTCTATTAACTAAAATCATTTTCTTTATAAGTTAGGCAATTTGTATGTGTGTATTTATAGGTTCAGAATATTTTTAAATATACTTTTAAAAATCGTATCTATAGTAGCAATTCTATTGTCATAACTAATGAAGTTTTCCCTATCACAGGGTTTTCTATTGTGATAATGTCAATATGGCCATACCTCCACAAGGTTTGTGCATTTCAGTCTGTTCTTCTCTTAATTGACTGTAGTAGAGTTAACTCTTACATAGGTAAGCATCTTAGAGAGTTTCGTTAATGTTCTGTAGTTTATACTAGAATAACAGATAATTTCTCAAAAGAAAAAGTAGTATGGTTAGCATATACTTTATTGTGTAAGTAATAGTATTGATATAAAAGTTTGTTGCTCATAGAATTCACAAACTTTATAGACCATGATAATGATAATTTGCCTTGTGAAGGTTAAATTGTGTTTGTGACTTTTTAAGTATCACTATCCCACAATACTGTGAAATTTGTGAAATTTATGTAATCAATCTGAATAAAAAATTATTTAAGAGGGCTGGGAAGGTGGCTCAGTGGTAGAGCACTTGCCTTGCATGCTCGAGGCCCCGGGTTCGATTCCTCAGCACCACATAAGCAAAAAGCCGGAAGTGGCACTGTGGCTCAAGTAGTAGAGTGATAGCCTTGAGCTGAAGAGCTGAGGGACAGTGCCCAGGCCCAGAGTTCAGGCCCCACGACCAGACCCAAAAAAAAAAAATTATTTAAGAAAAAAGTGTGTTATGCAGGAAAATATGATTATATCTGAAACAGGCAAAAGAAGATATCTGATCATCTATTTATAGGTCACTTTTACATCCCATTATTACCAATTCCTGATAAAAAGGAAACTAAACTAGAAATAGTCCAAACTCCCAAAATGCACAGGTGATATTTATGCAGAATCATTTCATGTTTTTCCCATATAATTAATTTGGGTTCTCAGAGAAGATTGTGAAAGCCAGGTGCCTGAGGCTCATATCTGTTATCCTGGCTACTCAGGAGGCTGAGATCTGAGGATCATGTTCCAAAGCCAGCCCAGACAGAAAAGTCTGTGAGACTCTATCTCCACTTAACTGCCAGAAAACTGGAAGTGGAGCTGTGGCTTAAAGTGGCACTAACCTTGAGTAAAAATGCTTAGGGACAGTACCCAGGCTCTGAATTCAAGCTCCATGACAGACAAAAAAAAAAAAAAAATTGTTAAAAAAGAGTAATATATATTTGCCTCTTGCTATTCTAGCAGATTGGTTTTTAGGACCCACAAAGGGTACCAAAATCTGCGTATGCCCAGGTCCTTTGTATAAAATGATGCAGTGTCTGCATGTGGTCTACTTACATCTTTCATGTGCTTCACATGTAATACCTAGTACAATGTTAATAGATAAATATTAACCAAATTGTGTTTTAGAGGATAATGACAAAAACAGCCTGTTTACGTTTAATATAGTTTTTAGCCCTTACTTTAGGTGGCATACACATAGTGTTTAACATTGTAGTTCTTTCCATCTTTTAACTTCAGTGCTTTAATGACATTGATCTTCTGGCTTTTCTCGTAACTCTAATTCTGTTTTTTTTTTTTTCTTTTTGAGGTGGGGGTGTGGTTCCTGGGGCTTGAACTTAGGTCCTGGGCACTGTCCCTGAGCTTTTGTGCTCAAGGCTACCTTTTATTTATTCTTGAAGCCTTTGCTCTAGTGTCACCTCCTCTTAAAAGCTTTTTCTGACTGACCTTCACCTCAGTTTGGGGGTTTCTGTATATAATTGGCCACCTTTATCCTCTGATTCTACATTTGTGATTCATCTACAGATTGAAAATATTTGCAAAAGGAAAAAAAATCTTCTGTACAAATTGTACATAGACTGATTTTTCCTTGTCGTTACTCCATCTACTTGCATAGCCTTTGTGTTGTATTAGGCATTATAATAAAGGGCTGAGAACGTGTACGGGGTGTACATAGATTATATACAAATACATTTCATATAAGGGACTTATAGATCTGCTAATTTTGATATCTTCAGGAGTCCTACAACTTTTGTACCCTATGGATAACGAGACAACTTTATTTCCATGTCTTTGTAATCATTAATAATTACCATGGAATGTTGTAACAGTGTGTTTAGAGTTTACTTAACTTACCCTAGTAGTTAGTATAATTAGATTGTTTCAACAAAAGTACTAGAAAGATTTGCTGATAGGAATGCAAACAGTACAGTTTGATAGTTTCTTACCTAGCTAATTATAGTTTTTCTCCATGATGTAGCAATCAGTTGTCTGATTTGAAAGCTTATGTCCACATAGAAATGTACATATAAATGTTTACAGTTGTTTTATAATTGTCAAAAGGCAAAATCCTTTCTTGAATAACAGTTCCTAAAACATTGTACTTTTCTCTGCAGATTGATCAGACAGCTGATGCAAGTTTTTTGGGCTGGGTTATTGCTTCATTTAGTCTTGGCCAAATGGTAGCTTCACCTTTACTTGGTTTATGGTCTAATTATAGGCCAAGAAAAGAACCTCTTATTGTTTCCATCTTTATTTCGGTGGCAGCCAATTGCCTGTATGCATATGTCCATGTCCCAGCTGCCCACAATAAATACTACATGTTGATGGCTCGGGCACTGATGGGTTTCGGAGCAGGTAACGTATTTGCATGTGCATACTTGTTGTGTTCAGTTCACATTCATCCTAACTTTTATGGCCCTCTCCTCTTTTTTCCTTCTCAGTTTTTCTTTGATCATAATGTCTCTGTTCCCTGTTGGTCTCTCTTTTGTTCTCATGGTTCTTCATCCTTCAAGATATTAAGTTCTAATTCTTACATGGAGCCATCTCAGGCCATCTTACCCCTTAGTAGAGCTTTAACTTGTCTATTTCTGGCATTTACTTATTATAGTCTTCTGTTCTTTTCATTCTTGCTCATAAATTAGACAATAAGCCTTTTGTAGTTAAGAGACAGTTTTTGATACTTTTAAGCAGTCTTTTGAAGATACTTTTAGAGTTTGTTAATTGTTATTTCTTTGTGTGTATATGTGTGTTGGTCTTAGGGCTTGAACTCAGGGTCTTGGCCCTCTGAGCTTCTTGTGCTCAAAGTTGGGGCTCTACCACTTGAGCTTCTGCTCAACTTCTGGCTTTTTTGGATGGTTAATTGTAGTTTCATGGACTTTTCCGCCTGGGCTGGCTTTGAACCTCAATCCTGAGATCTCAGCCTTCTGAGTAACTGGGATGACAGGCATGAGCCACCAGTGTTTGACATTCAGCGTTGGCTTAAATGGTAGAGTGCTGGCCAAGCAAGCAAGCATGCATGCATCCAAGCCCCCAGTGTAGGTAGGGAGTGTAGGTAGGGTATTAAAAAAGTTGTTGGGGCTGGGAAGGTGGCTCAGTGGTAGAACGCTTGCCTTGCATGCCTGAGGCCCTGGGTTCCATTTCTCAGCACCACATAAGCAAAAAGAAAAAAGCCGGAAGTGGCGCTGTGGCTCAAGTGGTAGAGTGCTAGCTTTGAGCTGAAGAGCTGAGGGACAGCGCCCTGGCCCAGAGTTCAGGCCCCAGGACTGGACCCAAAAAAAAAAAAAAAAATGTCACAATCATTTGTTTGCTTTCTCAGTAAAATACGGTTTTCTGATGAAAACAGCTTGGTAGCTTTAATTTTTAAAATTCTTTAAAAAAAATGAAAATATTGTCATTGAAAAAAATTCTTATTTTAGTAAAAATACTATATTCATTAATTTGTCCAATAAAGATATCTTACATTTTTGTATGATCATAAAGAGGAAACAGGCTGGGAAGGTGGCTCAGTGGTAGAGTGCTTGCCTTGCATGCATAAGGCCCTGGGTTCAATTACTCAGCACCACATAGGCAGAAAAAGCTGGAAGTAGCGCCGTGACTAAAGTGGTAAAGCGCTCACCTTGAGCTGAAGGACAGCGCCCAGGCCCAGAGAGGAAACAGTAGTGTTAGCCAATATTTTTTTCATGCTTAAAACCAAATTACATTGAATTTTATAAATTGAAAGATTTTTTTTTTTTACTGTAGATTATTGTATTTCTCTATAGGGAATGTAGCAGTTGTCAGATCATATATTGCTGGTGCTACTTCTCTTGAGGAGAGAACGGGGTCCATGGCAAATACAAGTACATGCCAAGCACTAGGCTTCATTCTAGGGCCAGGTAGGTGTCTCAAATTACTATTTCTTAGGTTTGAATGAGGAAAATCTTTGAGGTTAAAATGTTAAATGTAACCCAAGTATAAAAACCTGTGAATAGAGCCGGGCGCTGGTGGCTCACGCCTGTAATCCTAGCTACTCAGGAGGCTGAGATCTGAGGATCGCGGTTCAAAGCCAGCCCGGGCAGGAGAGACCATGAGACTCCTAGCTCCAATAAACCACCAGAAAAACCGGAAGTGGCACTGTAGCTCAAGTGGTAGAGCGCTCGCCTTGAGCTGAAGAGCTGAGGGACAGCGCCCAGGCCCAGAGTTCAAGCCCCACAACCGACAAAAAAAAAAAAAACAAAAAAACCTGTGAATAATGAGAATGTGTGTGTGTGTATGTATGTGTGTGTGTGTGTGTGTGTGTGCACGCGCGCACACGCACGCGTTTGAAAGATACAAATTACAGGAGATATAATCTTTTGTATTCATGAATATCAGTATCTCAACTTTTTCCATTGTTTCCTGTCTTTGTAGTTTTTCTTCATTGCTTCCCCGTGAAATAAACACACCAATCATATATATTTTATCTATTGCATGTATATTAGTGCTTTGTATATGAAAACAAATTGCTGCAACCAAGAATCAATTTTCTTGGCTCTGTTGAGAATGTATAATGGTGTTATTTCCAGTTCTGTGATGTCTTTTGCATATATTTGGCCTGTGCCTCCCATATTCATCTGTGTATATTTCAATTAGTTTTTCAGACCTGTTTTGTACTCATTGGAGAAAAGGGTGTGACATGGGATACGATTAAGCTGCAGATAAACATGTATACAGCACCAGTTTTACTTGGCGCCGTCCTGGGAATTTTAAATATTATTCTGATTATTACTATTTTAAGGTAAGTAGGTGGATATAGTAAGCTTCTTTGGTAGATTGTGAAATGTAGTAAGTTATGTCATTATTGAAGGATGACCCCATGAAGTTTCTGAGCTATTGTGCTCAAGGCTGGTGCTCTACCACTTTAGCCACAGCTCCACATCTCATTTAATTAAAAATTAATGATTGCTTAATTATAGATAAGAGTTTCCCAAGTCAGGATGTTAGTGGCTCATGTCCCATAATCCTAACTACTCAGCGCCCTGGCCCTGAGTTCAAGCCTGGTAACCAAAAAAGAAAAGTTTCTCAGACTTTCCTGCTTGGCCTGGCTTTGAACTGCAATTCTAGATATCAGCCTTTTGAGTAGCAAGGATTGCAGACATGAGCCACTAGAGTAAGCGTTGGTCTTGATTTACTGTGTGTTTTGAGTAGGACAATGGGATGAAAGCAACATTTTTATTTTATTTTTTGCCAGTCTTGGGGCTTGAACTCAGGGCCTGGGCACTGTTCCTGAGCATCTTTTTTTTTTTTGCTCAAGGCTTTTACTCTACCACCTGAGTCATAGCTCCACTTCCAGTTTTTTCTTTTTTCTTTTTTTTTTTGTCGGTCGTGGGACTTGAACTCTGGGCCTGGGCGCTGTCCCTCAGCTCTTCAGCTCAAGGTGAATGCTCTACCACTTGAGCTACAGCGCCACTTCCGGTTTTTTCTGGTGGTTTATTGGAGATAGGAGTCTCACGGTCTCTCCTGCCCGGGCTGGCTTTGAACCGCGATCCTCAGATCTCAGCCTCCTGAGTAGCTAGGATTACAGGCGTGAGCCACCAGCACTCGGTCCAGCTTTTTCTGTGTATGCAGTATTGAGGAATTGAACCCAAGGCTTCATGCTTGCTAGGCAAACACTCTTTAACACTAAGCCACATTCGCAGCCCCATGAAAGCAGCATTTGAAGTAGATTAAAGGCTTAGTATCTCCCTTACATACCCTGGTTACTTGTATCTTTTATGTATATTAGAAGTTTCAACAACTAGGAAAGTTTTGTCACTTTGTGTGTTTTTTGTTTTGTTTTTCCTGTCCTGGCCTGGGCAATGTCCCTGAACTTCTTGTACTCAAGGCTAGTGTACTTCTGAGTAGTTTATTGGAAATAAGAGTTTCTGGGACTTTCAAACCGCAATCACTAGTTCTCAGCCTCCTGAATAGCTAAGGTTATAGGCAGGAGCCATGGGCTTCTGGCCAGTTTGTGTCACTTCAGAGTGCTTTATCGAATTGAAAGGCCATAAGGAAGAAAACATGCCGGGGCCAGCCAATAGCAAAAACTGGGGTGCCTAGCTAAAAAAGTATCCTGAAATAAAAAGAGTTGGGGCATGCCTGAAGTGATAGCATTAGCATGTACAAGGCTTGGATTAAAACCCCACTTCTGGGGGGAATATATATATTCTTTTATTTTTTTAAGTTCATAAGTTAAATTCATACTAGTAGTAATGTCAGAAGCTATTAAAGAAACTATATTAGAATGTGGGAACATGCTAGTAATAAACCATTTGTTTTATATTAAGTATGGTATAAATACAATATTTTCTTAAAAATTAACTTACATTAGTTACATATAGAGATTTCCACACATTTATAATATGTTGTATTTTTCTTTTTAAGAGAACATCGTGTGAATGACTCAGGACAACAGTGTAAAAATACTAATTTTGAGGAAGGTACTGTTAGCCTGTTGACATTATTGAAATGTGTGTAATTATTCTGTCTGATGTTTGTTTAGATTTGGCATCTGAGGACAAACAGTGGGTATGGGGAAACATGTTCAAGGGTGAAAAGTAAATGGTTTTTAAAAGAAACTTGCACTTATCAGTTATTTGGTGTTCATGATTGGAAAATTATAGTCATTGCTAAATATTAGGCCAAGCATACCTGTGGTTCACACTTGTAATGCCAGCTACACAGAAGGTAGAAGTAGTAGGGCCTGCATTTGAGACTCTCTTTGAAAAACACAGAGGCTGGAGTGTAGAGCACCTTCCTAGCAACTTGGGAGGCCCTGAGTTCAAATCCATAGTACTGCCTCCCCACGCAAAAAAAAAAATTAACTGTCTTATTTTCAGGGATCCACTACCCTAGAAACTTTGAGATCTTTGCTTTTTTTTGGTTATGGGGCTTGAACTCTGGGCCTGGGTGCTGTCCCTGAACTCTTTAGCTCAAAGCTAGCACTCTACCACTTGAGCCACAGTACCACTTCCAGTTTTCTGGTGGTTTATTAGCAAGAAATGTTTCACGGATTTTCCTGCTCGAGCTGGCTTTGAACCATGATCCTCAGATCTCAGCTTCCTGAGTAGCTAGGATGACATGAGCCACCCGTAACTGTCCTTTTAGATCTTTGGAGTGCAGTAACTTTGCTCCAAGTGTGTCTTTTCTATTTCAAGCAGTTCTTAATATCCTTAATTACAATAATAAATATTATTTCCATATAATTTTTTAAATTAGTTGAAATAGAATCTTGCAAACTTTTTTTTGGGGGGGGGAGAAAGGGGGAGTCTGGTCGTGGGGCCTGAACTCTGGGCCTGGGCGCTGTCCCTCAGCTCTTCAGCTCAAGGCAAGCACTCTACCACTGAGCCACCTTCCCAGCCCCTAAATCTTATTACTTTTAAACTGCTTTGAAACCTAAAAGTGCCAGGCACCCTTGACTCATACTTATAATCCTAACTACTCAGGAGGCTGAGATCTGAGGATCATAGTTTGCAGCCAGCCTAGTCAGGAAAGTCCATGAGACCCTTAATCTCCAGTTAACTACCAAAAAAAGCCAGAAATGGAGCTGTAGCTCAAATAGTAGAAGACCAAGCCTTGAGCACAAAAGTTCAGGGACAGTGCCCAGGTCCTAAATTCAAGCCCCAGGATTGGCATACACACTAAAAAAAGAAACCTAAAAGTGATTGTTTATTCACAGAATTTGTAAGAAATTTCCATACTATCTTGATGCTAACATCATGAGAAAAATGATGTATGTTTTTTTCTTCTTTTTTCTTATAGCAAGTACAGATGAACCTCACATTCTCCAAAGAAATATTGATCAAGTTGCAGTTGTGGCCACTAATGTCCTGTTTTTTGTGGTTCTATTTATTTTTGCCCTTTTTGAAACGTAAGTTTTACTTACCCAAATCAGATTGTTAACCTGTTTTTTAATCTGCTGTTACTTATGTAGATATATAAAGCATATTTTTATTGATATTATATTGAAAGCATAAATTGTATTATAATGTAATTAGCTTTAGGTGACATAATTTCTTATGTATATTGGACTCAATCTGAAAATTTTAGCTCTATTTAAATCCTGATTCTGAAAAGAAAAAAACAAGTGTATTACAAAATTAATAACCTTGTGAAGGCTTCATTACCTTTATCACATAGCCCTTTTTTAAAATGTCTATTAAATTTATACAGAAGTGCATTCTTATTATAAAAACCCCAAATATTACACTTCCACATCCATAACTTTCTGTGGAAGTAACCACTGCCAGATCTTCAGTTTATTTTTTTCAAACACGTGTTTTGCGACTATTACACTTACATAGACTGTATGATATCATTTGGACAAGTTGGTTTATTCGCTTACCAACATATTGTAGCACTTTTATGCTAATACATGTATATGGCTTGATGTATTTTTCAGAATTATTAAAGTATTAAGTGCTTCAGCTTACCTTATTTTAGGGGTAATGGTTTATTGTTCTAAAGTACACACACATAAAATTTCCATTTTAAGTATCAATCTAATTCAGTGGAATTAGATACAGGTACAGTGTGGTACAACTATGACCCACATGCATTTCCAGAACATTTTCATCTTCCCTAACAGAAGGTCCATATCCATTCAATAATGATCCACCCCACCTCTGCCTTTCCCACAGCCCTGCTGACCTGTGTCCAGCCTGCTGCTTCTATATATATACTATGCCTATGCAAGTACCACATACAAATTGTATCATACCGGATTTTTCTTTGGTGTCTGCTTTATTTCACTTATCATGTTTTTAAGTTTCATCCTGTTATTATATATATCAGAATTTCCTAACTAGGGCAGGTAATATTTCATAGTAAGTATAAACCATTTTTTTTTTTTTTTTGTCGGTTGTGGGCCTGAACTCTGGGCCTGGGCGCTGTCCCAGCTCTTCAGCTCAAGGTTAGCCCTCTACCACTTGAGCCACAGTGCCACTTCCGGCTTTTTCTGCTTATGTGGTGCTGAAGAATTGAACTCATGCATGCTAGGCAAGCACTCTACCACTAAGCCACCTTCCCAGCCCTAAACCATTTTTTTATTTGACCATTTATTTGTTAACACTTCGGTGGTTTTCACTTTTGACTATTTTCAAGAATGCTGTTCTAACACTGGAGTCTTGTCTTTTAATTCTCTTTTTTTTTTCCTAGTCCTGGGGCTTGAACTCGGCCTGAGCTGTCCCTGAGCTTATTTTGCTCAAGGCTAGCACTCTACCACTTGAGTGAGCCACAGCGCCTCTTCTGGCTTTTCCTGTGTATGTGGTACTAAGGAACCCACAGCTTCATGTGTGCTAGGCAAGCACTCTAAGCCACTAAACCACATTCCTAGCTCTTTAATTATTTTTGTACATATACATAGAAGTGTAATTTCTAGATCATACACTAGTGCTATCTTTAAGTGTTTTGTTTTGTTTTGTGGTCATGGGGCTTAAACTCAGGGCCTAAACACTGTCTCTGAGCTTTTTTGCTCAAGGCTAGTGCTCTACCACTTAGAGCCACAATGTCATTTCTGGCTTTTTAGTAAGCTAATTGGAGGTAAGATTCTCATGGTCTTTTTTGCCCATGCTAGCTTTGAACTATGATCCTCAGATCTCAGCCTCCTGAGCAGAATTAAAGCGTGAGCCCCTGATACCTAGCAAATGTTTTATCTCCAGCCTAGCTTCTCTGGAGGCTAAGATCTGAGGATTGTGGTTTAAATCCAGCCCAGGCAGGAAAGTCGATGAGACTCATCTCTAATTAGCCACCAGAAAACTGGAAGTGGTGCTGTGGCTCCAAGTGATAGAGCACTAGCCATGAGCAAAAGATCTCAGGGACAGAGCCCAGGCCCAAAGGTCAAGCCCCACAACTGACCAAAAAAAAAGGACTCTAAGCACTAATATTTTTCCCACAGAAGATCCCATCTGTTTCTTTGGGCTTTCTTTTTTTCTTATTTTTGTTTCCTGACTAGCACTCCAACTCAGAACCTGATGCTTTGCTCATTGGGTGGCACTCTACCAACTGAGCTATGCCTCCAATCCAAGGAATTTTTTTTTATTTTGCTAGTCCTAGGGCTTGACTTCAGGGCCTGGCCAATGTCCCTGAGCTGCTTTTGCTCAAGGCTAAAGTTACCACTTGTACCACAGTGCCATTTCCAGCTTCTTCTGTGTATGTGGTAACCAACCCAGGGCTTCATTTACGCTAGGCAAGCCCTCCACCACAAAGCCACATTCCTAGCCTCCAAGGTATTTTCTTTTCACAAATAGAAGACTTACCTTTTTCTTTCCAAAACTACCTCACAGTTCCCATTCACCTTGGTTTATTATACTAGCATGGATGGACCAGTAAAGAGTTGAAAATAGTGGATGGAAATAAATATCTAGTTTTTTAAAAGGTACTCTGCAGTATTGCTAGCCACAGTGCCACTTCCAGTTTTTGAGTGGTCTCACAGGGACTTTTCTGCCCAGGCTGGCTCTGAACTGTGATCTTCAGATCTCAGCCTCCTGAGTAGCCAGAAGTACAGGCATGAGCCTTTGCATCTGGCTTTTGCTTTTTAAAGAATATCTTAAATAGGGCTGGGAAGGTGGCTCAGTGGTAGAGTGCTTGCTTTGCATGCATGAAGCCCTGGGTTCGATTCCTCAGCACCACGTAAGCTGAAAAAAAAAAAGCCGGAAGTGGCACTGTGGCTCAAATGGTAGAGTGCTTTCCTTGAGCTGAAGAGCCCAGGCCCAGAGTTCAGGCCCCACAACCGGACCCAGAAAAAAAAAAAAGAATATTTTGAATAAAGTTTCCATTTTTGGGCTAGGTACTGGTGTAATCCTTGCTATTAGAAAGCTGGAAGTAGAGTTGTGGCTCAAGTGGTAGGGTGCTAGCCTTCCATAAAAAAAGCTCAGGGACAGCATCTAGGCCCTGAGTTCAAGCCCCAGGATGGGCACCAGAAAATAAAAATGATTTTTTTTTAGCTGTTTAACAGAAGATGGCAGAATAGAGGGAAAAAACCTCTGTCAAGGAAGGAGACAATCATATAAAGGAAGAGTGAGAGAGAAAAATATACACATTCAAAGAAAGGGATAAGAGACAAAAAATTCAATAGATTCTATTAACATTAATGTATTATTGCAATGAAAAGAGATGAGTTTTTTAACAGTGTATTTACTTTAGAAAAGTTTAGCAGCATGTTTATTTATATTACTTTTGAATAGTCGTACAAAGGGGTTACCATTTATAAGCACAACACATCTTGACATCACCCTTTCAACCTTTTCCCCTAGTACATGGGAATTTTGGTGAAAACAATCTGCTAGCTAAGAGAAGCCGTGCTGAGCAGCTAGAAACACGCTCACTTCCTTAACAGGGAGAACAAAGCCTACCACAGAGGGGCTCTCAGAAATACCGAAACCATTCTGATTTGAAAAGATGGTAGCTTTTAAAATTTACTTTTGCCTTGGGCATAAGGGACCTCAGAGACTGCCCAAGCAGAGTTCAAAAAGGTCTAGTTGTAGGCCGGTGTCATTGTTAGATGTAAATCCTCAAATGGGTAGGCATTATTCATCTTTATACTCAATTTTAAGTCACAGAATTTAATAAGACAATAATTTGTTTTTTGTTTTTCTTAGGATACTGACTCCTTTGACCATGGATATGTACGGCTGGACCCAGGAGCAGGCTGTGCTGTATGGTGGAATAATACTTGCTGTTCTTGGAGTTGAAGCAGTTGTTATTTTCATGGGAGTTAAATTACTTTCAAAAACGTAAGTTAAAATGCTTTTGGATTTGTTTCAGATCTATAGTTTATTTTGGGGTGTGTGTGTGTGCACGTGCATGTGCACGTGACAGTCCTGGGGCTTGGGCACTGTCCCTGAGCTTCTTTTTGTGCTCAAGGTTAATGCTCTTCCACTTGAGCCACAGCTCCACTTCTGGCTTTTGTGTGTGTGTGATTAATTAGAGAAGAGTCTCATGGATGTTTGTGCATGTGAGTCCCTGGCCCCCAGATCAAATCTATATTTAAAAAAATATGAAATAAAGCTAACATTGTAAATGTATTAAAAATAATTTAAAGCTTTTCCTTTATGTATGTTTCAGTCCTTGAAAGTTTATAAACATTGCTGTCATCCTAGCTGCTCAGGAGACTGAGTTTTGAGGATTGAGGTTTGAAGCCAGCCTAGGCAGGAAAGTCCATGAGGCTCTCATCTCCAGTTAACCCTAGAAAAACAGAGTGGAGCTTGGCTCAAAGTGGTAGAGCACTAATCGAGCACAACAGCTCAGGGACAGTACCTACCCATCAAGTTCAATTACAAAAAAAAAAAAAGGGGGAAGTTTGCAGAGGGATGTGTATTTATTGAGATTACATGCCATTCATATATTCCGTAGCATGTCTTTGATAAAGCAAAGTATCTTAAATAGGGAATACTTGTCTCCTAACATACCTTTTATATTTTATGTTTTTCTCTTTTTTTTTTTTTTGGCCAGTCCCTGAGCTTCTTTTGCTCAAGGTTAGCACTCCACTACTTGAGCCACAGTACCACTCCCGGGCTCTTTCTGTTTATATGGTACTGAGGAATGGAACCCAGGGCTTCATAGGCAAGCACTCTACCACTAAGCCACATTCCTAGCCCCTTATGGTTCTTGAAAAGCATTTCTAAAAGTTTATTTTACAAAATAATGTCCTTGTATATGGTAATATATGCTTTGCAACCACTGTGCTAAATTTGAAGATTCTGGTTAAGATTACCAAACTGAAATTATAATAGACACTTGTACCCCAGCTACTTGGGAGCAGTAGGCCTGCCCTCCTGGGTTAATGGGGTCCTGTGTCAAAAAAGCAAAACAATGACTGGACGCCAGTGGCTCACGCCTGTCATCCTAGCTACTCAGGAGGCTGAGATTTGAGGATCGTGGTTCAAAGCCAGCCTGGGCAGGAAACTCCATGAGACCCTTATCTCCAATAAACCACTAGAAAACCGGAAGTGATGCTGTGGCTGAAGTGGTAGAGTGCTCGCCTTGAGCTAAAGAGCACAGTGACAGGCCCAAGCCCAGAGTTCAAGCCCCATGACCAACCAAAAAAAAAAAAAAAAAAGAAGCCAGCCCAGGTAGGAAAGTCCGTGAGGCTCTTACCTCCAGCTAAACTGGAAATGGCTTTGTGGCTAGAAGTGTTAGAGTTTGAACCTTGAGTACAAAGCTCAGGACAGCACTCAGACCCTGAATTCAAGTCCTGTGAGCAACAACAACAAAAAAGGCAATACAAAAGATTACTGAATTACTCCAGAGGTAAGAGACAAGGATGGTCATGAGTTCCTGACCAGCCTAAGCTATGAAGACGCTGTCTCTCAAGATAAACTCATAAAATTACTGTACTTACTCTAGAACTTTAAAGTTTTCAATTTATAAACACTTTATCATCATCATGACAAAGTTAAATTCTGAGGAAGGTAACTGTGAAGCAGAGAACTGCTTCAAGTAGGACTTGGGGGTATATGGCTCAAGTAGTAGAGAACTTGTCTAGCAAGAGCAGGGCCCTGGGTTCATTCCCAAGCACTAACTGTAAGAGAATGTCAACTCCTAGATTATAAAACTAGTATATATTTCAGTTCAGTCTCATGTCTTCATTTTTGTTACTGGCAATGGAACCCACGGTCTCATATTCACTAGGCAAACATACTACCACTGCTACATCCTTACCTTTTTAGGAGAGGCACCATGAGTTTGACTTAGATTCTCAATTGCTAAGTAGGCACTGTAATACGTTAGCCATGGCTCCGGTCCTTTTGCTCTGGCTGTTTTTGAGATAGTATTTTGTTTTTTGCTCAGCCGGTCTGGATCATGATCCTATTTTCACTTCCCACTATGGCTGAGGGACAGTTGATGTTTACCATCATCCTAGCTATTGGTTATGAACTTTTTGCTTGGGCTGGACGTGAATCCCCTCTGCCTCCTAAGTAGCTAGGATTACTGGTGTGAGACATTGTACTGGTCCTTTTTTTTTGGGGGGGGGGGGGCGGGTTGAGGGACTGTCATTTGTAGCCCAGGGTAACCTGGAACTCAGTGTGTAGCCAGGGTTCATCCTATATATTTGCCCTGCCTCCCATAGTTCTTTTTCTGGTGTTCACATTTTTTTTTTTTTGGCCATGGGTCTTTAACTCTGGGCCTGGTATCCCTGTGCTCTTCAGCTCAAGGCAAGTGCTCTACCAGTTGAGCTACAACACCACTTCCGGTTTTCTGGTGGTTAATTGGAGGTAAGAGTCTCACAGACTTTCCTGTCCAGGCTGGCTTTGAACTGCGTTTCTCAGATCTCAGCCTCCTGAGTAGCTAGGATTACAGGCATGGGCCACTGGCGCCTGGTTTTTTTTGCTTTAACATTGTCACACTTGACCAGTTTTTAAAAATCAGCTTAGCCCCTTTTTTTTCTTAGCTAACAGTCATGACCTAAGATATATATTTTGTTTCTTGATATAAAAAGAAATTAACTAAGTTGGGCACTGGTGGCTCATGCCTTAATTCTAGCTACTCAGGAGGCTGAGATCTGAGGATCTCGGTTCAAAGCCAGCCTGGGCAGGAAAGTCTGTGATACTCTTATCGCCAATTAACCAGAAGTGCTATGGCTCAAGTGGTAGAGCACTTGCCTTGAGCTGAAGAACTTAGGGACAGCACCCAGACCCCGAGTTCAAGCTCCATGACCAACCAACCAATAAATAAATCAATTAGTGATTTTTCAGAGAGACTCAGGTTTTGTTGTCGTTGTTTAGCACTGTCTGTGTAGCCCAGGCTGGCCTCAAAATCCTGTGTAGCCAGGCTGGCCTTAAAACTCTCAATCCTCCTGTCTGTCTCCTAAATACACTGGAATTACAGGTGTGTAATTGAACTCAGGGCCTGTGCATGCTACATTGCATACTACTAAGCTATGCCCATAGCCTTTGGGCTTTTTGTTTTTATTATTTATTTTGAGACAGTGTCAGTTATGTTGCTCAGGCCAGCCTTGAACTCTGATCCTCCTGCCTCCCCCTACCCAGATGTTGGGATTATAGGTATGCACCATCACAAGTGGCTTTGGTTGCTTTTAGTACGGAATTATATTTAACATTCACTGGGAAATAGGGAGGAAAAAGGTGACATTGTCCAAAAAGAAATGTACTCTTTACCTGACTTTTGTAACTGCAACCCCTCTGTATATCACCTTTATAATAAATATTATAAAGCACTTGTGATTATGTATATGTATCAAACAAGTTATTTTTTAAGCTACAAAAGTAATAGAGCTGTTATATTATTTCATTTAAAGATCGGTTTCTGTTCTTGAACAGGATCGGAGAGCGTGCTGTTCTACTGGGAGGACTCACAGTTGTACTGGCAGGCTTCCTTATCCTGTTACCTTGGGGAAGTCAATTGCCTAAAATACAATGGGAAGGTACAGCCATACATTTCTGACATTAACCCGTTATTTAGTCTTGTTCATCATGTAAACTAACAAGTTGTTCACTGTACCGTTTTGTTTTTACAGATTTACATAATAATTCAGTTCCTAATACTACCTTTGGGGAAACTATTATTGGTCTTTGGAAATCTGCCAGCGAACGTGAGAATGAACCACCAACTGGCTGCCCCGTTGAGCAAGCCTGGTGCCTGTATACCCCGGTGATCCATCTGGCCCAGCTCCTCACCTCAGCTGGGCTGCTGGGCATAGGCTACCCAGCCTGCAATGTCATGTCGTACACACTGTATTCGAAAATCATAGGACCCAGACCTCAGGTACCCTTTTCCTGAAAGTTGAGAAGTTATGTGAAATAGACTTGTAGAACTTACATTTCTTGCTACCATCCTCTATTTTTTTTTTTACACAGACAGAGGATTTTTTTTTGGTCTGAGACCAGAACTCAAATTCTGGGTTATCCGATGCTTTTGCTCGTGCTCATTGGCCGGTAATCTACAACCTGAGCCAAGCCTCCAATCCCCAGGCAGAGGGATTTTTTAATCATGTTTAGCATTTTAAAGCGGAAAACCAACCTTGTTTTTGAGACAAGCTTCTGTCGTTCAGGCTAGCTAGGAACTTGCTGTGGAGTCTCGCTGACCTCCACCTCTCCCCTTCATCAACCTCCCTGGTGCCAGGAATACAGGAAAAATAATTTTTGCAGTGATTGCATGATAATGCATACTGGATACAACTTAAATGTGTGTTGAACTCAGTGATCCTGAGCTTAAAGTCATTTTCACTGAATTTTGTTCTGAGGCTTGAACTCTGGGCTGAGAACTGTCCCTGAGCTTCTTTTGCTCAAGGCTAGCGCTCTCCCACTTGAGCCACAGCACCACTTCTGCTTTTTTCAGTTTATGTGGTCTGAGGAATGGAACCCAGGGCTTCATGCATGCTAGGCAAGCATGCTCTCACTGAGCCACCTTCCCAGCTCTGTCCTTGAATTATTTTTCTTTGACTGTGATGTAGGCTTATGTACTCACTGAAGTGTTTGAGGGTCTTGCTATGTAATCCAGGTTGGCCTGGAACTCATCATCCTCCTGCCTCAGACTCTTGAGTGCTAGGACTGCAGACACCTGGCTTTGAAATACATTTTTTATTGAGAGGCATTTTGTCTTAAATAGTAGAAAAAGTGATTATGTTAGCCAGTTTGATACTAGCAGCATTAAACTAACTAAACTCTAATACTTTTCTGTCCCTTCTCCCCAACCCCACCGGATAACCAGGGTGTATACATGGGCTGGCTAACAGCTTCTGGAAGCGGAGCAAGGATTCTTGGGCCTGTGTTCATCAGCCACGTGTATACTTACTTGGGACCAAGATGGGCATTCAGCCTTGTGTGCGGAATAGTGGTACTCACCATCACCCTCCTGGGAGTGGTATACAAAAGACTTGTTGCCTTTTCTGTGAGGCATGGGGGGATTCAAGAGTAAGCCAAGAGTTGGGTGCCAGTGGCTCACACCTATAACCCTAGCTACTCAGGAGGCTGAGATCTGAGGATTGCAGTTCAAAGCCAGCCCAGGCAGCAAAGTCTGTGAGACTCTTATCTCCAATTAACCACCAGAAAACCAGAAGTGGCACTGTGGCTCAAGTGGTAGAGTGCTAGCTTTGAGCTGAAGAGCTCCAGGGACAGTGCCCAGGCCCAGAGTTCAAGCTTCATGACTGACAAAAAAAAAAAAAAAAGTAAGCCAAGATAGGGAAAAGCACTTGCTGTGTGGCCTTTCCTAGTTGTAAGTCTGCTAGACAAACTCTGTGCCAGTCTGCAGATATTGCATTTTGAAATACAATATGTAAAGCAGCAGAAGCCTATGGCTGGTGCCTGTAACCCTACCCATGAGGCTGAGATAGGAGGGCCACAATCTGAAGACAAGCCTGGCATGTGAACTCTTCATCTCCAGTTAACCAGCAAAGTTAGAAGTGGAACTGTGGCTCAAGTAAGTCAAGCACTAGCCCTAAGCAAAAAAAAAAAAAAAAAAAAAGCATTACTTAGAGCCTGAGTTCAAGCTCCTGGACTAGCACAAATAAAGTAAGAAGGTTAAATTCAGGGTCTTGTGCGCAGGCGCTCTACTACTTAAGCCATGCTTTGATCCTCTTTTGCTTCTGGTATTTTTCAAATAGAGGCTTGCATTACCCCCGGGCTGACCTAGACAGGGATTCTATTTTTCCTCCCTTACTGTACCATGCTGAGATGTTTAAGTGATTGAAATGGGGCATCTCTCAAGCTCATTTGGGCTGGCCTCAGAGCAGTTTTCCTGATCTCAGCCTACAGAGTAGGGAGGGTGACAGGCATAATCTACTGTGCCCTGCCTGACACATTAGGGTTTTGGTTTTCATTTTACCAACTCTGATAACAGTAATGATTCTCTTGGTTTAAGTTTGCATTTCCTCACCATTAATGAGATTGTACTGTTTCTGTATTTTTCATCATATGGATTTCTTCCTTTCAAACTATCCACTACCTTCTCCATTTTTCTATTAGGCTTTAAAAAAATTAAATATGCAACTTATTTGCTTAGGCAAAACCCTTCCCAAAAAATTGCTCAGGAATGGTGATTGTATACTTGCCTACTTAATAGAAATAGTTCCAAAACCTTCTGGTATACACAGCATCAGAAATATTAGGCTGTTGTATTTAAGTAACATCACTTTCAGAATACTTAATATTTAATTAACAAGACTAAAATTTTAAATTAATGTAATTTAAAAGCGATTTTTAGTACTTCAAAATATTTATTAAATCAAAAGATAAAAAAACATATTTATCATTTTTTACAAAGTACATTGCAAACATGTTTCATCAGACACTGGTGCTACAAAAATAAATACAAAATATATATTTATGTTAATTAAAACAAATGTACATTATTTACACACCCAAAAATGCCAAAACTATTGCCCATTTTGTCCATGACTCTGAATACATCTGAAAAATGGGGAAGCCAATAAAAAAAGCACAGCATATCACACATCATTTATATTTTTGCTTTCAAGAGTTGTTTGAGGAACTGGGAATGTGGCTTAGTGGTAGAGTGCTTGTCTAGCACGCATGAAGCCCTGGGTATCACATAAACTGAAAAAGCTGGAAAGTGGCACTGTGGCTCAAGTGGTAGAGTGCTAGCCTTGAGCTAAAGAAGCTCAGGGATAGTGCCCAGGCCCTGAGTTCAAGCCCCAGGACTGACACACACTTACAAAAAAACAAACAAAAAAACCCCCCAGTTGTTCGATACCAATATATGACTACAATAAACTGGGGTGTAGGGAGCCCTATTTTACTTTATGACCACTGTATTTGGTAACTCAAATCCTTAGTAGAAAGGCTTTCTGAAGTTATATTAAATTAAAAAATCACTTGATATGAAAGCCAGCCAAAAAGTTGTTTATTAAATGTAGACATCTAAAAGAAGTTTTTTGATCAATGAAAACTAGAAGGATTGGAAAACATCAGAAGGATGGAAGAAAGACATTGTAATTTCTGTGTGATGTATTCTGGTAATTTTTCATTTTCTCCATACCTAAGTGAAGCAAAGAGAAATATAAAAACAACTTGGTTCTAACAATATTTTAAAAACCACATTATATTTTTAAGTAATGCTTTCTTCAGTGATACAGGCATCTGAAGAAAAACAATACAATTATTTATGAATAGATACCTGTATTGAATGAAGCAAACCCCATTTTTTCTTTTTTTTCTGTCAGTAATGAACTAGGTACCTGGGCAGCGTCCTTGAGCTTTCTCTCTACTGCCTTGAGCCATAGCTCCACTTCTGGTTTTCTAGAGTTTAACTGGAGGTAAGAGTCTCATGGACTTTTCTGCTCGGGCTGGCTTTGAACCGTGATCCTGTTATCTCAGCCTCCTGAGTAGCTAGGATACAGGCATTAATTTCTAAACATTTAAATAACAGGCTTTTATATAAAAAAGGATTTTAATTTCTAAAGCTGTAAATCTGGATTCATTGAAATCACTTCTATTAAATGTTAAGTTTCAAAAATGACCACAGAAGCCGGGCACTGGTGGCTCACTCCTGTTTTCCTAGCCACTCAGGAGGCTGAAATTTGAGGATCACAGTTCAAAGCCAGCCAGGGCAGGAAAGTCCATGAGACTCTTTATTTCCAATTAACCACCAGAAAACCAGAAGTGGGCTGTGGCTCAAGTGATGAAGCACTCACCTTAAGCTGAAGAGCTGAGGGACAGTGCCCAGGGCTGGAGTTCAAGCCCCGTAACCAACAATAAAATAAAAAGATTACTGTTTCCCTGTTAGATATACTACTCACTATAAGAGTAGTTCTTAGGGACAGTACTGCATAAATACACATGTAACAAAAGGTTTCCCTTGTGGGTCAGCCTCTTCTATAGAATCATAAGGTGATAAGGAATTTAACCATTCAAGTGCATTATGGAAAGGTTACTCATACCAACTTCTGTGCATTAATGTAAATAATCAGTAATCATAAAAGACATACTTAAAAGATTGAGCTGTGAAGAATAATGAAGTTTTTAGAGAATATAACTATTAAGATAGTGCTGGGCGCCAGTGACTCACGCCTGTAATCCTAGCTACTTTTGAGGCTGAGATCTGAGGTTTGTGGTTTGCTGCTAGCCCGGGCAGGAAAGTCCATGAAACTCCTATCTCCAGTTAACCATAAAAAAAAAAAAAAAAAGAAGTGACACTATGGCTCAAAGTGTACAGCCTTGAGCCAAGAAAAAGCTCATGGACAGTGTCCAGGCCATGAGTTCAGTCCCCGTGACAAAAAACACAAACAAGAACAGTGGCTTTATTAATCACTTATATTAATACAGAAAGAGCAAACTTACAGGAAAAGGTTGCATTTCAACCAACGTTTAAAGAACTTACCTAGTTGTTTGGCCACTTGGTGAAGTGTAGCTGATAGAAGATACTCCTGCTTGGACAACCAACTGTGACCCATCATTAAACTGAACCCACACAGCTCCACTAGTTAACTAGAAAAAAAAACAAGCATACAAAGTAACTACACAGTAGAGATCTCGTTTTCTTAAAAGGTATATAGTTTTATCCTAAGTTTTCATGTAGTTTTTGTCATTCATTCATTCATGAACAAGGTCTCACTAAGTAGTCCAAGCTGCCTCAAGTTCATGACCCTCCTGCAGAAGCATAAGTGTTGGGATTACAGGTGTGTACCACCATGCATGCCCTGTCCTCTACATAGCTTAAAAAAAATTATCCAAGCTGAGCTGAAGGTGGACAACCTTCAGTTCCCGCCCAGCCTGGGTGAGTTCTAGGCTAACCTGGACTTCATAGACCATCTCAAATAAAACAAAGAAAACAAAATAAACTTCTAAGTTCCATAACTAAAAATTTAGGACTTATAATGGCCTTGGCACTGAGACTGTCTTTTTTTTATTAATAAGTTTTTACTGTGAAAATACCGTACAGAGGGGTTAAAATTACTTGAGCAAGGTAATGAGTGCGTTTCTTATCAAGCATTGTTGCCTCCTCCTTTGTTTCCCCTTCCCATCCCTGCCCTCTCATCTCCTCCCCCCCAACACACTCTGAGACTGTCTTTTTCCAGATCATTCCTTAATTTATTTATTTGTGCTTCATGTTCTCACCGGGCTTGTTTGCTCCCATCAGTTCCTGTATTTTTACTTGAAGCTTGCCTCTAGTCCTCACAGTCTGACCTAGAATGGCAACCCTCCAGTTCTCAGTCTCCTGAGTAGCTAGGCACCCAGCTAGACCATTCCTTCAATAGCTAAGGCACGATAATATTGAAATGATTCTAAATGAATCCTGCTCACTAATTTCCAGTAGGTTATCTAAGCAGGATTTTCCTTTTTGTCTCACATATAGTATTTCTCATCAAGAAGGATCTCAGGAAAAACAAAGCACTTTGTACTTAGGCCTCAAGAATGTATGTCCTGAATGAGAATGATGTACCGTAGCCTTGGAAACTTCTTTTAGTCATTAATATTTACTATTCCTTTCCAAACAGGAAGACACAAAGTATACAGGAAAAAAAACAAACACATGGACACAGTTCAAAGATAGCAAAGCGTACAAAAGTATTTACAAGTACTGAGAGACTGTGTGTAAAACTACTATGATGAGCTATAATTTTAACATTTCTTTTTTGGTTGGTAGTGGGACTTGAACTGGGGCCTGGGCACTGCCCCCGAGCCTCTTTGTGCTCTATCACTTGAGCCACGGCCCCACTTCTGGTTTTCTGGCGATTAAGTAAGAATCTCATGGACTTTCCTGCCTAGTACTCTGAGTAGCTAGGATTACAGGTGTAAGCTATTGGTGTCCAGCTTGACTTAGTTTTTGTTTTGTTTTTTTTGTCGGTTGTAGGGCTTGAACTCTGGGCCTGGGCGCTGTCCTTGAGTTCTTCAGCTCAAAGCTAGCACTCTACCACTTGAGCCACAGCACCACTTCTGGCCTTTTGTACTTATGTGATACTGAGGAACTGATCCCAGGGTTTCAGGCATGCTAGGCAAGCACTCTACCACTGAGCCACCTTCCCAGCCCATACACTCTTCAATTTCAAATTATCATGACCTCTTAATTGTTTTTCTTTTGTGCTGGTACTAGCTTGAACTTAGGGCCTTGCACTCTCACCTGGCTCGTTTACCTAAGGCTAGCACTTAACCATTTGAACCACGTGGTCATTTGGGGCTTTTTGCTGGCTAACTGGCTATCAGAGTCTCTCAGGCCTGTAATCCTAGCAACTCAGGAGGCTGAGATCAGAGGATAGCAGTTCAAAGCCAGCCTAGTCATAAAAGTCCCCGTGAGACTCTTACCTCCAACTAATCACAGAAAAAATTGGAAGTGACACTATGGTTCAAGTGGTAGACGGCTTGCTTTGAACAGAAGGTGCTCAGGGACCATGCCCAAGCCCAGAGTTCAAGTCCCAGGATAGGCAAGGAAAAAAAAAATTGTCAGCTCAGGCTGGTTGTAAACCTCTGTTCATAGATCTCAGCCTCCTGAGTAGCTAAGATTTAAGCTTTATGCTGACTGACGGGATACATGACTCTCAGATTTCTCAGTCCAGACTGGTTTCAAAGTTCATATTCCTAGATCTCAACCTCTTGAGTAGTGAAGATTCATTTATTTTGTTGTTTGGCCTCTACTTACATATTATTACATTTTAATATTACCAATGTAAACAAGTATAAAAAACTTCCTGATAGACAAATTATTAAAATAATTTATATTTTCAGATAACTGGCTAATTAGTGGAAACCAAATGAAATTGATCTGAGAAAATTCACTTCCCTAGAAAGTTCTCACCTGTGTAGCCCAACCAACATTTTTTACAAAAACAGACTTCAAAAGTTGTGCCGATTTCGGAAGACAGTCTTTTACACTATTAGAAGCTGTAGCTGTGTGGCCAGGGCCTTCCAGGGTAACCACCTATAAACAAAGGACAGGATTTTATAGGCCAATGCCATCTAAAGAGGAAAACTCATTGAATTTCTTAAAGCAAACTTCTTTTGGTGCCAGTCTGAGGGCTTGAACTGAGGGCCTGGGTACTATCCCTGAGCTCTTTTTAGGTAAGGCTAGTGCTCTACCACTTGAACCACAGCTGTACTTCTGACTTTTTGGTGATTAACTGGAGATAACGTGTCATGGACTTTCCTGCCCATCAGTCTTCAAACCATAATCCTCTTATCTTAGCTTCCTTAGTAGCTATGATTGTAGATGTGAGCCACTGGCACCTGACTTAAACTAAGCTGTCAGGAAGTGGAGTTTTGGCTGGAGTAGTAGATCATCAGCCTTGAGCAGAAAAAGCCAAGTGAAAGCACAAGACCCCAAGTTCAAGCTCCTGTTCCAGCACATTAGACAGATAGCATGATATATTGCTATATCTATTTTGGTAGATGTCTTTCATCTTTTTTCCCCAAGCAATGTTTTCATTGATGCAGATAAGAATACAAATGTGAGAACACATAACCACATCCCTACTTAACAGAGTTCTAAATTTATATAGTTTCATCTCTCTAACTCCCCCCCTAATTTACTGACTGTGATTGTGGGGACCAAATCCAGAGTGTTACACATGATAAACATGTGGTACCCTAGAGCTATGTTCCCCCAATATCAAATTTTAATTTACTCAGAGTGTCAGGCAATCACTAATGGCTTAAAGTTCAGAAATAATGTATTTACTTACAGACGGTTTAAGTGTGGGTCCCTGTGTTGGAGAAGCCGCACGATTCATGAGCGATCTGTTCAAAGCTGGTCTGTCTCTCACTGAGCAGTTGGCACCCACACAAGGAAAGGGTGATAAGGCCTTAGGTGAACCAGTGCTACCAGGTTTTCTGAAGAAAAAAAGAAATGTCGATATTATCCATTAAAACTTTCCACAGAAAACAGGAATATTTGTAATGCAAACAGTAAACTCTTCTTTAAAGAATTACACGTATCTTAAGACATTTTAGACATGTGTTTAAGACGTGTTTAGAATTTTCAAATATTTACCTTCCTATAATTATTGGGAAAAAACAAGCACTCCTACTTTTCCTTTCTTGTTCTGAAATTATAGATTCCAGTGCTAAACAAGTATGATGACCCTATTTCAAAAGAAGAGTGCTATTAGTATTTTACTTACTTAACTTGTAATCACTTTTTAATTTCAGTAGGCAGATACCTCATTAGCATGATCCACATATACTTTTATTTCTTCTTTTAAGCTGTTAGCTTCATTTCCATTTTTCAAACTGTAAGATCGCCCAGTCTTTTCAATCACTTGAATTGAATGTTCTGTTTTGTGTATTTTTGTTCCTAAAAATTAGCAGAATTATAATTTCTGCCAACATTTTTATGTTATAAATTAGACTCTAAAAATATCCAATCATATAGGTCACCCATTTTTCTCTGCTTTAACTGATACTTTTATATTTTAAAAAAAAATCACTGCTCTTATACAAAAACATAACTGAAAGACAGCCATCATGCTTTGTGCACTGTGTGATATGTATACATACATATCTACTTAAGAGAGATTCATGATTTAAAAGTATACCATTTCAGCCAAGCACTGGCAGCTCATGCCTGTAATCTTCTTGAGGCTGAGATCTGAGGATCATAGTTTGAAGGCAGCCCGGGCAAAAAAGTCAATGAGACTGTCATGTCTAATAATAATACTCAAAAAAAAAAAGCTAGAAGTGGCCCTGAGGCTCAAGTGATAGAGCACTATCCTTGAACATATAAAGAAGCTTAGGGACAGAGCCCAGGCCCTAAATTCAATCTCTAGGACTAGGACTATTACAAATTATCCTTGTTCCCCCCCACACACACATTTATGGCTGTCATAATTTGGTTTATGTCAATTTGAGTTTTTCGTAAGAAGCTGCTGTTGATTTTGCACAATTTTTGTATTATCAATCTGGATTCAGAGCTAGATTGGGACAAAGGACTACTATGCATGTACACCTATTACAGAAGATAGTTAAAACATCGCAACACATAGTATACTTGCTATATAATTTATATAAATGGAGATTGTATATGTACTACATATTTTATATGAATATATAAAATGTGTATTACATAGTATATATATGTGTGTGTGTGTAGACACACACTGCAAACTGTTATGAATTTTTAAAAATATATATACAACTACTAAATTACAAACACAAAGGAAAAATAGCATTTCGAAATAATACTTACCATCATAAAACCAAACTTCAAAATCAGCACCAGGAGAATTCTCCATCAAAATACATTTAGCATATTTTGTAAAATAAGTGATTTTGGGAGTCTTAGATCTTACAAGTTGTACAAATCTAGAAGCATATTGGTATTTTCGCCAGTATTTTTCTAAGGGGAAAAATTACCTAATATTAATGAAGTAAAGGTTGATTTAACATACAGTTTTACCTATTTGAGTTCTCTTCTCATTTTTCTTTATTGCCAGTCCTCAGCCTGGGCACTGTTCCTGATCATCTTTTGCTCAAAGATAGTGCTCTATCACAGCCACAGCTCCACTTCTGCCTTTTTCTGTTTATGTGGTTAAGGACTCCAACCCAGGGCTTTATGCATACTAGGCACTCTTATTACTAAGCCACATCCCCAGGCCCCTTATTTGATTCTGATATAGATAGGTTAGGCAAATTTTACTTGCTTCTAAAAGTCATTTCCCCTTAATAACATGGGGCCTCATGAATTCTAGGCAAGCACTCTTACCACTAAGCCACAATCCCAATCCCAAATTGTACATAGGATCCACCTCCCTTAGCCTCCTGATTATGGGGATTACAGGCATGTGACACCACACCTAGATATACAAATGTAGTGTCACACATGACTTATCTACAGGCTGCTCACTCATGCCTGTAATCCTAGCTACTCATAGAAGGCTGCTATCTGAGGATTGTGGCTCAAAGCCAATTTGGGCAGGAAAGTCCATGAGATTCTTATTCCAATTAACCAGCAGGAAATCAGAAGTAGAGCTGTGGCTCAAAGTGGCTGAGCACTACATTTGAGCAGAAGAGCTCAGGGACAATGCCCAGGCCCAAGTTTAAACCCCATGACCTCTACCACCACCACCACCACCACCAACAACAACAAAATTTACATACCTGGTAAATTGTCAAAGCTGTACGTACTAATGTTGTCAGTAGGTGAGGGAGGTCTATCAGCAAGAAGAAAGTCTCTTCCGTCATTTGGATAATATACAGTGACCTGTAAAAGTTTTTCAAGATTTTTAAGTGTACATCATTATGAGTACTACACTGTTTACAAAAATATAGAGGGTTCAAACATTATAAAAACATTAATTTTTGAAAGATGTTAAAGTATTCTCTAATTTTTTTAAAAAAAAACTTAACCAAAACTACAGATTTTATTGCCAAAGCCTCATACCTAGAGGCAAGGTCCCTATTTCAGCCCTATACCTGTACTTTTTTTCTTTTTTGCCAGTACTAAGGTGTGAGCTCAGGGCTTCCACTGCTTGCCTGGTGCTCTAATACCTAAGCTATGCCTCCAGTCTGGCATTGGCTGGTTGTTTTGGTGATAAGAGTTTTTCAGACATTTCTACCTGGTCTGTTTTCAAATTGAGAGCCTCTGTATTTCAGCCTCCAGAATAGGCAGAATTACAGGCATAATCTACCCAATGTCTGACTTCTCTACAGGTTTTTAAAGCTAGACTATTTAAATAAATATTATATTAATTTCTGAATTCCAAAGAAAATCATATTAAAATATTGATACTGGAAGGTAAACTGCAATGCTAAATAGTGCCACAATTTGAAGCTTCAAGATCATAAAAATAACTACATACCATAGTCCCATCACTGGATATTTGAAGAACTTCTTTCACATATTCTTCAGATGTACACTCCTTTAGTAGTTCCACACACACCTCCTCAGAATCAAGTATGCTCACCTAAAGAAATAACAAAAATTATTAGTAATTATCTTATTAGGACATCTCTAAACCCATGATACTTAAAAGTACTTAACCATAACAGAAACAAACATCAAAGTCAAAAATCAAATAGCTGCTTCACGATAATAGTCAAGACTAGAGGTGAATATGAGCACATCTGAGCCAGAAGGTGGAGAGGTAAAGATGTATAATGAAGTGTGAAATGATATCCAATGAGCAAAAAGAAAACAGAAGGTAGGGTGGAGAATAAGGACTTTGAAAAGACAATAGAAAGCCAGACAAAGGCAAGGTAAGTTCAATGGGAAAGAAAGAACAGAAAGAAAATTAATTTGTAAAGCAAAAAAATCATTCCTACTTCATACAATTTTAAAATTCTAAACATAAACATAGAAATTCCTTTTGAGTTTCAGTTGTTAAAATTTACACTTTAACTTTTTGATTGGAGGCTGAAGTAAAGGCAGAAATGAAAATTAAGTCAAGGGGTTATTAAGTCAATTCACTGATCAGAACGATGAATAAAATATTCAACACAGTATTTTGTCAGCATCATTTAAAAAATACTTTTCAGTCAGGGGCTGGGAAAGGGGCTCAGTGGTAGGGTGCTTGCCTTGCACGCACAAGGTCTTGGGTTCGATTCCTCAGCACCACATAATTAGAAAAAAGCTGGAAGTGGCACTGTGGCTCAAGTGGTAGGGCACTAGCCTTGAGCTGAAGAGCTGAGGGACAGTGCCCAGCCCCAGAGTTCAAAAGCCCCACAACCGACCAAAAAAGAAAAAAGTAAAATGTTTTTCAGTCAAATACTTTTTTAAAAGTCGTAACTTAAAATTCAAAACTTAATAACAAGTATCAGTTCACTAACACTATCACTCTACTACTTGAGCCATACTTCCACTTCTGGCTTTTTGGTGGTTAATTTGAGATAAAGGGCAGGGAATGTGGCTTAATGGTAGAGTGCTGGCCCAGCATTCTTGAGTCCCTGGGTTCAATTCCTCAGTATCACATAAACAAAAATAAACCAATTGTTTCAGAAGTAGAGCTGTGGCTCAAAGTGGTAGAACACTAGTCTTGAGTAAAACAGCTCAGGGACAGTGCCCAGACTGAGTTCAGGGACCCCTCCCATCCCCATAGACACACACTCACTCTTTAGTGGACTCATGAGCTGGCTTCAAGTTGTGATCATCAGATCTCAACCTCCTCAGTGGCTGGGATTACAGCAATGAGCCACCAGTGCCTTGCTGCTCAATTCACCACCCTTAAAGAGCTAAAGGGAACAACTAGGTGCTAGTGCACACCTTTAATCCCAGCCCTTGATATATTGAAGCACCAGGACCAAAAGTTCTAGACTTGGCTACACAGAAGCCCTGTCTCAAAACAAACAGCAACAAAGAACACAAAACCCCAAAAAGCTACAGGGAAAAAGAGCTATTTTTCCATGAATACTCAATCTTTTTTCTTTTTTTTTAATTGTGAAAGTACTGTACAGAGGGGTTACAATTGCAGGGCAAGATAATGAGTACATCTCTCATCAAGCATTGTTGCCTTGCCTCCTCCTTTGTTTCCCCTTCCTATCTCCCACCCTTCCAACCCCGCACTCCACCTCCATGCCCCCCGGCCAAAGTTGTAAAGTTCGTTTTTTTCCACATAAGGATGTGTACATCTCATTGTTGCAATGAGTCCACCTGTATCCCTATTTAAACGATTTGTTTTTTTTCCCTTCCCCTCCACAAATTATATCAAAATCAAATACAGTGAAGGCAAGGGTTATGCTGTGGGGGAGGGACATACAAAGAAACATAGAAATCATCTTATAAATATGTTAGAAACAATCGCATGAAAGAAAAAAAAATACACTTGAATCCTTATCTTGGGGTTATTTTCACCTAACATCAACTTATCTGACCTTTTCTGCTTGTCTCAGACATACTAGTTATTGCAAATAAGGGAAACCATGAGACCTACGTTTCTTTGGGCCTGGCTTACTTCACTTAATATAATTTTTTCCAAGTCTTTCCATTTCCTAACAGATGGGGCAATGCCATTCTTTCTGATAGAGGCATAGAATTCCATTGTCTTCTTTCTTTTTAAGTAAGTTTATCATGTACATTCTCCACAAGTGACTAAAAATTATGTTCATAAGAACTAAATTGTAAGAAAAATAATAAATAGTAACTTAAAAAAAGAGACATACCACAGCCTTTTTGGTTTTTTGTCTGATTGGTTTTAACCTGTGAGCAATCAAAGGAGCTGTAATGCTTCGTAATGTACGTTTCTGACAACCCAAAGTTGACTCCATACCCCTGGTCTTGCTTTGTTCAGGAGTATCTAAGCCACAAATAGGTTCTTGTTGAATTATCTCAGGTTTACTATGAAGTGCAGTCATATACTTTATAGTGTTCAGCTGTTTTACAGAATGTGCATTTTCAGAAGTATCAGTCCAAGCATTTCTTGATGTGTCTTGCCAATCTGGATATCCCTGGAAATCTTGGTGTGGGCTAATGCTGTTGGGCTCAGCAGTTTCTCTTAAGTGAGCTATAATACACAGTGAAAAAAGCAGTTTAGTAAATTACTGCAAAGTGACATAAACGTGCTTACCATATTAACTACTATATACATAATTATATACATATAATACACACATATTTAAGATAAAATTTTCAATTAAGGTAAAAAATATAACCAGAGTCACCTACTAAGTCAAAGCAATGTTTCAACAAACAAAAGCAGATTTGAGAAGAGCCTCAGATGATCATTCTATATATGAAAAATATATACATTTGTTCCTTTTATACTCAGATGTCTAATCCATCTTTACCTAGAAAAAAGTGTAAATAAAAGCAATGCTACATTAATAGCTTTATTATTAATATTTAATATTACATATGTGCCTGTAGCAATATTTTAAGAAGTTCTTACTGAACTTGATCAATTTATATTTTACATTTTACAGTCCATACTATTATTACTGCAAAGGTCTTTATACAACTAGATTACCTGAAAATTTTCAATTACTAAGCTCTAAAAGTCTACAGCAATTGTTTTCTTTTTTTTTTTTTGTCGGTCGTGGGGCCTGAACTCTGGGCCTGGGCGCTGTCCCTCAGCTCTTCAGCTCAATGCGAGCGCTCTACCACTTGAGCTATAGCACCACTTCCAGCAATTGTTTTCTTATAAGGCTTAAACAAAAGAATATTGTATCAAGTAAAATACTTTAAAAGTGAAAGAGTACTGCTATACTGTTATAAAAAGGTTATTTCTTCATCTCAAAATTCACATTACCAAATGAAAATACTTATAAACAGAAGTGTATGATTATGTACATGACAAAAACAAACCTGACTTACCTCCAACAAATACACATGAAAAGAGTAATTCCATTTTAGGCATCTGAAAATCCTATCGATTTCTTTTGTAAAATGAGTAGACTTGAGGCGACTTAACTGTCCCCTTCAATTACAGCCTCATTATGGACTCTTTGTAAACATGGTAATACAACACTTGGTAAAAAAACATCTCCTCCTCTCCATATGTTTGTTAATTTCCCCATCATTGTTTTGCAGTTCGCCTTCTGTGAGTGTTATGCTCACCAAGGAGGACTATTAACACTCCATCCACAATGACTTGGTGACAGCTGCTCTATAATTGTAGTAGCTGTTTATTTTAGTGAGAGGTTTCTAGACTACAATGTCTGTTTCACCTTCAAGTTGTAATAAATCATGTTTAAAATATTGTGGGGACACTGTCAATAGATGCTTATGATAGAGAAGCTTTAAGAGCAAAAGGCTCAGAAGTAAAGCTGCTGAGCTAGGATGTATCTTAGAATTCTAGCTTCTCTATGAAAAGGCTGTGTAACACCTGTAAACTGAGTTCTGTGCACCTCACCTGTAAAATTAGGATAATAATGCCATCTTCCTCATGTTTTTTATTTGAATTTAGTGAATTAATCATATGTTGAGTACAAACAGTAGCTGACTTACAGTAAATGTTCTAAATATGCACTATTGTTGCTGCACTATAGCATTTTTGAAATTTACTAGAAATTTTTTTTTTTTGGTAGGTCCTGGGGCCTGAACTCTGGCTCTGGGCTCTGTCCCTCAGTTCTTCAGCTCAAGGCTAGCACTCTACCACTTGAGCCACAGCACTACTTTTTCTGTTTATGTGGTGCTGAGGACTTGAACTTAGGGCCTCATCCATGCAAGGCAAGCACTCTACCACTGAGTCACCTTCCCAGCCCCCTGGAAATGTTTTTCATGAAAATACAAATATTCCAGGTCACTAATTTTCCATTAAAACTCCATTAAAAACTTACCATTTACTTGCAGATTCCCAAACCATTGCTGTACAATTTCCATCTGAGATTTCTGGTCTAATGGAAAGGGAGTTTTTCCTAAACAAAGATGATTAGAGCTAAAGGAGGGAAGAAAAGAAAAATCCCATTAAGTAATAAATCATCCATCAACTTTCTATTTTGGGGGAAAGGATGTTTTGCTTAGATAAAACAGAATTGCTATTCAGCCCTCATGCAACTTTATCAAGTAGATACACTAAGAGAAAGATGTGAATACCCAAAAACTTCAAAAGTAACTGTAGAAAAGTAATAGAATTAAACTATCTCTAGAAAGACTCTCATATTTTAAGCATAAAATCTGTCACAAGATTAGACAAAGAAAAATAGCTCTATTTAAAAAAATAAACGTTTTCAGGGCTGGGAAGGTGGCTCAGTGGTAGAGTGCTTGCCTTGCATGCAGGAGGCGCTGGGTTCAATTCCTCAGCACCATATAAGCAAAAAGAAAAAAGCCGGGAAGTGGCGCTGTGGCTCAAGTTGTAGAGCGCTAGCCTTCAGCTGAAGAGCTGAGGGACAGCACCCAGGCCCAGAGTTCAGGCCCCACAACCAGACCCAAAAATAAACAAAAAATAAATGTTTTCAAGGTAAAAGCTTGCTTTATCCTCTCCTAAGACTCAGCTCTACTGGTCGGGCAAGGCCAAGGGATTTTTCTCTGCAAAGGACCATTTGGGTGTTTTACAACAGAATTCCCAGGCCTAAGCCATCTCTCTTGAAAAAGCCACTAGATTTACTGACTTTCAAATGTGGCAGTTGCTTTGGCAGGGCCTTATTACAGTCCATGGGAGCAATGTTCCCTACCCTTCTAATCTGTGCAGTTCTTAGAGTACTTTAGGGATCAGATTTTAAATATATAGTGCATCACAGAAACCTGCTCCACTTAAAAAAATTAAAATTTCTAAAAAATAAACCTTCTATAAGTCATTTACACATTCTTTTGCCTTGTTACAGGGAGGGATTGGTTGAGACAGTTGTATTACTATAATCCTAACTGACCTCGAATTCACTGGCCTCAAACTCAACACCTTCCTACTCTGAGACCATATCCAGCTACATTCATTTTTTCAAAAACCTGAACTGCTGGAACCCAGAGGCTCATGCCTATAATCCTAGCTATTTAGGAGCCAGAGATCTGGGAGGACTGTCATTTGAGACAAACCTTCTCAAAAAGTTTGAGACCCCCTACCTCAAAAGAAAAAGCTAGGCATGGTGTAGTGTACCTGTCACTCCAGCTTGTTATAGAAAGCCAAAATAACCACAGTAGCCACACAACCAGCTAATGACTGTAACCCTAGCCACTCAAGAAGCTGAGATCTAAGGATCTTGGTTCCAAGAACCCTGACAAGTCAGTCCAGGAAACGTTTATCTCCAATTGCCCAGCCAAAAGCCAAGAAATGGAGGTGTGGCCTCAGTGGTAGAGTGCCAGTCTTAAGTAAAAAAGCTAAGGAAGAGCACAAGGCTGAGATCAAGCCCCAATACTGACACATGCAGACACATAAAATAAGAGCAGAGTTGAACTCTGGTGACCAATACCTGTTACCCTAGGTATGTGGGAGGCTGAGACTCAGAAGTTTGAGGCCAGCTCAGATAGACACTCTTCTCTAACTCAGGGACAGGAGTGTGTCTCAAGTGACACCGCACTAGAATTGTGAGACCCTAAGCTCGAACCCCAATACCACAAAGAGAAAAAGCTGGAGGCATGACTCAAGCAGTAGAGTACCTTCTTAGCACAGTTCAAACACCAGTACTACAAAAATAAATAGACCCCTAAACCATAATTCAAAAACTATGTTCTGCCTCTCATAAAAATCAATATTCATTGCCCTAGGACATCCCATAATTTAGATGTGGCTTCATATTCATGCTAGTACAACGTTTACAAAAAATAAAATGCTTTTGGTATAGTTCTTACGCTGCTTGGTTGTTATCAGGTCTTTCCAAAGATCCAGAACTACTGGATGTTTTTTCTTTAAAGAAGTGAAAAACATTGACATCACTGCTTGTGGTTGAATATCTCTGCTCATTTTCATCAATTCCTGATCTTTTGGACTTTGAAAGCACTTCTGCTGAGTGACATCTTTCCATCATGTATGTTTTTGCATGAGATTGACTAGAAGTGCTGGATCTATCAGAGGAATGGGCTCGACGAAGGTATCGAGAATGTGGCCTTTCTTCTGCATCATGGGTTACTCTTCTCCTTCCACTATTACTCGTTTCTTGTTCATCATTTCCCCACTGGGTACAATAGCTGCTCCCATCACCTGAAGAAAAGTCACTTGAATTTTTACTTTTTGGAAATATAGCCATTTTATTTGGGAGTGGGTGACCAATCAAAAGTCTTCTTCTGTCAAATAAACTACCACTTACACTGGTACCAGAAGACGCTGTAATTGCAGTAGAAATTGTGGCATGTCCACTATCAATTGAGTCTTCTACAGTTCCTAAATCTTTACTTTTTGCTGAAGAACTTTGGGACATAAAAGGATGGTCCAATATTGAAGACAGACTTAAACGATCTGCAGGATTTCTACGAAGTAATTGGTGAATAAGGTCCTTGGCCTCTTTTGACAAAAAAGTTGGCATTTCATAATCTGCCATTACCACTTTATTTAATGTGTTCTTGACAGTGTCAGTGTCAAAAGGTGGTCTCCCAATAAGCAATGTGTAAAACATACAACCCAAGGACCATACATCAGACTCAAGTCCATGTGCGCTTCGAGTTGCAATTTCTGGGGAAATGTAATTAGGAGTTCCACAAAGTGTATAGTGCTTTTCATGTGGCATTTTCAACTGGGTTGCCAGTCCAAAATCAGCAATCTTGATATTCATGTTGCGAGTAAGTAAGAGATTAGAAAGTGTGAGGTCCCGGTGTAATATACCATGGGAATGAAGATACAACATTCCTGTGATGATCTGATACATGAAGTGTCGAGCTATGAGGATGAAGAAAGGAGAACTTACAATCTGGAAAATCTGAGAGATTCAGCATTCAGAATACATTATGAAACCTAGCTACAAATGCCAAAGAATTTTATTAAAATACTAGTATACAGAGTTTGCTTGGATATATGAAAATACAACAATGAAACTTGTGGGGCTGGGAAGGTGGCTCAGTGGTAGAGCACTTGCCTTGCATGCTCGAGGCCCTGGGTTCGATTCCTCAGCACCACATAAGAAAAAAGCTGGAAGTGGCGCTGTGGCTCAAGTGGTAGAGTGCTAGCCTTGAGCTGAAGAGCTGAGGGACAGCGCCCAGGCCCAGAGTTCAGGCCCCACGACCAGACCCCTCCCCCCCCCCCCAAAAAAAAAAACCAATGAAACTTGTTAAAACTTTTAGAAAGTGGCAGTGGGATAGTAGAGAGTGACAGAGGACCGGGTACGGCTGATCAAAATACACCGTATGCACATGTGGAACCTCCTTGTAAAACTAAGGTATGCTGAAAAAGAAAAGTATATTACTGAGTACAGATAAACAGTAGCTTTCACATAGATTTATCAACCAAAATACTACTCTGCTGATATCACAATACTGGATTCCCTTTAAAAGAAAACTAGGCACTGCTTTTAATCTTTGCCATTTGCAACTGATAAGCTTTCTACTTACAAAGGTAGCTAAATTATAAAGGTAACTAAAGAGAATTCCAAAATAACTGAAGAGTAATTATTATTACTCTGTCTATCCTAGGGCCTGAACTCAGGTCGTAGGCAATCTCCCTGTGCTTTTATGCTCAAAGATAGCATGCTGACACTTGAGCCACAGCTTCACTTTGCCATTTTGATGACTAACTGGAGACAGGAATATGACAGATATTCCTGCCTAAGGCGGGCTTTGACCGGTAAACCTCAGAGCTCAGCCTCCTGAGTAGCTAGGATTATAGGCATGAGCACCGGCAACCAGCAAAAAGTAATAATTTGTAATTGCACAATTAAGTACATACAACTTATAAAAAAAGAAAGTTCCTTTGATGGCTCCAAAACTCTCCCAAAAATTATTCATTGACAAGCTTATGTATATCTTTAAATTTTTTCTTTTGCATGTTTACATACATTTAAATCTACACATTGCAATGAATACTTTTAAAAATATAAAACTTAAGCCAGGTACCAGTGGCTCACGCTTGTAATCCTATCTACTCAGGAGTCTGAGATCTGAGGATCGCAGTTCAAAGCCAGCCCAGGCAGAAAGTCCTTGAGACTCTTATCTCCAATAAACCATTAGAAAACTGGAAGTGGCGCTGTGGCTCAAACGGTAGAGCGCTCACCTTGTGCTGTAGAGTGCAGGGACAGGGCCCAAGCCGAGTTCAAGACCCATGACCAACAAAAAATAAAAAAAAAATATATATATATAAAACTGAGGGCTGGGAATGTGGCTCAGTGTTAAGAGTGCTTGCCTAGAATACATGAAGCCCTAGGTTCAATTCCTCAGTATCATATAAGCAGATAAGGCCAGAAGTGGCGCTGTGGCTCAAGTGGTAGAGTGCTAGCCTTAAACAAAAGAAGCTCAGGGACAGTGTTCAAGCCCTGAGTTCAAGACTCAGGACTGGCGTGTGTGTGTGTGTGTGTGTGTGTGTGTGTGTATGTGTGTGTATAAAACAACAAAAAAAATTTTAAAGCTTATTTTAAATATACAGCTTATTTTCCCAATTTTACATCAGTTCTCATAGGTAATTTTGTAGTGATACAGGTCTTCATTCTGCTTACTTGCTGTTGAGGAACCTTTAGGTCCATTTGTGGTATTCTAAGTTCACGAAGACAGTGATAAACATTCTTCTAGATACTTGTTCTCTTATGTGTATGTAAGAGGCTTTCTCATAGTCATTCGTTCTTAAGGGTATTCAAGATATACAATCAAGCTGTATGCTGGTGGCTTATTTCTTTTTTCTGTCTTGAACTCTGGGCCTGGGCACTGTCCCTCAGCAATTCAGATCAAGACAAGTGCTCTACCACTTGAGCCACAGTGCCCCTTCTGGTTTTCTGAGTGGCTTATTGGAGATAAGAGTTTCAGGGACTTTCCTCCCTGGGCTGGCTTTGAACTGTGATCCTCAGATCTCAGCCTCCTGAGTAGCTAGGATTACAGGCATGAGCCACCAGCACCTGGCTGGTGGTGTATTTCTATAATCCTAGCTAATCAGGAGGCTAATATTCAGGGAATCATGGTTTGAAGCCAGTCAGAGTAAAGCAAAAGTACATAGCACCCATCTCCAAGTCAACCAGCAAAAAGCTATTTAAGCGTTCACATGGTACAACACCAAGCAAACAAGCCTCTCAAGCACAAGGCCCACCCCAAGTTCTAATCTGAGTCCCCTTTAAAAAACAAAGTACAGATTCAGTGGGTTGGAGAATGATTCTGTTTTTTCTTTTTTGGTGCTGGTACTAAACTCAGGGCCTCTGACTCACTTGTCTTTTTTTGCTGTTGTTTTATCCTATATGTCTCAACATTTTTATTTTGTGCTGGAACTCAGGACCTCTCAACTTGTGCTTTTTCACTCAAGGCTGGCATCCTACCATTTGAGCCAAATCTCTAGTTCCGATTTTTTGCTAGTCAATGGGAGATTAGATTCTCATAAACTTTTCTGCCCAGACTGGCTTACCCTGATCCTCAGATCTTAGCCTCCAGAGTAGCTAGGATTACAGATATAAGCCGTGGTGTCTGGCTTTTATTTCCTGTACATTTCCAAGTTATTCTTCAGAAGGCTATATTTCTTTAAGCATGCTAGTTAACCCCATAGTTTCAATTCAGCATAGCACCACAGGCTCACATCTATAATCCTAGCTAACTCAGGATGCTGGGACATGGAGGATCTAAGTTCAAAGCCAACCTTGGCAGAAAAGTCTGGAAATTCCATCTCTAATTAACCAGCAAAATGCCAAACTGAAGGTGTCTTGCGAAGTGATAGCAAGACAGCCATGACCAAGCACCAAGTAACTCGAAGCACTGAGTTCAAGCCCTGATACTAGCACACACAAGAAAGTACAGAAAATTACTGATATACATCTTTCCAGTTTATCATCTGTAATCACTGTTAACAGAGCAATATAATGATAAAAAAATTAGTTTGATAATTATAGAATTTGACTCTAATTTTAACTATAAAAAAGTTATGAGAAAAAAAATTATGGGAGCCAACGTCAGTGGCTCATACTTATTTTGCTAGCTATTTAGGAGACTGAGAACTGAGAATCACAGTTCAAAGCCAGACTGGGCAGAAAAATCCATGAGACTCATACCCAGTTAACCACCAAAAAGCTGGAAGTGGAGTTGTGGCTCAAAAGAAAAGCGCTTACCTTGAGCAAAAAGGATCAGGGACAATACTCAGGCCCCTGAGTTCAAACCCAGAACCGGCACTCAAAAGAAAAAAAAAGAGAGAAATGGGAAAGAGAGGAAGTAAAGTTCATCTTCTATTTCACAGTAAGGAATTATTAGATGTGACAATGTGCTCATGTTTTCAGTTTGTATTTTGAAAAAATATACTCGTATGTCTAAAAATACAAATTTACTTCAAAATACTTAGTAAATTAGAGTAAGATGAGTATAACTGGAAGTTGAGTGATAAGCTGAGGGCATTCAGGAAGGAATTCTATACATTTTCAGTAATAAATTATTGTAATGGTTATACTTGGCCTACACTACAGCCATTAATGACATTCAAAAAAGCTTTGCAGACTAGAAAGAATATATAGTAAATGACTACCAAAGGTTAAGTTGTTTTAATTTACAATGTGTTTGGGGGGGGACAAATTTCTTGCTTCAGTAACCAGTGGTTTATAAAACCTATCAGCTTTTGGGGGACACAAAAGAGAATCTCCTTTTCTAGCCTATAGCAATGACTGAATACTTTTACTAAATACTATAAAACAGCACACTTCAAAACCATATTCTGAAAGACAAAATGTCTATCTTACCAAAAACAAGGAGGGAAGGAGAGGGAAAGAAGAGACAAAGAAGCCTACCTTCATTTTCTGAGAAAGGTTTCCGTCTGTTCTTTAGGTACCTGTTCATTTCTCCATTATGACACATTTCTAATACCAGGTACACATAATTGTTGTCTTCAAAATAGTTATAAAGCTGAAATGTAAAAGGTTATAATAAATTATGCAAAAATCTAGTCTCAGGCCTGGTAGTAGGACATACCTGTAATTCTAGCACTCAGAAGGCTCAAGTCAATAGAACTTTAAGTTTGAGGTCAGTTTGAGCTACACATCAAGACTATCTCAAAAATCTAAGGAAGTAAAAAATGATTCATTATCCTTACCTACTTTTATAGAACTTGTAACTCACCTCCAAGATAGAAGGATGTTTCAACTGACAATGTATTTTCACCTCATTTTGGACTCGCTGTACCATACCAGCTTTGTACATGGCTTTCTTATCTATCTAAAAATAGCAGAGAAGTTTAAGTGTTGATGATAAAACTTACAAACAGAAAGTTGTTAAAAGTCAACATTGATCTGGGTGCCGGTGGCTTACACCTGCAATCCTACTCAGGAGCCTGAGATCTAAGGATAACAGTTGAAAGCCAGCTGGGCCAAGAAACTCCTTGAGACTCTGATCTTCAATTAACCACCGGAAAACCACTCTTGGAAAACCACTCTTGGCGCTGTAGACTTAAGTGGTAGCCCCAGGCCTAGAGCTTAAGCCCTAAGACCAAACAAACAAATAAGAAAAGCCAACATTGAAAGTCTAGAAGTAATTCAAAACAGACTGGGGTCTTTTTATATATGCCCTACTGATTTTCTCCAGAGCAACAGGCAACCTGCAGAGCAGACAGTAGTTTGTCTTTTGCATTCTAATACCCTCTTCTCAATATAAGTACTTTAATAACATACTTCTTCTAACCTTAGGGGAAAAAATCCAAACTTAAATCTTCACACAAAAAGTCCTCTTTCCTTTTATAACGGGTTTTGATAGTTAATTTTTCTCTTGTTCTAAATTCCTAGAGATAGGACTTACCAACTCTGTTCATGCTAGGCAAGCACTCTACCTGTAAGTTCTACCACCAGGGAGACAACTCATGTGTTTATTTTAGTTTATTAGACTGGTTTCTAACACTCAAGACTAGTACTTTGGATTGCTAAAGTTACTGGGTTTTGACCCAACTCCAAGTATGCATAATTACAACCCCTACCAGCTCTAATGAAACAGTAATAAAGTTAAACCATTTAAGCAAGGTCAAGCTCTCCTCAAATATTCTCAAGCTCATGACTGGACTTGGTCCTAGTCTTTTGTGTACATACAGTCTTTACATCACAATGAAAGAACCGGCTGGTGGAGTGACATCCCCAACAGCAGGCCCTGTACTTACTCGCCAAGTACTGGAGAAGCACTAAGCACTCATCAGTACAGTCTTACCATTTTGATTGCAACTTCCAAACCAGTCTGGATGGACTCAGCTCTGTAGACACCAGCAAATGATCCTTTCCCCAGCAGATTTCCAACCTTAAAGTCCTTAAAAATTAAAGATCAGACATGTGTGATAACGCTCGGGAGAAAGGAAGGGTGGGAAGGGGCCGGGGGGCCAAGGGCAGCGGGCGGAGGGGCGACGCGAGCACCTGGACGCGGCCTGCGCGCGGGGCGGCGGGCATGCTGGCGCTTCGCGGGGCTCCCGGGCTCCAGGCTGGGCCCGGGCGGCGCCCCGGGGAGAGCTGCGAGCCCCATCCCCCGCCCCCGAACCCGCGGCCCGGCCCGCCGCGGCCAACCGCCGTCCCGAGGGAAGCGGGAGGCGGCCCTCGGCGCGCAGTCTCGGCGGGACCGCCGCTCCCAGGCCGCGCCGCGGGACCTCCCCGCGCCCCGCGGGGCGGAGCCGGGCGGGGCGGGGCCACCTCGGCGGGCTCCTCCTCCGCGCCCCAGCCCCGGCCCTCAGCCCTCAGCCTCGGCCCTCAGCCCCGGCCCTCAGCCCTCAGCCCCGGCCCTCAGCCCTCAGCCTCAGCCCTCAGCCTCGGCCCTCAGCCTCAGCCTCAGCCCCGGCCCTCAGCCCTCAGCCCTCAGCCCCGGCCCTCAGCCTCAGCCCCGGCCCTCAGCCCTCAGCCCCGGCCCTCAGCCCCGGCCCTCAGCCCCGGCCCTCAGCCCTCAGCCTCAGCCCTCAGCCTCGGCCCTCAGCCCCGGCCCTCAGCCCCGGCCCTCAGCCCTCAGCCCCGGCCCTCAGCCCTCAGCCTCAGCCCCGGCCCTCAGCCCTCAGCCTCAGCCCCGGCCCTCAGCCCTCAGCCTCAGCCCCGGCCCTCAGCCCTCAGCCCTCAGCCCCGGCCCTCAGCCCTCAGCCCTCAGCCCCGGCCCTCAGCCCCGGCCCTCAGCCCTCAGCCCCGGCCCTCAGCCCCGGCCCTCAGCCCCGGCCCTCAGCCCTCAGCCCCGGCCCTCAGCCCCGGCCCTCAGCCCTCAGCCCCGGCCCTCAGCCCTCAGCCCCGGCCCTCAGCCCCGGCCCTCAGCCCTCAGCCCCGGCCCTCAGCCCCGGCCCTCAGCCCTCAGCCCCGGCCCTCAGCCCTCAGCCCCGGCCCTCAGCCCTCAGCCCCGGCCCTCAGCCCTCAGCCTCAGCCCCGGCCCTCAGCCCTCAGCCTCAGCCCCGGCCCTCAGCCCTCAGCCCCGGCCCTCAGCCCTCAGCCCTCAGCCCCGGCCCTCAGCCCCGGCCCTCAGCCCTCAGCCCCGGCCCTCAGCCCCGGCCCTCAGCCCCGGCCCTCAGCCCTCAGCCCCGGCCCTCAGCCCCGGCCCTCAGCCCTCAGCCCCGGCCCTCAGCCCTCAGCCCCGGCCCTCAGCCCCGGCCCTCAGCCCTCAGCCCCGGCCCTCAGCCCCGGCCCTCAGCCCTCAGCCCCGGCCCTCAGCCCTCAGCCCCGGCCCTCAGCCCTCAGCCCCGGCCCTCAGCCCTCAGCCCCGGCCCTCAGCCCTCAGCCCCGGCCCTCAGCCCCAGCCCTCAGCCCCGGCCCTCAGCCCCGGCCCTCAGCCCCAGCCCTCAGCTCCCCCGGTCCCCGCAGCCCCCCCGGTCCCCGTAGCCCCCCGGTCCCCGCAGCCCCCCCGGTCCTCCCGGTCCCCGCAGCCCCCCCGGTCCCCGTAGCCCCCCGGTCCCCGCAGCCCCCCCGGTCCCCGCAGCCCCCCCGGTCCCCGCAGCCCCCCCCGTCCCCGCAGCCCTCCGCCCCGCAGCCCCCCCCGGTCCCCGCAGCCCTCCGGTCCCCGCAGCCCCCCGGTCCCCGCAGCCCCCCCCGGTCCCCGCAGCCCCCCGGTCCCCGCAGCCCCCCCGGTCCCCGCAGCCCCCCGGTCCCCGCAGCCCCCCGGTCCCCGCAGCCCTCCGCCCCGCAGCCCCCCCGGTCCCCGCAGCCCCCCGGTCCCCGCAGCCCTCCGCCCCGCAGCCCCCCCGGTCCCCGCAGCCCCCCGGTCCCCGCAGCCCTCCGCCCCGCAGCCCCCCCGGTCCCCGCAGCCCTCCGCCCCGCAGCCCCCCCGGTCCCCGCAGCCCGCAGCCTTTCACCTCGATCTTCTCGCCGATGCAGGTCGCCATCTTCCCAGGCGGCGGCCCGGGCTCGCTCGCTTCGCGCAGCGCCTTCGAGGTAACGCTCCAAGCAGCCGCCCGGTCTTGGCGCCCATCAGGCTTTGCTTTCTAGGCCGCCGCTCCCGGCGACGACGCCGACGCCACCGAAAAGTCTCCCTGACACCTGAGGCCGGGGCGGCGTCTCCGCGCCCCCATTTTGAAAATCTCGCGCCCGCAGCCGACGGGCCCGGCCGGCGTGACGTCACGCGGAGGGGCCGCGCGTGCGCGCTGAGGGCTCTTCCGGCTGCGCACGCTCCCGCGGGTCGCGCTCCGGCCCCGAGGCGGGCGCGCACGCGCGCGGGAGGACGCTGGTTAACCCGTCAGGAAAACCGCCAGGGACTCCGAAGAAGGGCGGTAGTTCCGACTGAAGAACTGTCTTCAGTTACCCGGGGCTGTCAACCTTCGAAGAGAAACACTGGAGCTTCCCGGCTCCTCGTCGGTTTTCAGCTCGCTTTAAAAACAGCTGTCCTCCGCACGCCCCTTGCCGGCCGTGGCGCCGTCCCTGGCTCTGCAGCTGCAGGCCAGCGCGCGACCGCCTGAGCCACAGCCCCACTTCGGTTTTCTGGCGGCTCTTGGGAGATGAGTCTCACGGGCTTTCCGGCCCGGGCTGGCTTCGAACCGCGACCCTCGGAGCTGGGTGCGGGCGCGCCCCGGCGCCCGCCGGGATGAGTAGATGCCCAGCCGGCGCCGGCCGCGCCCGCTCCGGGGGGCTGGGTCCGCGGATCGCGGGAAAGGCCCACCGCAGTGTCCAGGGCACCCCGCCCAGAGGAAGCCCGAGGCCGGGCCGGAGCCCGGCTCCGGGGAGCGGCCGAGTCCCGCGCACGCCGGCCCCGCCCGCGCCTCCGCCCCGCCGGCCGCGAGCCGCCCGCCCGGAAGTGGAACCGAGTGCGTGGCGGCGACGCGGCCGGGCAGGCCCTGGCCAGCTGGCCGGCGTCTCGCTGCGGCCCCGGGAGCGTCGGGCCGGGCCGGGGCGGGGCAGGGCGGGGCGGGGCGGGGCCGGGAGCGCCGGGGCGGGGCCGGGGAGGGGCGGGGCCGGGAGCGCCGGGGCGGGGCGGCGCAGGCCGGGGCGGGGCCGGGGCGGGGCCGGGGCGGGGCCGGGAACGCCGGGGCGGGGCCGGGAGCGCCGGGGCGGGGCGGGGCGGGGCCGGGAGGGGCGGGGCCGGGAGCGCCGGGGCGGGGCCGGGGAGGGGCGGGGCCGGGAGCGCCGGGGCGGGGCGGGGCCGGGGAGGGGCGGGGCCGGGAGCGCCGGGGCGGGGCCAGGGCGGGGCCGGGCCGGGGCGGGGCCGGGAACGCCGGGCCGGGCCGGGGCAGGGCGGGGCGGGGCCGGGAGGGGCGGGGCGGGGCGGGGCGGGGCCGGGAGCGCCGGGGCGGGGCGGGGCGGGGCGGGGCCGGGAGCGCCGGGGAGGGGCGGGGCCGGGAGCGCCGGGGCGGGGCGGGGCCGGGAGCGCCGGGGCGGGGCGGGGCGGGGCGGGGCCGGGAGCGCCGGGGCGGGGCGGGGAGGGGCGGGGCCGGGAGCGCCGGGGCGGGGCGGGGCGGGGCCGGGAGCGCCGGGGCGGGGCGGGGCGGGGCCGGGAGGGGCGGGGCCGGGAGGGGCGGGGCCGGGAGCGCCAGGCCGGGGCGGGGCGGGGCCGGGCCGCCCTCCCCGGTGAGGGGAGGCGATTCCTTCCGCACCCAGTGGGTGCCACCCTCGTGTTCGCGCCCGGAGGGAGCTGGGAGGATGAGGGCCGAGAGGGGGATGCACTAAGCTTAGAAAACCCACTGCCGACGTACGCATCCTGTGACTTTAGGGCCTTGTTAGCAAGTTAGATTCCAAAATCTCAGTTCAAGCTTAAGACCTGCACCAAAACATAATAATGAACCACCCTAAATTCCCAAAGTCTGGGTGGGAGTAAAGGCGCAGTGGGAGGGAGGGAGGGAGGGAGGAAAGCGCCCCGCTGCGCCTCGCCTCTGTAATGGCACAGTAGGCTCACATTTTTCTGCTCTAGCGAAAATCCTACTTGGAGTATGTGGGCAGACGTACAAATTTATGAAAATGAGGGATGCTTCCATCGATTTCAGGTCAAGGTTAGCCAGTCTGACCTACTACTCTGTCTTTAGCTTTACACAGTTTTCCAAGTTATAATTGTGCTAATTTTAAATTGTGTTAATGCTGTCTTTATGTTGATTATTGAGCTCCACATTGACTTCATAAAATTAACCCTCACACAAAGTATGTCTAACAAGTCTGTGTCTTTCCTTTCCTTTTGTTACTTGTGTACCAGTCCTAGAGCTTGAACTTACACCTTTTTTTTTTCTACCACTTGAGCTACAGCACCACTTTCAGTTTTCTGGTGGTTTATTGAAGATAATTATTGGAGTCTCATGGACTTTCCTGCCCGGGCTGGCTTTGAACTGTGACCCTCAGATCTCAGCCTCCTGAGTAGCTAGGATGACAGGCGTGAGCCACCAGCACTCAGCTAGAGTTTGTTTTTTTAACTGATTTTTGTTTACTCATGGCTAGCACTCTACTGCTGTGCCATAGCTCCACATCCAGTTTTTTGGTGATTAACTGAAGGTATCTCACAAATTTTCCTGCCTGGGCTAGCTTTGAACCATGATCCTAGATCTCAGCCTCCTGAGTAACTAGAATAATAGGTAAGAAATCCTGGCACCAGGCTCTTTCCTTTTGTCCTCAGTAGAAAGTACTGTTATTCTAAAACCTAAGTTATTTTTACTCTAATTAGCAAAATTTGTTAGTATGTGGATTTTAGTTTTTTTAACTGTGCTGGGTTTGAAAGGTGGCTCAGTGGTAGAGCGCTTGCCTTGCATGTCTGAGGCCCTGGGTTCGATTCCTCAGCACCACATAAGCAAAAAGAAAAAAGCCAGAAGTGGTGCTGTGGCTCAAGTGGTAGAGCACTAGCCTTGAGCTGAAGAGCTGAGGGACAGCGCTCAGGCCCAGAATTCAGGCCCCACAACTGGACCCCCCCCAAAAAAAAAAAAAAAAGAAAGGTGGCTCAGTGGTAGAGTGCTTGCCTTACATGCATGAGGCCCTGGGTTCGATTCTTCAGCACCACATAAGCAGAATAAGTCATAGTGGTAGAGCACTAGCCTTGAGCTGAGGAACTGAGGGACAGCGCTCAGGCCCAGAGTTCAGGCTCTACAACCAAAAACAACAATAACAAAAAGAATTCTGTCAGGTGCTGGTGGCTCACACCTGAATTCCTAGCTACTCAGGAAGCTGAGATCTTAGGATCACAGTTCAAAGCCAGCCTGGGCAGGAAAGTCCCTGAGAGTCATCTTCAATTAACCACCTTCAGAAAACCAGGAGTGGTGCTGTGGCTCAAGTGGTAGAGTGCTTGCCTTAAGCTGAAGAGAGCCCAGGCACAGAGTTCAAGCCCCACGACCAACCAAAAAAAAATAAAAAAGAATTCTGTATATTGCTAAGAAATCAAGTCATCACAAATTATTTTTCATGGAAGGAGGGCTACTATGTATAAGCCCAGGCTGGCCCTGAACTCATAAACCTCCTGCCTTAGCCTCCTAAATGCTACAATCTCCACAAATACTGAGATTACCACAGTGCATGTTCCTGTAAAAACCTGTTTTCCTAATTGCAGTTCAACAAGCTATTGAGTTCGTTTCTGAATCCAAGTAAAGTCATTTGTTCTTTTCCCTGATTCATAATTCTGTTAATTCCTATTTCTTCTTTGCTTACCATATAGTAACATTCTTTTACACCTTTTAAAATAATTTCTAAAATAATAGCTTTTTATTTAGAGACTTTTGTGTAGTGTTGCATATATTCAACACAGATTGGAACCGAACTTAACCTACTGTCTTTTCAAAACCATACTAGGCTAACATTTTCAATAAATGCATCAAATAATGATTACATTATAAGGTTAGATGGTTTCTGAAAGTATCATTTACACTGAATTAGCAGAAGGAATATATGTATTATCTTTACATGTATTTAACTTACCAAATGAAATGTTATATCAACTAAAAACAAAGCTGCTCAAAGTGAGGTAAGAGTATGGATGGAGCGATGTCAGGATGTACTAGATAGTTCAGATGTAGAACGCACCCAACATTTTTCCCAGGAAGTTTCTGAGGTACAGCTACCAAGCAAGTATGTATAAGTTCTAATCAAGAAAAAGCTATAAAAAAATCTCTTTGGACTTTTAAATATTGCTTCACAACCATGCCTTTTCTGTAATACATATGCACACACCCCCTATACAAAAATGTACTTCTTTTCCCTTATTTGATGTAATTATTTCAGATATTAAAAGATGTCAGGTCTCCATAAGATTTTTTCAAAGTAAAAAAATAATATCTACCCCATAAATGCAAAATTAAAATTCTGGAAGTATGCACTGCTCCATATTTTCCTTTTAGTGAAGACTACATTGTAGGAACAAAATCTCCACTAGAGAACTGGATGCAAGAAATGACAATCCCTAAACATAGAGCCTCGTCTTAATATTCATTAAGTTTCAGTTAAAAATAAACAACCTTTAGTTTTGGGAAAAAATTAGTTTGGGGGGGAAAATAGCCTTTCAAAATGTTTATCTAAGTCAATCTAGTCAACTGGCGCTGAGACCAGCCCACCTATGCAGCTATGCTTCTTTGCTTTGTAGTTGCAATGTTATTTCAATCTTTTTCCATAAACTTTTCCGAGCCTTTGGGCAGATTAGGTCCTTACTATATCTTAAGTTGATGGTCCCATCTCCCATTTAATTATTTAAAAAGCACTAAAACTGGAGCCAAAGTTTCAAAAGGTAATTTAACAGCAGGAACTATAATTTAATCACATTATATCATATTACACTACATAACATTATATATTTTGCCTACTGCTAAGTAACACAGTTAAGTTTATTACAAGCATTATTTACTAAGACCATGGTGTAAATGCTCCTTTTGAAGTATTATAATGTAATAGTATTTTATAACATTAAATCAATGATAAATCTATATAATGCAGTGCATTTTGTGCCATTTCTGCCTACTCCATGTTAAAATATTACTAACAAAATCAATTAAGAAAACAGACAACTATTAAAATGGAAACAAGGTTATCAACATCACAGATGCATATCCAAGTAGGTCAACAGCATTTCCCTAGAACATTAAGATTAGGCTAGCATTAGTTTAGTAGCAGCTGGTCTTCAGACAAGTAAAACAAAACTTTCAAGTGAAAAAGACAGTTATCCTGAGAAAACATCAATCCACATTACCAATAAAAGCAAAATGCTGGTATCACCTTTACATAAAATTGTGCACTTTCCACCTGTGATTTAGTTCACTTATATGATGACAAGACTTGAATTTGCACGTTACATAAATGAGATCAAGAAACCTCTTGTTTCGGTATTTAAATTATAACAATAAAATACCTAGAAAAAATATCAGTGCCTGGGTGGCTTTAAGCCACGACACAATTTCAGTATTTTCAAGGGAACAATGCAATCAAGCCTGTGCTTCTGTACTAATAATGTAATACAGTAACCTTTACTGAATAAAGGAACTGAGCTTTATCTAATAGAAGCATTAAATAGAGGAGACTATCATTCATTACATACCAATCCTGCATGTTTGATACTGGGAAAGCTTAAACTGACTTGTAAGTCTATATTCAGCTAAAGCTCACATAAGCAGCAATGGAAATGAATAGAAGTGTACTCCATATAGAACACTTTTCAAAACTACTCCAAAAAACAAATGACAAAAGGTAGGTAAGAACAACTGAACATGTGTTGTGTATACCAGATGTAAAAGATGGATAGACCCTTTGTTATTTGCACTGTTTCAATCATGTAAGGTAAAATTAAAACTTAGTCCACTTCCATCTCTCCAGATTTAGTATACTGTGAGCTGTCTTTTGTTGTATCTGGTTTAGTTTCAGTTCCACTCTGTCCATCCATTGGTCCATTGTGTTCACTGTTAGCTTTTGTTTTGTCTTCAGCAGCTTCCACTTTTGGTTTAGGCTTGTAAATGATGGGGTTACAGAAATTATCCAGTTCCTAAAGAGATACATTATATTTAAAATATTAAAGAACCTGCTACTAACTTTCAAAATTTTACATTAAGTTTCTCTGTTTCCACATTCCTGAATCCCTTCTGAAAATGGTTGTGGTAGCTCAGCTTATATAACCATTTCTTCAAATACTGTATGAGAATTTTCCTTCTGGCTAACTCATGTTTATGGCAATCAGAAACTATGAAAGGCTTAAGAATTACTTTTTGTATAAAACTTCTTAAAACAAAAACTATTTTAATAAATAATAGTGGTTTTATTTTATTTTAACTCAGGGCCTGGGCACTGTCCCTGAGCTGCTTTTGCTCAAGGCAAGTGCTCTACCAGTTGAGCTACAGTGCCATTCCAACCTTTTCTGTTTATGTGGTACTGAGGAATCGAGGCCAGGGCCTCACGTGTGCTAGGCAAGCACTCTACCACTAAGCCACATCTCCATCTATTAGTTTATTTTTTATTTTGTCCGTCATGGGGTCTGAACTCTGGGCCTAGGCGCTGTCCCTGAGCTCTTCAGGTCAAGGCTAGCACTCTACCACTTGAGTCACAGCACCACTTCCAGATTTTTCTGTTTATGTGGTGCTGAGGAATTGAAGCCAGGGCCTCATGAATGTGAGGCAAGCACTCTACCACTGAGCCACCTTCCCAGCCCCCATTAGTTTTATTTTAATAAGCAGAATTATATGTAAATATACATAGTAACAACTCTGCTTTTTGTAAAATAGCTGAAGGTAATCCATAAAAAGTAAATACTTAATTTTAAATGTTTTTTAATTTTTCTGCTACAGGAAGAATAAGGTAAGAAATTTAATGTAACATACTATTTTAATGAAATATAGGTATTTCCTATTTCTTAGCTTTTTATACAGAAATGATGGCTTTGAACTGTGATCCTCTGGATCTTAGCTGCCTCAGTTGTTAGGATTATAGGTATAATCTACTGACATTTGGCTTCTATGACAATTTCTAAATGTTCCATTAGTAGTTGTTTCCTAAATTGGAAAGTTCATTTCAAATTAAGTAAAATTAAAATAAGAGTATTGCCATGGAAGTTCATACATTTCAAACTAGGTTAAAGTCAGACCTATACTACAATGAAGACTTTGGAATATCTAAAGGCAGAAATCATAAATTGCTTTACTTCATTTTATATTACTCTTTAAACTTAAAAACAGGTCTTGTATGACATTAAAAAAAAGAAGAAGAAGAAGAAGAAATAGCCAGGCACTAGTGGCTCACACCTGTAATCCGAGTTACTCAGGAGGCTGAGATCTGAGGAGCCCAAGTTCAAAGTCAGCCTGAGGAGAGAAGTCCCTGTGAGACTATTATCTCCACTTAACAAACAGAAAACCACAAGTGGAGCTGTGTGCTAGCCTTGAACAAAATGGCTCAGGGACAGAGCTCATAGCTAGATTGTCCTACAGCTAGAATCATTTAAAAAACTGACAAAGTACAAGATATACTCTAAAATTCTGCGTTTCTAAAAGCTCTTCTGCAAGCTAATTATTTGAGAAATCTGAGTCACATTAAAAAAGGAATTTTGTAATGTCTTACCTTTGACTTGGCAACTATTTCTGATACTTTTACCACAGGATCTTGAGTAAGACTCAATTTGTTCTGTGCATTCATTTTACTATTCAGCCAACTCATGGCATCACTGATAAATTTTTCAACTTTTTCCATTTCACCAGGATCCAAATGATCATATCTTTCATCCTGTTTAAAAAAAAAAAAAACCTGGTAAAATTTCTGCTTAAAATACTTACATCCTTAATGACTTCACACTTACATATAAATAAGCTATATATAAATAGAACATGATACTGAAGAGATTATCATAAAAAATAAAATCAATGTGTACTTAAAAAGAAAGGCTTTCAGCCTGGTACCACCTTGTTTCTATATCCTTCTATCACTTTCATGACTAGTTGAATCTTTTTTCCCAGCTCATTTAAAGCCTTTGGTCTCTCTTCGTGTTCCATGTATTTCATTTGAATAGGCTGGCCGTATTTCTGTGAACATAAGCACAATTTTGAAAAGAAGTTGTGAATTTTAACTGAAACTTCCATTTGGGGCTTACAAGATAATAAACAGAAAGGGAAGATAGCTAGATTAAAATGTGTTTTCTCTTCTTTTTCTGTATTGTATAGTGATGCTTAACTAACAATCCTTTTTTATCATTTATAATTACCGTTTGATTCTTCTCAAAATGAAAGTCCCAGTCAAAACCAAAGTCCCAGTCAAAACACAATTCTTTCAAAGCTCAGTGCTAAAACTTTATAGAATTATTAGAAAAAGAAAACCATAGGGCATAACAGAATTTACTTTCTTTAAACTTAGGTTTCAAACTAACAATGCAAACTAACTTCTTGATAATACAATTTATCTACTTATATTTAATTATTACACTTTAAGTATGTAGTACATATTAAGTATTTCTCTCCTTTTAAGTTCTTGGATTAGAGCATCTCTAAATGTTAAGACAGCTTCTATAACTTTAGTGAGAAGCACATTAGAAGAATAAAATATATTATAAATTTTAAATAAATTTTTAAATAAATATCAATTTATTTTTAGAAGTTTTAGATTTTCATTAACGTTAGAAAGAAATAATAGGAAGTGGCGTTGTGGCTCAAGTGGTAGAGCACTGAGGAACAGCGCTCAGGTCCAGAGTTCAAGCCCCAAGACCAAAAAGAAAAAAACATTAGTTTAGAAATAACAAGCCAGGCGCTGGTGGCTCATGTCTGTAATCCTAGCTACTTAGGAGGTTGAGATCTGAGGGTCATGGTTCAAAGCCAGCCCAGGAAGGAAAGTCTGTGAAACTCTTATCTCCAATAAACCACCAGAAAACCAGAAGTGGCTCTATGGCTCAAGTGGTATAGCACTTGCCTTGAGCTGAGGGATAGCACCTAGGCCCAGAGTTCAAGCCCCATGACTGACACAAAAAAATAAAAAAAATAAAAGTTTGTGGTTAAGTCATTATACAATGTATACAAACATAGATCATACTATATTATAAATACAGCTTTTCCCTGACCATTAAATAAAAATGAATTTAATGAAACAAATAAATTGTGCTTTCACATCATAAGTTTCAGGAAAGTTAAAATGTCTTATTCAATACTAACATGGGACTCAAAAAAATTTACCTTTAGTTCTTGGAGCTTATCCACATAAATTTGTTTAGGCTGGTCCTCTCCTTCTTCATAGAGCCAATTTTCTGTGCTTTCTAACACTGCAGACAGTTTACTCATGTCCTAGTTGTAATATTTAAGAGACACTAATTATAAATGTCTTCCTTAGCAATTAGAAATAAAAGAAAGAGGCTTTTTTATGCTAAACTTTAGACTTTTTTGTGCCAGTCCTGGGGTCTGAACTCAGGGCTTTTTTGTTCAACGCTAGTGCTCTACCAGTTGAGCCACAGCTCCACTTCTGGATATATGTTTATTTTGATAGTTTCTTGGAAATAAGAGTTTCAAGGACCTTCTTGCCTTGACTGTCTGTGGAAGTGCAATCCTTGTATCTTAGCCTCCTGAGTTGCTAGGGTTATAGGCACCTGTCTGATTTTTCTGACTTATTCATAAACATGTTTTACCGTATTTCTATAATATTGAAAAATAACTAAGGACTGGGTGCTGGTGGCTCATGCCTGTAATCCTAGTTACTCAACAAGGCTGAGATTTGAGGATCATAGTTCAAAGCCAGGCAGGAGAAGTCCATGAGCCTCTTATCTCCAATTATCCACAGAAAGCCAAAGTGAAGCTGTGGCTCAATTGGTAGAGCACTAGCCTTGAGAAAAAGAGCTCAGAGACAGTGCCCAAGCCCTGAATTCAAGCCCCAGTACTGGCACCAAAAAACAGACAAACAAAAAAACCCAAGGGCCATCCCCATACAATTCAAGGAAACTAACAGCAATAAATTTCATACACCTCTTGATAATTCATACTAAGATTTTTTTAAACCCCATTTAAATAATTTTCATAAAAGTTAGGAAATTCAAACTTACTTCTGGAGTGATGAATTTTTCATAAACAGTGCCCAGTCTATCTCTAAAATCATATACATATTCTTCAACAGCATTTTTAGCATCATTTCTTTCTTTCTCTAATTTGTCTTGCATTATCATCTTCCCCTATTCAAAAAGTTTCAGACTGTCATAAGAATATGGTTTAGAGAAACATAAATCAAATATAAACCAAAACCATAATGAAATACCAACTTTTAACTTACTATGAGTAGTACATTTTTTAAAAATAGAAAATAGGTGTTCATGATGCGAAACCCTTATATGTTTCTGAGGCAATACAGAATGCCACAGTCACCCTGGAAATGGTTTAGAGGTCCTCTAAACACTAAACACAGCATTAGAAGATACGTAGCCTGGTAGTGACAACACTTGCCCAGCACACAAGAGGCACTGGGTTTGATTCTTCTCCTCAGTCTATACCCAAAGAAACTGAATATATATTGACTCAACAGACACTTACATGCTAATGTTAGCTGTAATATTATCCAAAAAGTATATATGTGCCAGGCACCAGGGGCTCACACCTACAATCCTAGCTATTCAGGAAGCTAAGATCTGAGGATCATGGTTTGAAATCAGCCAGGGCAGGAAACTCTGTGAGACTCTTATCTCCAAAAAACTACTCAAAAAAGCCAGAAGTGACACTCTGGCTCAGTGGTTAAGTGCTTGCCTTGAGCACAGAGAGGCTCAGGGACCACAGTGTCCAGCCCTTGAGTTCAAGCCCCTGGACCAGCAAAGCAAAAAAAAAAAGTTTAGACAATTGAATGCTTACTAGGCAAATGGATGAGTAAATAAAATACAGACAATGGAATATTTATTCAGTTCTTAAGGAATGAAGTTCTGATATATACAACAATTATAGCATGGGTGAATGCTGAAATAATTAGGTAAAATAAGTTAGACACAAAAGCACAAGTATTCTAATTCAACTTACGAGTTATCTAGACGAGGTAAGTTTATAGGCACAGAGAATAAAGTCCATGGGCACCAGAAGAAGGTAGGAATGGGAAGTTATTATTTTAATAGTTCAATGTTTATATTTGAGACAATGAAAACTTTTAGAAATGGTGATAGCTTTACAACACTGTGACATAAAGCCATGAAACTATATATCTAACAATAGATTTTGTTTTGTTTTGTTTTTGGTGATCCTCGGGCTTGAACTCAGGGCCTGGGCACTGTTCCTAAGCTTTTTTGCCCAAGGTTAGCATTCTACCACTAGAGCCACAGTTCCACTTTTGTTTGGTGGTTAATTGGAGAAAAAGACTCAGACTTTTTTCCCAGGTTAGCTTCAAATTGCGATCTCAGATCTCAGCCTACTGAGTAGTGCAGATTATAGGAGTGAACAACTGGCTCCCAGCTAAAACAGCAATTTTTATACTATATTTTAACCTTAATTTAAAACTAGGTTCAAACCCTAGTTTTTAGTCATTTACTAGCTTGATGGAAAGAAAGGTACTAAAATTCAGTTTTCTTATCCTGTAACAGATTTTTCTATATACTAGAGACAATCTATGTTTTTCATGTAACTAAGATGAAAGCTACTGGCATTATTATAACTCAGTATTTTGTAAAATAGTAAAGTTGTTTGATGGTCTGCTTAGTGATTCTGTAGGAATTTAGTTTCTCATATTTTGGAGATAATGACTTAGAAAAGCATGCATTACCACTTTTCAATATTAACTCAGATTTCTATACCTCATTTTCAATATAGCTATTGAGAAGGTCTTGGGCCAGTTGTCTGTACAGGCTACTCTGGATCGGTAGATCAATACTCTTCACTTTTCCTTTTTTGATGGTTTGATTTATTCGGTCTTGCTTGTCTGAGGAAGTTGACTGTAAAGTGAATTCAAAACAAGTTTAAGTTGCTAAAACTAGTTTTAAGAATGATTTTAGAAATGACAGGGCTAGGAAGGTGGTTCAGTGGTAGAGCGCTTGCCTTGCATGCCTGAGGCCCTGTTCGATTCCTCAGCACCACATAAGCAAAAAGAAAAAAGCTGGAAGTGGCCCTGTGGCTCAAGTGGTAGAACACTAGCCTTGAGCTGAAGAGCTGAGGGACAGCGCCTAGGCCCAGAGTTCAGGCCCCACGACCGGACCAAAAAAAAAAATAAAGAAATGAAATTTAGCAGTATAGTAAAAAAAAGCACAAAAGGGCTGTGAAGGTGGCTCAGTGGTAGAGCGCTTCCCTTGCATGCATGAGGCCCTGGGTTCGATTCCTCAGCACCACATGAGCAAAAAGAAAAAAGCCGGAAGTGGCGCTGTGGCTCAAGTGGTAGAGTGCTAGCCTTGAGCTGAAGAGCTGAGGTAGAGTGCCCAGGCTCAGAGTTCAGGCCCCACGACCAGACTCCCCCCCCCCCCCCCAAAAAAAAAGTACAAAATACCTTTTCTGTATTTTATTTTAAAAAAACTTTAGTATTGAAACAACTTTATATTCTGTGTATGATTAAACCCTTTCCACATAAAAATACTGAGCTGAAAATGCAAATCAAAAACACAATGAGAGCCAAGTATAGTGGACTCAAGTCTATACTAGAAACATGGTAGGCAGAGACGGGGAATCATGGTTTGAGGTCAGTCTGGGCAAAAAAAGTTTGGAGACTCTATGTCAATCAATGGCTAGTGACAGTGGTGTGTATACACTGCCCTAACTGTGGAGTAATTATAAACACAGTGGCTACAGTGGCTCTGCCTCTTCCCTAGCAACCCAGTTAAAAGGAGGTTTGCAGCCCAGGCTGCACTGAGCATGACTGAGACCTCACCTCAAAAAAGGGACTGAAAGTATAGCTCCAAGTGGGAGAGCACCTACTTGCTAAGAAAGACCTTGGGTTTAAAAAAAAGGAGCCCCCAAAACAAAACTAACCAACAAACCAAACATAACAACGTCTCACACAGTGTAACATCTATAATTTGTAAGAAAGGAAAATAACCATTATTGGTAAAGATGTGGATAAATTGATATTTTAAAATGTGTAACCATATTTGGAAGTTGCTGGAAGTTTCTCAAACCATGATGCAGCAACTCTACTTCTCATGTGCCACAGAAAAATGAAAATAGATATGAACATTTGTAAACTGTTCATAACTATGTTTATTATGATGATGATTTGCACCAACAGTCCTAGAGCTTGAACTCAGGGCCTTGGGCTTCTTTTGCTCAAAACTAGCCCCCTAACACATGAGCCACAGCTCTACTTCAGCTTTTTGATAGTTAATTCAAGATAGGAGTCTCTCAGACTTTCCTGCCTATGCTGGCCTTGAACCATGATCCTCAGATCTCAGCTCTGAGTAGACAGGATCACAGGCATATGCCATTGGCACCTGGCTGTTTTTTTTCACTATTTTATATTGATAATGGTAAAAACAAAAAACAAAAAAACAAAACCACAAGCCCTTTAACTGATGAATGTATAAATAAAATCTGTTAATACATTCATAAAATTCTCAAGTCACATCAAGGAATATTTGAAACATCCTAAAAACATTAAGCTTAGTGAAGACTATTTTTTTTTTTTGTCAGTTGTGGGTCTTGAACTCTGGGCCTGAGCACTGTGCCTGAGCTCTTCAGCTCAAGGCTAGTACTCTACCACTTGAGCTACAATACCACTTCTGGTTTTCTGGTGGTTAATTGGAGATAAGAGTCTCACAGACTTTGCTGCCTGGGCTGGCTTTGAACTGCGATTCTGAGATCTCAGCCTCCTGAGTAGCTAGGATTGGCGCCTGGCAAAACAAGACAATTTTAAGAATACTTATATGAAATGCAAAGAACAGGCAAATGTATGAAGACAATGTAGACTAATGATTGCCTAAGGATGGCAGGTAGCAGATTAAGGGGAAATGAAAAGCTATAGTTAATGGGTACCAGCACTTAAAGGGTGAAAAAATGTTTTACAATTGTGAGGAGGGTTGTACAACTGTGAATGTCCCAAAACCTTTGAATTGTATTCTTAAAATGTTTTAATTATACGATAAGTAAATTATACAGAGTGAACAAGGTAAATTGATATAGAGAAAAACAGGTTTCAGATTTTAAATAATTTCATTGTGTAGAATTCAAAATCTCTTATAAGTAATCTATTCAGCTGGTCTGTCCACATTATGCAAATTAGCCAGGCTCCAATGGCTCACACCTGTAATCCTAGCTTCTCAGAAGGCTGAGATCTGAGGATCACAGTTCACATCCAGCCTGAGCAGGAAAGTCTGTGAGACTTTTATCTCCAATTAACCACCAGAAAATGGAAGTGGCACTGTGGCCCAAAGTGGTAGAGTGCTAACCCTGAACAAGAGAGCTCAGAGACATTACGGGCCCAGGTTGAAGCACCATGACCAACAAAAATAATAACCATAGCAACAAAAAATTATGCAAAGTGAAAATCATAGTTTAAAGCATGAGCCACACTTATCGGGGTGACTGGGTTAAGTTCTCTCATTTATTTGTTTTTGTGCCAGTAGTGGGGCTTGAAATCAGGTCCTGCACATTGTATCTTATTAGCCTTTTTTTTTTTTTTCAGTCGTGAGGCTAGTACTCTACCACTTTGAGCCACACTGCCACTTCTGGTTTTCTGGTGGTTAACTGGAGATGAGATTCTCATGGACTTTCCTGTCCAGCTGGCTTTTAACTGTGATCTTCAGATCTGAGCCTCCTGAGCAGCTAGGATTACAGGTGTGAGTCATCAGTGCCCAGCTGTCTCTTAGCTTTAACTTAAGGCTGGCACTCTTATCACTTAAGCCACAGATCCAGTTCTGGGTCTTGGGTGGTTAATTGGAGATAAGAGTTTCAACAGACTTTCTTGTTCGGGCTGGCTTCAAACTACAATCCTCAGCTGATAGCTACCAGCCTCTCCCTCTTTCATTAACAAGAATTATCTATCTTAATAAGATGGTTACTCAATAATATAATCATTCACCCTTTAACATTTTAAATTTAAAAATATTTTTGCATGAAGAGAAATACTGTATAATATGTAGCAAAATGTCTAAGGAGTAGTTAATTGTCATGCAAGGCATTACAAATTTAAATTATCTTCATTTGGTTTATTTCACACTTTCTCTTAATATAATATGATTTCTAATGAAAAAGATGTTAGCAAGAAGAGTTTGGAACCAAGTGCCAGTATCTCATACCTGTAACTGAGGCTGAGACATGGAGGATCACAGCTTGAAGCTAGCCTCGGCAGATAATTCTACAAGGCTCCACATCTTCAGCAAGAGTGAGTTGCCTTGAGTTTAAGCCTTTAGTACAGGCACAGGTGCACACACACAACACACACACACACACACACACACACACACACACACACACACACACACACACACACACACACACACACACACACACACACACACGAATTTTGTGGAGCTGAGCACGGTAATGCAGGTCTTTAATCCAGTTACTTAAGAGGAAGTGATGAGAGAATTGCAGTTCAAGGCCAACCCAAGCAAAAAAGTTAGCAAGAATTTATCTAAAACAATAAATGAAAAATAAAAGGCCAACCAGGTGCCAGTGGCTCATGCTTATAATTCTAGTTACTCAGAAGGCTGAGAACTGAAGATCTCAGTTTGAAGCCAGCCCAAGCCAGAAAGTCTGTGAAACTCTCACCTCCAATTAACCACCACAAAGTTGGAAGAGGAGGAGCTCAAGTAGTAGCAAAAAAGCTTAGGGACAGTACCCAACCACCAAGTTCAAGCCCTATGACTGGTCCAAAAATAAATAAAAAAGACAAGAGTTCTGCCTATACATTTTTGAGGTACAGGTAGGAATGGTCAGGTACCCACCCCCAACACAGTCATGAGACCCTATCTGAAAAATAAACTAAGCAAAAAGGGCTGGGAACATGACGTATTAGAGTACTAGGCTAGTAAGTGCAAAAGTCTTAAGTTCAAATTCCAGTACTATCATAAATAAATATAAAAAATTCATATTAGGGCCTATTCTTTACAAAAAAAAGTCTCTCTAGTAAAACACAGAAATGGACTTTTTTTTTCTTTTTGTTGGCTGTGGGGCCTGAACTCTGGGCCTGGGCACTGTCCCTCAGCTCTTCAGCTCAAGGCTAGCGCTCTACCACTTGAGCCACAGCGCCACTTCCGGCTTTTTTTGCTTATGTGGTGCAGAGGACTAGAACCCAGGCCTTCATTCATGCAAGGCAAGCACTCTACCACTGAGCCACATTCCCACCTCCAGAAATGGAATTTTTTTCTGTAAGTTTTCTATACTTTCCCATAGTACTAAGAGTTATAACATTCAGTACATTAAAAGTAAGCATTGTGAACAAATAACTAATTCAGAATGTTAATCATGAATGAGAACCAGAGATACATGGTTGTAATCCCAGCTACTCAGGAAATGGAAGCAGGAGGATTCTGAGTGATACAAGCTTGGGCAAGCAAGCGAGACATTTTCTACCAAAAAGAAAAACATCCAAAAAAAAAAAAGTCCTCAAAACCAACCACAAAAAAACTCCAAAATAGCCACCCACCCTCTTCACAACTACAAAAACAGTAAACCAAACCTTTGTTTTGGCTCCTGTATGGTCAATTTCCTCTTCTGGGGTATGTTCAGCATGACATTTTTGATGACCACTTTCTTCTTGGTCAACTTGCATTTTATCCTGGAAAGAACACGTGTGATTATTTATATATATTTACACACACACATATATAGTCTCTTTCACTTAAAAGAGTTCAAAAGTCTATTTTGAGATGTGTGAGGATAGTTAAGCAGAAGCTCACTTTTCAAATAAAAATAGTAACAATAGGTTAACAAGTGAAATAAACACCTATTTGGTGCTATATGAACAAATCTTGTGTCATTCCACTATGCTCAAATTAAGAAATATATAGAAAACTGCTCTTGAACTGCAAAACAGGATTCACAAAAGTAAGCTTACCAACAAGAGACCATTCAACTTGACATAAAAATATTAACAAACTAATAAACTGGGAATATAAAATGAAAGATACAAAATCTATAAATCACACAACCACATATTTTTGAAATACTGTAAAATACTAAAAGAAATTCATCAAAACAGATGTCTCTGAATTATTAAAATGTAAACTTTTGAAATATTTTTACCTTATGTTTAAAGAACAGACTTTCAACCAATAACATCCCTAAACTCTAAATACCAATTTCATACACACACACTACAATTCATATATTTTATAAATGCTATTAAATGGTAGTAATTTATTAATAGTCTAAATGAGTTTAAAAAGAAAGTTCAGGCTCAGCACCAGTGACTCACACCTGTAAATCCTAGCTATGCAAGATCCAAGAGTTTATCTCTAATTAACCTCAAAAAGCTGGAAGTGGAACTGTGGCTCAAGTGATAAGTGGTAGAATGTTAACTTTGAGCACAAAAACTCAGGGAAAATGCTCAGGCCCTGAGTTCAAGCCCCAGGTCTGGTGCACACATACAAACTCACACACACACACACACACATATACACACACACACATACACACACACACACACACACATATACACACAGTTCACAGGAATACTATCAATAGTGGGAAAATTAAATGGCTTCTCTGACTCATTCAACCACTATTTTAGGTATAATTCAGGTAAGTAAGTATTCCTTATTTTCAAACAGCTTTAGAAAAATCTTTCAGGCTAGTTTACACCAGTTTCTTCCTACATGATCACTACTAATTTCTGCCATATATCTTCATTTTTCATTAACTTCCTTTGTATTTATGCTATCTCATTGCTTGACTGTCCTTTTTCTACTAGAATGTAAGTTACAGATGACTACAAGCCCTTCTTTGTTTACCCCCATTTCTGAAGTACCTACAAAAGTCTCTACTATACATATATACTTAGGGTGTCATGCTCTTACTTGGCTTGCCTGCTCATGGCTGGCACTCTATCACTTAAGCTATGCCTCCAGTAAGGCATTTTCCTTGTTAATTAGAGACAGAACCTCAGAGTTTTAAAGATTTTTCTCCCCAGGGCTGGCTTCAAACAGAGATTCTCTGATTTTAACCTCCTGAGTAACTAGGATGACAGGCATGAGCCAGCTGAATCTGGCTCAAATATTGTGAATTCAATAAGAGGCTACAAAGATAACTCAATGGTCAACAGGTGAGAAACAGTTATATTGTGGAACATTAGCATGATAAATAACATAAAGATAGTAACTGAAATATCAGTTTTGAGAAGCTTTTACACTGAAGAAATGTTGGCAATCTATAAACTTTAGCAATGCATGTTAAATAACATGCCCGAAACTGACATTCTGGGGGGAAATGGTTCCTACTGTTCTTATATATCTGGGCTTCTTTTACCTGTCTCAGAGATAGCAATGTTAGCAGTGAGGAAAGAGTAACAACAACTTATTACCTTATTTTTCCCTCTAAACCTGAGATTGTTTCACATTTGGGGAGATGAAAATAAGATGACTTTGTAATAAATAATCGTTCTTTTTAAACCTCTAGGTAGGCAGGACACCAGTGGCTCACAACTCCTAACTACTCAGAAGGCTGAGATCTGAGTATCATGATTCAAAGCCAATCTGGGCAGAAAAGTCCCCGTGAGACTCTTATTTCCAGTTAATCAATAAAAAAACAGAAGTGGTGCCATGGCTGAAGTGGTAGAGCACTAGCCTTGAGCACAAAGAGGCTCAGTGCCCAGGCCCCTGAGGTCAAGCCTGGCAACTGACAAAACAAAAAACAAAAAAACCTCTGGACATTGGGTTAAAAAAAATCTTACACAGAACTATTAAGAAATATTCAGGTAACATGTGGCTCATACCTGTACGTCCCAGCTATTTGGGAGGCTAAAGGAGGAGAATCCTGACTCAAGGGCAGCATGGGCAACAAAAATGAGATGCTTCCATGCCCACAAAACAAAAAGAAATAAAATACCCAGAACTCTCTCTACACAAGGGACTAATATCACCTTACTTTAGGAAGAATAATGAAATAAAGTACAATGTATTTAGTATCAGCTACATACCGATTTAAAAGAAAATAAATATGTCAATGTGTTTGCCTACAATGGGAGTGACATGATCCAAAGTATTATTTTCCCTTGGTTATATAAACTGTAGAAGGAATTTCTAGAAACATTTTATCTATCTAGGAATCATTCCTTCTTCCTTCTTCCTCCTCCTTCACCTCCTTCTTGTTCTCTCCTCCTCTCCTATCCCCTCCTCCTCCCCTCCTCTTCCTCCTCCTCCTTCTTATTGGGCTTGAACTCAGGGCCTGGGAGCTGTCCCCGAGCCCCTCTGTACTCAAGGCTAGCACTCTACCAATCTGAGCCACAGTGCCACTTCTTATTTTTTACAAGTAATTTACTGGAGATAAGAGTCTCTGAGAGGGCTGGGAAGGTGGCACAGTGGTAGAGTGCTTGCCTTGCATACATGAGGCCCTGGGTTCGATTCCTCAGCACCACATAACCAAAAAGAAAAAAGCCGGAAGTGGCACTGTGGCTCAAGTGGTAGAGCGCTAGCCTTGAGCTGAAGAGCTGAGGGACAGCGCCCAGGTCCAGAGTTTAGGCCACACTACCAAACAAAAAAAACAAAACAAAAACAAAGAGTCTCTGGGACTTTTCTGCCAGTTGGCTTCGAACCACAATCCTCAGATTTCAGCCTCCTGAGTAGCTAGGATGACAGGTGTGAGCCACCAGTGCCTTTATATAGGGAAATTCTTTATATAGGGAACCTCAACTACATGAAATTGTTCTAAGTAAGCTTTAAATACTTACAAACAAGTGTCTGAGTGACCAAAGCTACCAAAAATCCATGTGCTTTATTCATGGGTTAGTTATTTTAAGTCTGAATCCAAAAATCATCCTAACGCCTTGCTTAACTAGTCTCAGACAAACAAGCAGTAAATAAGAGAATGTTTTTGGAAGTAGAAAGTGCTATATTCTTTGGTATAGCATACTATTGTTACTATATTTTCAGTTCCTAGGATTCACTCACCTTATATGGAGAAAACTAAAGGTTTCTATAGAGATTCTTTCAACAAAAAAAAGAGAAGGTGGGCTGGGAAGTTGGCTCAGTGGTAGAGCGCTTGCCTTGCACGCCTGAGGCCCTAGGTTCGATTCCTCAGCACCACGTAAGCAAAAAGAAAAAAGCCGGAAGTGGTGCTGTGGCTCAAGTGGTAGAGCACTAGCCTTGAGCTGAAGAGCTGAGGGACAGCACTCAGGCCCAGAATTCAGGCCCCATGACCGGACCCCCCCCAAAAAAAAAAGAGAAGTAATGAAAATGAAATGATTATGAATAATTGATCTAAGAAGGCAAAAGAGTATGTCTTAATGGATTAAAGTTACATGTCTGATTTAAGTTTATTGTGAATTACAATCTTAAAAATTAGGATAGGAGCCGAGCACCGGTGGCTCACGCCTGTAATCCTAGCTACTCAGGAGACTGAGATCTGAGGATCACGGTTCAAAGCCAGCCCAGGCAAGAAAGTCCATGAGACTCTTATCTCCAATAAACCACAAGAAAACCGGAAGTGGCACTGTGGCATAAGCGGTAGAGCACTTGCCTTGAACTGAAGAGCTCAAGGTCAACAGCCAAGCCCAGAGTTCAAGCCCCACAACCAACCAAAGACAAAAAATTAGGATAGGGCTAAATTAACATAGGTATAAAATTAGCGTAATTGTCCCATGTTAATTTATGAAAAATTATTTCATTAGTAATGAGAGTTCCTTTTTAAAAAACTAAATAAATGATGTGATAACTAAATAATACTTAGGAAACAGAAAAATGAATCATGCCCTAAATAAACTTCTTTATATGATAGTGATTGTATTTTCATCATTCTAGAAGATTATGCAATAATTGCTAGTAACAACAGACAAAAGAGGGGAAAGAAGAAAAGCTTAAAAAAGGGGAAATTGTCTTGAAATCTACAGAAGTAACCTTCATTTTTGGAGATAGGGGTTACATGCCATGCTGTCCAGGTTGGTCTTGAACTCATGGACTCATTAGCCATTGTCCCATCTTAGCCATTTGTGTAACTGATACTTACAGACACATATCACCATGCTTGGCTAAAAAAGGCCAGTCCTACCACGCATAAAGATAAGGAAAACTGTAGGGCAGATCTCCCTTTATAACTGGGGAAAAAAAATCTAACAAAACCATTAACAATTCTCAAATAGTATGTTTAAAATGTTGAAAATGTGGAGCTGGGAATGTGGCTCAGTGGTAGAGCGCTTGCCTTACATGCATGAGGTCCTGGGTTCGATTCCTTAGCACCACATAAGCAAAAAGAAAAAAGCCAGAAGTGGTGCTGTGGCTCAAGTGGTAGTGCACTAGCCTTGAGATGAAGAGCTGAGGGACAGCGCCCAGGCCCAGAGTTCAGGCTCCACGACCAGACCCCAAAAAACAAACAAACAAAAAAATATTGAAAATGTGATGCAGTGCAATACAATTAAATTCCGTTCATTTTCCTTCATAATATACATGAAGAAGACTAAACTCAGTGTCCCATCTTTCATAAAAAAGTAGAAAAATCTGCATTTGAATGTTACTGAATATATAGTATATTCCTTTGCTTAACTAAACCCTGACGTTTATATTTTCAGTCTAAAAATGTGTGCAGAGTATAAAACTTAATCTTAATTGTTTTTATCCATTACCTAAAATGGTGGTACCAGGGCTTGAATCAAGGACCTGTGCTCTCACTTGGCAAAATAAATGTTTTTACTGGACACTAAGAAGTTAAAGACAGTGTCAAATTCACTTGGTTCGGTATAATGCTATAAAAGATGTACAAGTCTGGAAGTGGTGCTGTGGCTCAAGTGGCAGAGCGCTCGCCTTGAGCTGAAGAGCTGAGGAACAGCGCCCAGGCCCAGAGTTTAAGCCCATGACTGACAAAAAAAGAAAAAAAGAAAAAAAGATGTGCAAGTCCCTGAGGAATGCATTACAATTTAGAAGAGAAAGATTATTCTTTTTAATTTTTTTGACAGTCCTGGGGCTTGAACTCAGGGCCTGGGCACTGTCCCTGAGCTGCTTTGTTCAAGGATAATACTCTTTCAACTTGAGCCACAGCTCCACTTCTGGCTCTTTAGTGGTTAATTGAAAATAAGAGTGTCACAGACTTTCCTGCCTGTGATCCTCAGATCTCAACCTCCTGCAAAGCTAGGATTACAGGTATAAGCTGGATCCCCAGATATTCTTTAATGCTTTTTTTAAAAAAAATACAAAATCACACTGATCTTACAGTAGAAATTCAAACCTCTAGACGCAATGCATTCTTTTATTAAAGTACTCGTTATTGGTTACCACACTGCGTACGTACATGTTATAGATTAAAGAAACAACCTTGACAGGATTTTTACATACCACATCATCTTTGTTTTCATTCTTAAATGAAGCGTCTGTTTCCATAGGAGTGTCACTGTGATCTCCTTCCAAATTTTGCTTTTCAATTACTGATGCACTAGCCACACTGAAGATTCCATGGACATTAATACGAACTTTAACCTTTACTTTGGAAGTATCACCATCAGATTGTGGGAAAACATTCTGAATAGTGAAGCTCCCTTAGAAAAAGAAGAGATTCGATCAGTATAGGAGCTTCAAAACTACTTTGTTCAATAATTTGAATGTCATCTTTTTGATAATTCTGAAACTTTAATTATATTCTAATTAACTGCTATGGTACAGGTTTTGTTTCCCCAGATTATCTTCATCATAACAAGCCTAGTATTAAGACATGAAAAAGTTAACTAATTTGCACTAATTCATCAATGCTAGCTAAAAAGAAAAGGGATTTTAACATTGGACAGCTTGATTCAAAGGCAATGTATAACTTTTTTATTTTTCTTTTTGGCACCAGTCCTGGAGCTTGAACTCAGGGCCTCCGAGCTATCTCTGAGTTTTTGTGCTCAAGGCCAGTATTATACCACTTCAGTCACGGCTCCACTTACTACATTTTGGTGGTTAAGTGGAGTTACATAAGAGTCTCATGGCCTTTCCTGCCCAGGCTGGCACTCTACCACATAAGGTTAAGATAGTCCTCCTGGTCCAAGTCAGGGGCTTATACCAAACCCACAGCTAAGAGCCTTTTCCTGTTTTCCCTGGCATTTCACTCTTACTTTGAAATAAGCCGTCTTTACTGCCATTCTTCCTGCCTCCTAATTCTCTATCTAGTGGGACTTCTCTTTTAACAATTTGGCTCTTTTACTAAAGTTTTCAACTTCTTATCCTATTTTCTGTGTCCTTTCCTTTAATTCTTTGTCAGATTGAGACAACAAACCCAAAGATCCTTAGATAATACATTACTTTGAGGTTATAACTCTAGTTTCTATCACTGACATGATAAATTTATATTCTTTAATCCATCTATCCAATGGTACTTATTAAGTAGCAACCTTAGCAAACTAATATAGCTTTTAATAATATACTTGAAAGTATTTGTCTCCTCCCTAGTCTGTTAATATAGAAAAAAAATTAAACTTAAAAACTTGTGTGTGTGCACGTGCGCACACGCAAGTACATGCATGTATGGCCCCTCTCACCTGTCCTAGGTGACAGCTATCCCAGCTCAAGGTTAGCCCTCGACTACTTGAGTCATAGCTCCACTTTGGCTTTTTGGTACCTGGAGATAAAGTTTCACAGACTTCCTTGCCTAGACTGGCTTCTTGAACTTTGATCCTCACAGCTCAGCCTCCTAAATAGCTAAGATTACAGTTATGAGCCACAGTTGCCTGGCTGCTTCTTGTTGTTGTCCTGAGCTCTTTTGCTCATGCTAGCACTCTATTACATTGATCTACAGCTCTACTTCCGGCTCTTTTGGTTACATAAAAACTCTCATGAATTTTTCTCCTTGGGCTGGCTTTTGAATTCAGTTTTCAGATCTCAGCCTCGAGTAGCTAGGAGTATAGACCTGAGTCACTAGCACCTGGCTAAAATCTGTTTTTTTTTCTTCTAAATTACTTTATTGTTGTTTTAAAGGTGACATACAGTGGGGTTACCTTTACATACATCAATAAGTACGCTTTCTATTGCCTAGTGTCTTCTGTTCCCTCATTCTCACCTATTCCTTCCCTGCCCCCTCCACCCACAGACTGCATAGCTCACTTTCCTCCTGGATAGCCTGTGGAGCCAGTGCGCTCCACTGCTGCACTCTTTCTCCATTTTCCTGATGCTGTGTCCTTCTCCACCATCCCCCAGATGTACATGATATATATAAGGTAAAGAATACAGAGTCAGGGCTGGGAAGGTGGCTCAGTGGTAGAGCGCTTGTCTTGCATGCCTGAGGCCCTGGGTTCGATTCCTCAGCACCACATAGCAAAAAGAAAAAAGCCAGAAGTGGCGCTGTGGCTCAAGGGGTAGAGTGCTAGCCTTGAGCTGAAGAGCTGAGGGACAGCGCCCAGGCCCAGAGTTCAGGCCCCATGACCGTACCCCCCTCCCCCCAAAAAAGAATACAGAGTCATCTGCAAATGAAAAACCAAATTAAGAAAAAGGTCCTTTGTTTCCATATACTTGGAGTTTGTTTCAGTATGGTATTATTTTGTACATATCTGAAGAGGCACTTGGATACTGCACCTTGTCATTTTCTCCTAACACTATCCTCTTTTGGTCTCACTGTGTGTTGAGTATCTGGAGTTCTGTGTATTTGCCATATTCCAATGTGTAACATCATTTTTAATATAATCTAAAGTGATTATGAAGTTAAAATGGATACTGTAGTCCTGTACTGCCAGGTTGATATTAATCTACTCATTGTAGTTGTTGCCAGCTAAGAGTGTTTAAAATCTTAAGTTAGTCTCTCAGCACAATTTTAACCAAACTTTTCAAGCCAATAATAGGTACGTTAAATGATTTAAGAACATTTCAACCTGCTGTTACTATAAGAATATAGCATGCTCCGTTTCTAAAAAGTGCATAGCTATAACAAAGTAGGAATATCTTTTTTTTCTAATCCAGGGCTGTTTCTTTGTTGTTTATAAAAAGCCAAAGATTTATGGAATTGTTTTCCTTGGGTTCTCTTACCAATTCTGGGGTCAGGATAAGGCACTTCATGCAAATTAGTATAAAATGCTTCCAGTTCAAATGGTTCCTTCTTGTGGAAAGTAATGACTTTTGAGAATGGGGCAGGGTGGTTCTTAGAGAATACTTCACATTCCCTAAAATGCAGTGGAAAATACACTATTTAAAAACAAATAGAAAGTTGTCTATTTAACCTAGTAAACAAAACTGATTTCAATTGTAAAGATCTCTACAAATACAAAGAAAAATAACTGATTTTGCTATAAACTTGCATTTTGGCAAGTTTATGGCTCCAAGTTTTCAGAATGTCTACCATAGTAATAAGGTAAACGTATACTATTAAACAGAGAAAAATACTTGAGTATATTTATGTTTCAATATCAGCATGTAGAGTGTAATTTTTTTGCTTGCAGTTGAGAACCAAGCCCTACTCACTAACTTCCAAAATACTTGTCATATGCACTTCTTTGTATTTCAGCTATTGAAAAAATAAACATTTACTTTGGAAATACTTTCACTTACAGAAGGGTACACAAATAAAGGCAAAACAATAAACCCTTATTATCCTAAACTTAGAATTGCTATTATTTTGTTAAATCCTATGTGTGTCTCATCTTTTTTGTTGTTTTGTTTTTGGTGCCAATATTAGGGCTTGAACTCAGGGCCTTACCTACTTTCTACTCAAGGCTGGCACTCTACCACATAAGCCAGGCCTCTACTTCTGGATTTTTGCTGGTTAGCTGGAAGTAAGTAGGAGTCTCTTGGACTTGTCTGCCTGGGCAGGCTTTGAACTATAATCTTCAAAATTTAGCTTATAGTTCAACTTTTTAATGTACACTCTTACAAGTTTTTTCCTAGGAATGATACAAACATTGCCATTTTTTATACCTACATACTTTGGGAGTGTGCTTCCCAGCAGAGATAAACATTTTAATTTTAACCTATCACCCATATTACAATATTTTCAGGTAATGCCCTTAATGTTATTTTCTGCTCTCTAATACACAAAGTTTTAAACATACCCAGCAATTCCTATTCTTCAGATAGTACAAAGCAAATACAATGTTATGACTATTGTTTGTAGTTGTCTACACAGTTTACTACTGTACATAATCATCATAATACTTCATTTAAGTCTAGAAATTTTTTTCAAACCTTTAGTCACATTTTTTTTATTGTGAAAATACAGTGTAGAGGGGTTACAATTACATGGGCAAGATACAATTACATGGGCCCATGTAATTGTAACCCCTCTGTACAGTATTTTCACAATTAAAAAAAATACTCTTTTAAGTGACTAACTTGGCAATGTTAGTTGATATACTCAGGTTCAAAATTGTACTACATTGCTATTCTGTATATATACCAAACATAACTGGAGAAGGCTGTATGTATAAAAGCTATATATAAATGATACTGCTTAAAATAACAAAAATATCACTTGAAAATTATGACTGGGTTAAGTGTAATATTGCACAAATACTACTGAAAAATAATTATTGTCAGCTTTTTATTTTTGGAGGTGGGGGGTCAGTTGTGAGGCTTGAACACAGGGCCTGGGTTCTATTACTAAACATTTTTGCTCACTTTGAACCACAGTGCTACTTCCAGTTTTCTGGTACTTTCCTGCCTGGACTGGCTTTGAACTGGGATCCTCAGATCTCAGCCTCCTGAGTAGCTAGGATTAAAGGCATGAGCCACTGGCACCCAGCTTTTTTAGTTTTATGTTTATTTTTGTTGGTTACGGGGCTTGAACTTGGGGTTGGGTACTATGTCTCATCTCTTTTGCTCAAGGCTAGCACTCTACAACTTTGGGTCACAGTGCCACAGTGTCACATCTGTCACATCATGGATACTAAATAGATGCATACTTAAAGATATTCAAAACAAAGACCTAAACATATATACTACCTGTTAAAAATGGTTACACCTTTGTAAAATGGGCTAAAGGAGTCTAGGCATGGCCAAATAAAGGTCTTTTAAAATTTGTGGGTTTTTTTTTATTGTGGTTTTCATTGGAGAGGCATAAGCTGGGTGCTCTTGGCTCATGTCTACTATCCCAGCTACTCTGGAAGTTGAAATGAGGACTGAAGTTTGGAGCCAGCCAGGACAGATAAATTTGAGAAACTCATCTCTGATTAACCAGCAAAATGCTAGAAGTGGAAGTGTGGTTCAAGAGCTGAGGTGCCAGCTGTGAGCAAAAAAAAACCTGAGTGACAGTGTGAGGGCCTGAGTTCAAGTCCTAGTACTGGAACACACTCACACACACATAAAAAGAGAAAAGGTAAAGAAAGGAGAAAACGAGATGTTTTATTTTCATAAAAAATATGAACAAATATGCCTATCGTGGTTTTTAAGATATATTATTTTTATATCAATTTAACAGAATTTCAAGAAGAATTCTTATAATTTAGACAAGTAGGTTTAATTGGTTAAAATTTATAAGTTCTTTCCAAGACTTTAAATACAACTTACCCAGTTCCATCTTCGAAAGATGTCTTCCACCTTAGTGTGATTGAATAGGGAACAAGGTCTGTTATTGAAAATTCACGCACCTTAAATGCTGGTGAGAGAATGGCACACTGAAAATAAACATATCATATTTAAATCAACAAATACAAACTATAAGTAAACTGACTTAGTTGCCTAGGAAAGTTCTTACAATAAAACTGTTACATTTAAAATACTTTTTGTTTGGCAAGATGACTCATACTGTGCCTCCAGCGACATATAAAGCAAAGCTAGAAGAGCGTGATCCAGCAAGATCCTGGATCACTAGGAGATCACTTGCTTAGCAAGTGTGAGGCCCTGAACTCAGAACTCAGTACCTCCAAAAACACAAAAAATAAAGCTAGGCCTTGGTGGCTCATATCTGTAATCCTAGCAACTCAGGAGGATGAGATCTGAGGATTATAGTTTGAAGGTAGCCAGAACAGGAAAGTTCATGAGACTCTCATTTCCAATTAAGCAGCAAAAAAACCTGGAATTGGAGCTACAGCTGAAATGGTAAAGCACCAGCCCTGAGTATAAAAGCTAAGAGAGACAGCACCCCGTTCAAGCCCCAGTAAATGGCAAGAAAAGATGAAATAAAAATAAATAAATAAACAAAATGCTATTGCATTTTGGTAATGATTAGTAAAAGTTTTAAAAAGAGCAAGGTAATTCTTATGTGACCTTACAAAAATAATATAAAAATGTAAGTTTACAAAAGGAATTCTATATAGACATAATCCCAAGAATTCATAAAAATAAATGTTCTCTCAGTATGTAGACATATTATCCTATTTAAGTTTATACACATACATAACAAGAAATAAGACTTATTAGGAATAATTTACTTTGTTCTACTGACAAGTAGTTCAGATAACATTAAAAGTCCCTTTCAGAGCTATCATCCATTTCTAGCAAAATACACATTAAAAGAAAATGATACCTGTAAAGCACATCCTCTTGCAACAGCTTCATCAGCATTTAAGGTGGTACTTATGTCTTTAAGAAAAAATTTAGTGATTTGTTCCTTCACTGCAGGAATTCGTGTTGCTCCTCCTACAATTTCTATACTACTTATGTCTTCACATTGTAAGTCTGGAAAGTCAAATGGTTTTTAAAAAGAAAAACAAGATAGTCTTTAAAATAATTGGGCTTTGGAAAGTATTATTTGAAAAATGACAGCAGAGATATTCTGAGTCTTAAAGGAGTTCTTCAATGTTCTGATTTCACCCCACAAATCTATATTGAAGGTATTTTTAGTAAAATACTAAAAATCTTTAATAAAGTATAAGATCCTGAGTTCAAAGTACCACGAAAATTTTTCAAAAAAAGCAATCATGCCAATTTTCTACCTCAATTTCATTTTAAAACCATGCTTACATATAAACATCCCAGGGCATTAGCTTATGATATAAACAAATAAACAAGAAAAAATTATTACAAAGTTTGCTTTGTAGTATCTGTCCTACTTTATGAATGAAAAATGATTTATAAGCGGGGCGCCAGTGGCTCACGCCTGTAATCCTAGCTACTCAGGAGACTGAGATCTGAGGATCTCGGTTCAAAGCCAGCCCGGGCAGGAAAGTCCGTGAGACTCTTATCTCCAATAAATCACTAGAAAACTGGAAGTGGCATTGTGGCTTACTCCGTAGAGCACTCGCCTTGAGCTGAAGAGCACAGGGACAGCGCCAAAGCCCAGAGTTCAAGCCCCAGGACTGACCAAAAAAAAAAAAAAAAGAAAGAAAAATGATTTACAGAGCTGGATGTGGAGGCTGATGCCTATAAACTACTTCCCAACTCCTTCACACAACTACTTAAAGAATAAAATAAAAGCTACTCAAGAAAGTATTGTTACGCAGTCTATGAAAGACCCTATTCAAATAATAATGAAAGTGAAAAGGGCTTGGAGTATGGGCTGAAGTGACAGCGTGCAGCCTGGCAAGTACAAGGCACAGAGTTTGAATCCAAATAGCAATAACCTTTCCCTCCCCCTCAAAAAAAAAAGAGTGACTTATCAAGGGGCCATGCTGGTATACCACTGTAATCCTAGCTACTTGGGAGATGAATGCTGAGAGAATCCCAGTTCAAGGCCAGCCCAGGAAAAAATCTAAGTAAACTCCAGTCAGTCAATAAGCCAGGTAAGGGTGGAATACACCTGTAATCCCATCTGGGGGAGGAGGGGTTGTATATTGCTGGGTACAGGTGGCTTATGCCTTTAATCCTAACTACTTGGGAAAATGAAAATGGGAGTGATGAATCCAACACAGGCAGCCGCTCTACCCACAGCTGGGCACAGTGGCATGTGCCTGTCATCTCAAGCTGTGTGGTTGACAGGACCATGGTACCAGGCCAGCTCATTCACGAAAAGTCTGCAGGAATTTATTCCCATGAAAGAAAGCTGAAGGTGGTGGGCTATGCCTGCGATCTTAGTGGCTCAGGTGCATACCTGGATGGGAGGCAAGATCCTACCTAAAGTAATGAGTGAAAAACAAGACTGGAGGCATGGCTCAGTAGGATATAGCTCAAGTGATAACTCCTCACATTGCCTGGCTTCTGAGGTATAATCTCCTTTTAAAATGAGAGATGCCGGGCGCCGGTGGCTTGCGCCTGTAATCTTAGCTATTCAGGAGGCTGAGATCTGAGGATCACAGTTCAAAGCCAGACCAGGCTTTGAGACTCTTATCTCCAATTAACCACCAGAAAACCGGAAGCGGCACTGTGGCTTAAGCGGTAGAACACTTGCCTTGAGCCAGAGTTCAAGCCCCATGACCAACAATAAATAAATAAATTAATAAATTAATAAAATAAAATGAGAGATGATGAGGGAAGAATGACACTGTCCCAAAAGAAATGTACTTTTTACCAAATATATGTAAATGTAATCTTTCTGTATGTCAGCTTTATAATAGTAATAAATTTTTTAATGAGAAATGGGAATCTTTTAAAGAAAATGAAGTTTTAATTGCTTTTATCACATGATATACTTTCTATATAACAATAATTTCCACTTACTAGCTTGTTCCATTACTGCTTTTAATGGTGGTTCAACCCTAGCAAAGAGGGAAGCACATAATTGTTCAAATTGAGCCCTGTGAGAAAATAAAATTTTGTCATTTTGAGATAAAAAGAGTTCTTCTACTTCAAAAATAACAAGTAAAAAAAAACAAATATGATGTGAGCAATAAAGTCAGCACACAGTTTTCAGACTAAAAATAAATATGGGCTGGGTTCTAGTGGCTCACACTTAAATATATATAGCTTCAGGTGGCTGAAATCTGGGGAGCATGGTTCTAAGCCAGCCCAGGCAGAAAAGACTCTTATCTACAATTAGGCACCAAAAACCAGACATGGAGCCATGGCTCAAAGTGGTAAAACACTAGCCTAGAGCAGAAAAGCTAGCCCCATGACCGACAAAAAATAACAATATATATATGTATATATATATTCACCTGTTCATCTTACTAGAAACATCAAGGTCATTCATGAAACACTCAATGTTCAAAGGAAGATCTGATGCATTTGCACTCATTAGCTTCTTCAGTTTTTCACACTCCTGATATAAACGCAACAAGGCTCGAGAGTTTTCTTTCACACTTATCTTATATTTGGTCTTGAACTCGTCACAGAAGTAGTCTACTAAAGCCTCATCAAAGTTCCTGCCACCCAAATATGGGTCAAAGGTAGTAGCCAATACCTGTTTAATGGAAAGAACACAACTATACTTTAAGAACTTTTTTTGTTTTTTTGCCAGTCCTGGGGTTTGAACTCAGGGCCTGGGCACTGACCCTGAGCTTCGTTTTCCTCAAGGCTAGCACTTGAGCCACAGAGCCACTTCCAGCTTTTCCTGTGTATGTGGTACTGAGGAATCAAACCCAGGCCTTCATACATGCTAGGCAAGCACTCTACCAACTGAGCCACCTTCCCAGCCCAACTATAGTTTAAGAACTTATTTTTCTTCTTATCTCCCCAACCCCCAAAACACCAAAAAACAAAAACTTCTAATACAAAAGGTTAAAAGTTAAAACAAAGCTGAGGGACTTTTCCAAATCTCAAATCTGTGACAAATTTGGAATTAAATTCTTCTTTATATCTAGTTTATAAATTGTCCTACTCTAAATGTTCTAAAACAATTGAATTACAACAAACAAGAACTTCCTCAACTCACTAGTGATTCTACACTAGCACTGAAGCAGAAATCAAGTTTAAGAAAGCAGAAGAAATATTTATCAAAATGAACCCCAGGAAATGGAAACAATAGGTTTTTTCTTTGTTGTTGTTTTTGTTTTCTTTTTGTCTTGTTTGTTTATCTGAATTGGGAGGGTAAGGCAGGACACAGAAATTGAAGGGCAAAGGGTGAATAAATATACTACTAGACACTTTGTTGAAAATGAACTATACCACTTGTGGGTGGAGATGGAGGGAAAAACTGGAAAGGACTGGGCAATGGTGGCTCACGCCTGTAATCCTAGCTACTTAGGAGGCTGAGATCTGAGAATCGAGGTTCAAAGCCAGCTGGGGCAGGAAAGTCCATGAAACTCTTATCTCCAATAAACCACCAGAAAACCGGAAGTGGCATTGTAGCTCAAGTGGAAGAGTGCTCGCCTTGCCTTGAGCTGAAGAGCGCAGGGACAGCGCTCAAGCCCAGAGTTCAAGCCCCAGAACTGACCAAAAAAAAACTGGAAAGGGGCGACACTGACCAAACAGAAATTAACTCTGGGCTGGAAAGGTGGGTCAGTGGTAGAGTGCTTGCCTTGCATGCATGAGGCCCTGGGTTCGATTCCTCAGCACCACTAAGCAGAAAAAGCTGGAAGTGGCAATGTGGCTCAAGTGGTAGAGCCTGCTTCAGCTTGAGCTGAAGAGCTGAAGGACAGTGCCCAGGCCCAGAGTTCAGGTCCCAAGAACAACAACAACAACAAAAAGAAATGTATTCCTTACCAGATTTATGTAAACTGTGTATATCACCTTTATAATAATAATAATAAATTAAAAGCAGCAGAAGAAACAGTTCTAAATATATAAAGACCAAAAACTGAAAAAAAAAGGGTCTAAAGATTTAAGTCAGGATTTAGACTTTTGGTCTACTATTATTTTTAAAATCCCAGCAGACATTTATAAAAACAAATAAAACAAAATATGCAAAGAGTAAAATTTAAACAGAATTTAATAAATTTGTTTAGCAATAAGGCTCCCAGACTATAGTGTGAACATAGGTAAACAAGTTACAGAACTTGAGCACTCTAGGACCAAGACTTTTAGTCTCTCTCCCTAGTGTAAAATGATTACTAAAATTCACTACTAAAGAGTGAGTTCCACTGCTCGTCTAATTCTTAAAAAATTTCTTCATTAGGATGTTTGTGAGCCGGGCACCAGTGGCTCATACCTGTAATCTTAGCTACTCAGGATGCTGAGATCTGAGGATCATGGTTCAAAGCCAGAGAAAGAAAGCAAGAGCAAGAAAGTCAGTGAGGGGCTGGGAAGATGGCTCAGTGGTAGAGCGCTTGCCTTACATGCTTGAGGCCCTGGGTTCGATTCCTCAGCACCACATAAGCAAAAAGAAAAAAGCTGGAAGTGGCGCTGTGGCTCAAGTGGTAGAGCGCTAGCCTTGAGCTGAAGAGCTGAGGGACAGTGCCCAGGCCCAGAGTTCAGGCCCCACGACTGGACCCAAAAAAAAAAAAAAGAAAGTCAGTGAGACTCTTATTTCCAATAAACTACCCAGAAAAAAGACAAGAAGTAGTGCTGTGACTCAAGTGGTAGAATTCCAGCCTTGAGCATAGAGAGGCTCATGGATGGCACCCAGGTCCTGAGTTCAAGTCCCAGGACCGGAAAAAAAAATGTGTGTGTGTGTGTGAGAGAGAGAGAGAGAGAGAGAGAGAGAGAGAGAGAGAGAGAGAGAGAGAGATGAAGAATCACAATATGATGGAAGTACAATCTAAATATATCTTAACAACAGACTACCATAAAGAACCTTTGCATAGACTTTATAAAATGTAATTACCCAAAATTACATGCAAAATGATCTTAGTAGGTGATTAGTACAAGTGAGTATTATTCTCTGAAGAAAGGCCACAGACATCTATTAAACTTTTAAAAGGCTCTTATGATATAAAAAGTACAAATGATTGATCTCTTAAGATTTTCTACTACAAAGGAAAACAATGTTCTTTTTAAATATAGTTAAAATTTAAGAAAGAGGATGAAGGAGGTTGAATATTGTCCAAAGAGATTATCTGCAACTATTAAAATAGAACAATGAAAACTGCCGAAATGGTTTTGGGGCAGCAGGGCATAGGAGAGTGATAGAAAGGGTGAGATTGGAAAACACTAAATTTGTGTGGAAAATATAAAAATGAAATCGTCTTTCATATCTAATATAAGCTAATAAAAATGATAAAGACCAAGCAATAAACCAATTTATACCCTAAACTGTCTTATATTAAGTTGGAATAACATCACCTTAATTTTTTGTACGTTTTTATTGTAAAATTACTGTACAGAGGGGTTACAGTTACATGAGCAAGGGAATGAGTACATTTCCTATTGAGCATTGTTGCCTCATCTTTTGTTTTCCCCCTATATCCCTTCCCTCCCTCCTCCACAACTGCCCCTTTACCCCCGCCGAAGTTGTAAAGTTCTTTTTCAACATAGTGTTTTGTACATCTCATTGTTACAATAGGTCAACCTGTATCCTTATTTAAGCATTTAATTTTCTTATTATAAAGATGTTATAGTACTATAACTATAAGACAATAGACTCTTTTAGGTAAAATCAAAGCACTTTAAGTATATTCACATATATAATAGAGTGTAATTCTGAAATGAAAATAAAACCAAGTATTGATAAGATCATTAGCCCACTGATTTAATGCTACATATACAGAAATTATAATGAGTGTCCTAAATAGAAAAGTTTCTAAAAAACATGCAATATTTTAGAAAATGTTTCCTATTAAGTATGAGTAGTTTATATTTATGGATAATGTATATTCCCTGACAGCTGGCTTAAATGCCTAGAGCAATAAATAGTAATAAAAACCTAGCAAAGCCAGGCGCCAGTGGCTCACGCCTGTAATCCTAGCTACTCAGGAGGCTGAGATCTGAGGATCGTGGTTCAAAGCCAGCCCGGGCAGGAAAGTCCATGAGACTCTTATCTCCAATAAACCACTAGAAAACCAGAAGTGGCACTGTGGCTTACGCGGTAGAGCACTCGCCTTGAGCTGAAGAGCGCAGGGACAGCACCCGTAAAATTGCTGATGATGTCCTCAGACAAGGAAACTAAGGTATGCTCACAATTTTTAAAGGGCAGAGGAAGAATATAAGCCCAGCTACTAAGGTTCTCTATAGAGTCTGTGCTCTTAATCACTAAAGTTAAATATAGTAAATCATGTATTTACTTACTTTAAGTTTTCCTTTGTTAAAAGCACAAACCGAAACCTGATAGGCAGAATGTCCCATATCAATAAATACTACATTTCTTGGTTTCTCATCTAATGGGGGAAGATCCTGTTTATAAATTCCATATGCTAGTGCAACTGTGTAGGAACAAAGAATTAGGTTAATTCTAGTGTAGCAATTACTTGGAAAACAAGAGAAAAGTCACTTTGATACTGTACTTTAATACACAGTACAATAATCTATAAATCTACACTATTAGATTCAAAATAAATTAACTTCATAATTTAGTTTTAATTTTCCCCCACTCATGTATAACTCTATAAAGTAACAATTATTCAAATTCAGGTATAAATGTAAGCTTTGTAAGCAACAAGCTTATAAGAAGCAGTACATAGAAAGACATCAAAAGAGATGCTGTGAAATTAGAAAAAAAGTTTTAAATTATAGACTGATTACCTGCAGTGGTTTCATTCATCAGTCTTAAACAATTTAAGCCTGCAACCTGGGCTGCAGCCATCACAGATCTTCTCTCAGCATCAGTGAAAAAGCTAGGAATCTGATATTTAAAACATAATAATTAGTTTGGCAGTATTAAGGTTTGAATTCAAGGCCTTGTATTTGTGAGACAAAGTACTATACCTCTGAGCTATAGCGCCAACCCCCCCATTTTATTTTGCGTTTTTTTTTATATAGTTACACTTCCTGACTATGACACCTCTGCCTTTCTCTTATTTTTCACTTCTCATCATTGCTAGAAGGACAAGCACAAGCCCTCACACAGCACCGTTTTCTGTTGAGATAGAATCTCATCAATTGTTCTGCCTGGGTTGGCCTGGAGCCACAATCTTTTCCATCTCAACCTCTCCTGTACATAGGATAACAGGCAAATCCCACCACATGCAGCTATTGGTTGAGAAGGGGCCTTCAGTGTTTGCCTGGTTCGTTCTTGAACCTTGATCCTCTTGCTTTCAGCCTTCTAAGTACTTTGCATTATCAGTGTGAGCCACTTGTACCCACTTGTATGTAAAAGATTTTACGTAAATATTTTTCAATTAAAAAACGTACAATAATTGCACTAAAACTCATGTAAGTTGTAGCAAAAGAGGTTTTTTGTTTTCTTTTGTTTTGTTTTTGGTGAGTCATGGGGCTTGAACTTAGGGCATGGGTAGTGCTGTCCCTGAGATCTTTTGCTCAAGGCTAGCCCTCTATCACTTGGAACCACAGCACCACTTCCAGTTTTCTGGTGGTTAATTGGCAAAAGTCTCATCGACTTTCCTGCCCCAGCTGGATTTAAACCACAATCCTCAGATCTGAGTAGCTGGGATTACAGGCATGAGAGACTGAGCACTAGATGTTCACTACATAAAAAAATACTAGTGCTTTTTTTATTTTACAATTTTTTTTTTTTTTTTTGGTCATCACGGGGCTTGGACTCTGGCCTGGGCACTGTCCCTCAACTCTTCAGCTCAAGGCTAGTGCTCTACCACTTGAGACACCACATCACCTCCAGCTTTATCTGCTTATGTGATGCTGAGGAATCAAACGCAGGGCCTCAAGCATGCAAGGCAAGCACTCTACCACTGAGCCACTTTCCCAGACCCATTATTTTACAAGTTCTTTTTATTTTTATTATTAATAAGTTTTTTTTTGTGAATTTACCATACAGAGAGGTTATAATTACATGAGCAAGGTAACGAGTACATTTCTTATCAAGCATTGTTGCCTCCTCCTTTGTTTCCCCTTACCATCCCTGCCCTCCTATCTTCCCCCCCCACAATTTCTTTATCATAAAGATTTAACCCAAAGAAAGAGCACTAAAGCAATCAATAATATGACAAGATAGTCAAACTTTTGCTAATCTAAACTCTTCCTCTGTAGTCTGGTTGGTATGGTTTGGCTATTGTTTGTCCCCAAAGGTTCATGTGTTTGGAACTATTCACAATGTAGATCTTGCATAGGTCCAAGCTGGGTCAATTGGAGGCAACCACTGGTACCTGCCTAAAGTAATTTCTTTAAAAAAGGTAAAGTTAAAAAGAATTCAGGTTATTTGCTAGAATAGGAACCAAAGTATACAGGGAAGAAAAACCTTTCTATACAACGTTAGCGGAAAATATGATTTACTAAAGTAATAAAACTTACTGAAATTACACAGTCAGCCACTGGTTTCTTCAAAGCATTTTCTGAAGTCTCTTTAAGCTTAGCCAACAGCATTCCAGTAACTTGCTCAATTGCAAAAGGTCTCTCTTCTTCTAAGTACCGCACCTAGAACAAAAAGTTGTGATACTGTCATTTTTTATCCAACAAATATTTAGTCAGCATCCACACTATACATGAGCTATTTGTTAGTGAAAAAGACAAAATAAAGGGAGTTTTACTGAAGAAAGATTGTCATTTCATAATCATTACCTCCTTGAAAACAGTGACTGAAACTCTTATTTAGAAGGTTATAGTGTTAGCTGGGCGCCGGTGGCTCACGTCTATAATCCTAGCTCCTCAGGAGGCTGAGATCTAAGGATCACGGTTCAAAGCCAGCCCGGGGCAGGAAACTCCATAAGACTCTTATCTACAATAAAAAACACTAGAAAACCAGAAGTGGTGCTGTGGCTCAAGCAGTAGAGCACTTGACTTGAGCTGAAGAGCTCAGGGAAAGCACCCAGGCGCAGAGTTCAAGCCCCACAACTGACAAAAAAAAACAAAAAAAAAAAAGAAAAAAGAAAAAAGAAGGTTCCAATGTCTGACCAAGTAAATTATCTTCAAGTGTCTCTAACCTCTTTTTTTTTTTTTTTTTGCCAGTCATGGTGCCTGAACTCTGGGCCTGGGCACTGTCCCTCAGCTCTTCAGCTCAAGGCTAGTGCTCTAACACTTGAGCCACAGCACCACTTCCAGCTTTTTCTGCTTATGTGGTGCCGAATTGAACCCGGGGCCTCATGCATGCAAGGCAAGTGCTCTACCACTGAGCCACCTTCCCAGCCCCTCTCTAACCTCTTCCGACTCCACCTCCCACAAAAGGAATTTTTTTCATTGCTTTTGCAAGTGTGATAAACAATGAAGGAGAAAAAGATCAAATAATTTCTCTTGAGAGTTAACATTAAAAGCTTTAGTTGAGAGTTAACATTAAAAACTTTAGTTAGTGGGCTGGGAAGGTGGCTCAGTGGTAGAGCGCTTGCCTTGCATGCTTGAGGCCCTGGGTTGGATTCCTCAGCACAACATAAGCAAAAAAAAAAAAAAAAAAAAAGAAAGAAAAAGAAAAAGAAAAAAGCCAGAAGTGGTGCTGTGGCTCAAGTGGTAGAGCACTAGCCTTGAGCTGAAGAGCTGAGGGACAGCACCCAGGCCCAGTGTTCAGGTCCCACGACTGGACCCCCCAAAAAAAAAGCTTTAGTTTTTTTTCTGCTTATGTGTTGTTAAGGAATCGAACTCAAGGCCTCATGCATGCAAGGTAAGCACTCTACCACTGAGTCACCTTCACAGCCCCTACTTTAGTTTTAAGAAAAGGAAATAAAGACATCAGAAAAAATTCCTTAATAAAAATAGGCAATTAGGGCTGGGAAGGTGGCTCAGTGGTAGAGCTCTTGCCTTGTATGTATGAAGCCCTGGGTTTGATTCCTCAACACCACATAAGCAGAAAAAGCCGGAAGTGGCGCTGTGGCTCAAGTGGTAGAGCGCTAGCCTTGAGCTAATGAGCTGAGGGACAGCGCCCAGGCCAAGAGTTCAGGCCCCACTACTGACCAAAAAAAAAAGACAATTAAATGTGTATTAATATGGAGTTAGGGCTGGGAATGTGGCTTAGAGGTAGAGTGCTTGCTTACGTAGTATGCATGAAGCCCTGGGTTCGATTCTTCAGTACCACATAAACAGAAAAAGCCAGAAGTGGCACTGTGGCTCAAGTGGTAGAGTGCTCAAGAACCCAGGCCCTAAGTTCAAGCCCCAGGATTGGCAAAATAATAATAGTAGTAATAATAATAATAATAATAATAATAATAAGTAGTAGTAGTAGTATTGGAATATGGAAATTTGAAAATTACCTTAATGACTTACATTTTAATGATTAGACTGCATTTTGGCACATAAAATCAAATAGGTGAGGAACTCATACTTTATTCAAGTAATCAAATGTTTATGAGAATCACAAAAAGTAAAAATTCCTAAACTTGTATCAAATAATTTTTTTTTTTGGTGCTAGTCCTGGGGCTTGAACTCAGGGCCTGGGCATTGTTCCTAAGCTCTTGTGCTCAAGGTTAATGTTCTAATAATTTGAGCCACAGTTCCAATTCCAGCTTTTGGGGGTGGTTAACTAGAGGTAAGAGTTTTATGGACTTTACTGCCAGAGATGGCTTTGAACTATGATCTCAGCCTCAGATTACAGGTGTGCGCCATTGGTACCTGCCTAAAGTAATTTCTTTACAGAAGTGCTATCTTGGAACTCATTTAATATAACTATATTAAATGCAACAATTAAAAACTTAAATTTTATTTTATCTCTGGACTTCCAGAGTAGAGTAATTTTATTCCATAAAACAAACTTTTAAAGTTTAGATTTTTGGAGCATAATGTATTTATGTGTATAAATATGGATAGATAGGGATTTAAGTCAGACCTAACATTGATTTCCACTTGTTTTCAAATCAAACGCTAGTCAAATTATCGCCTTTTAAACAAGAAAGTAGCCAGGTGCCGGTGGCTCATGCCTGTAATCCTAGCTACTCAGGAGGCTGAGATCTGAAGATCGTGGTTTGAAGACACTCAAAAACCAGAAGTGGAGCTTTGACTCAAAGTGATAGAATGCTGGCCTTGAACAAAAAGAGCTCGGGGACAGCATCCAGCCCCTGAATTCAAGCCCCACAACCAAAAAACAAAACAAAACACAAAAGCAAGCAAAAAGCCAAGGAAGTAGACAGAAATAAAACATATACCATGGTCTTAGTGTGACAGAGACACAACAGAACAGTATTCCTTTGTTTAAAATTTAGACGAAAATTTTCAAAAAGTGTACAAAAAATAAATGGATAAAATGTAGGAGGAAAACTATGACTGCTAGGCCTGGTGGTCCATGCCTCTTATCTACTCAGAAGTCAGAGCTCAAGAGCATCGGGATTTTGCCCTTTTTTTGCCTGGAGATCAAGACCTCATTTCAACTATCAAAATGGGTATAGTTAGTATTGCACACTGATAATTCACATGCTAGTAATACCAACTACAGAGGAGGAATAAATATGATCCTGGTACAAGGAAACACATGAGACCCTTTGTGAAAGAAAAAAAAAGAGGTATGGCTTAAGTAGCAGAGTACCTGTAGGCAAGCTCAACACCTTGAATTTCAACCCCAGTTTAAAAAAAAAAAAAAAAAAAAAGACTTGGAAGGACACAGTATGACATTTTCACACCCTTAACAACTCATAGTAGTTATATTGTTGGGGTCTATTTTTCCAAACCACATAGGCTTCTAACCTCTAGCTCCTAAAAGTTTTCACCTCTTTTTTTTTTTTTTTTAATTTTTTTGGGTCCCGTCGTGGGGTCTGAACTCTGGGCCTGAGCGCTGTCCCTCAGCTCTTCAAGGCTAGCACTCTACCACTTAAGCCACAGTGCCACTTCTGGCTTTTTTCTTTTTGCTTATGTGGTGCTGGGGAATTGAACCCAGGGTCTCAGGCGTGCAAGGCAAGCACTCTACCACTGAGCCACCTTCCCAGCCCCATCACCTCTTAAGAGTTCTCCAAATAATAATACTTTCTTCCTTGACAATCAAAGTACTATTTGGATTTTAAAATTATCTAAATTTGATTTTTTTAGCATTCACTAAAAATGATTTCAAAAATTGGCTCTTGGGTGTGTTCGTACTATATTCCAAGGAACAAATGTTAAACTGTAATTTACAACTAACAAAACTCATTTTTTTGTTTCTTCTTTAGTGTGACCTTGTAGTTGTACCCTAGGGAAATAAAAATTACCTTAACTCCTGCACTTCCATTAGGCATCTTCTGCAGTTCATAGGGAAGCCTGATTCTTTCAGTTTGCACAATGGGATCATCGAATGCTCGCCCATGAAGCTTTTTGAAGCCATGTATTGTATTTCTTACATTTGTGACTATCTGTTGGCAGTAAAACACTTGCATTGGGTAAAACTTTGAATTACCAATTATATAATAAATGCAAAATAAAATACTATCCTAATAGTTAAATCCACCAAATCCCTTTATCCTATACATCCAAGTTTACAATTACACAGCATTTTTCTGAGTTCTAGCCAAGAGTAAAGTTATGAGGCAATGAGAATGTATGTATCTTAAGTATTGTCTCAAATTCTCTTCTAAGAATTTCTCTCTTCAAAGTAGAATAAAGGCTTAAAACTTTTCAAATATTAATATGAAATTTTACAAGTCACCTTTATTTATTGAATATATTTATTCTAGTGGGTGAGTAGCCTTGATTTTTTACTTTCCTGTCTTTTTATTTAAAACTATCTTTTTAAACTATTATCTAGTTTTAGCCAGATGCTAGTGGGTCATGCCTGTAATCCTAGCTTCTCAGCAGGCTGAGATATGAGGATTGCAACTTTTAGTCAGCCTGGGCAGAAAAGTCCATGAGACTCATCTCCAGTTAACCACCAAAAAGTTGGAAGTTGTGCTATAGCTCGACTTCGAATGAAAAAAAACAAGCAAGAGTGTGAGTCCCTGAGTTCAAGTCCCAGTACTAGCACCAAAAAAACTTACATATATGTTTGTGTGCATATATACACAGTTTTTATTTTCTTCAGAATATGTAAGTTTAATGATATTGTATGATGATCTCATTATTGAGAATTACTCTTAAGCTAGTAAATTAAAATTCATTCCATGTACTATAATATATAAATGACCTGTATTTTTATACAGTAATATTTTATCCAATTACTATGCAATTTAAACTACAGACTACTACTGAGATCCAGTATCTTTTTGTAAATAAGTTTTTTACTGAAAAAATGCTGTACAGAGGGGTTACTGTTACATGAGAAAGGTAATGAATACATTTCCTATCAAGTATTGTTGCTTCCTCCTTTGTTTTTTCCCTACCATCCCTTCCTTCCCCACCTCCCCAACTACCACTCCCTCAAGATCCAGTATCTTAGTGACCTATAAATCTTGATCTTCAATTATAAGATGAAAACTATAGAGAAGCTTGATTAATTTGTACTTAGGAGAAATTATTCTATAGACTGCTTTCTTTAAAACTCTGATAATCTATGGTATACTTAGAAGGTAAGTCAAAGTGAGATACAAATTTAAGGGAGTAATTTTAGCACAAATTCAGCATTTATGTCCAATACAAAGGGAGAAAACGTAAATATATAGGAGAATTATAAAAGACAGACTTACTAAAAATCATAAGCAAAAATTTCTGGAGAGTCAGTTATTTCTATAAAGTAAGAAAAAAACCTAATAAAGAAAAGTATTTTAAGAGAATGAAAAAAATAGATGTAGCTTATATAAAATTTAAAAAATAATGGTAAGGGCTTTTAGTTCAAGGAAATAAAGTACAAAAAAAATCAAGCTATAGTACAAAAATATTAAAATATACTTAATTAGTAGCAAAGACATTGCTTACTAATTACTAAAATGTAGCTTTAAAGAGTATTACTCATCCAGGGAGCCCGGTGCCAGTGGCTCATGCCTGTAATCCTAGCTACTCAGGTGGCTGAGATCTGAGAATCACGGTTCTAGCCAGCCCAGGAAGAAAAGTCCGTGAAACTCTTATCTCCAATAAACCACTAGAAAATCAGAATGGTGCTGTAGCCCAAGTGGCAGAGTGCTAGCCTTGAGCTGAAGAGCTCAGGGACAGCACCCAGGCCCAGAGTTCAAGCCCCACAACCAACCAAAAAAAAAGAGTATTACTCATACACGGGGCTGGGAAGGTGGCTCAGTGGTAGAGTGCTTGCCTAGCATGCATGAGGCCCTGGGTTTGATTCCTCAGCACCACATAAACAGAAAAAGCCAGAACTGGTGCTGGGGCTCAAGTGGTAGAGCTCTAGCCTTGAGCTGAAGAGCTGAGGGACAGCGCCCAGGCCCAAAGTTCAAGACCCACGGACCGACCAAAAATAAAAAAAGGATTATTTCTCACACAAAGTGACCATATGAGTATTTGTCACCCTCGAGATGACCACCTCAGATTATTAAAAGTGTGTTCCTTTTCTATCATTTTCACTAATAGGAAACGAATGACCATAAAAATAAAATTCAAAGAATATTTTACAACTCCAAACACAGTATCTCTAATAAAATATAAACAAATTAAATCTAGTCAAATATGAAGGTATTTGCAATCTCAATTATATAATGTTATAACTTAGTTACATGATTAATTCCTAAGGCAAAATATCCACATAACAATTACCTGGCTCTTAGCTGCATTTCCAATGGCTCGAGTTCTTGATCCCAAAGATATACAGGCCCTACGTAAGAGATTTTAAAAATTTAAATGATATCATTTTATTGTATGCTTGTTACTCTTTATACAAAAATAAATTTTAAAGGATTAAGATGAAATGATTAGAATCAATTAGAATAATAATTTTTAACTAATTTAAATTAAAAATTTATGTGTTTTAGAAGTGGCACTGTGGCTGAAGTAAGTGCTAGCCTTGAGCACAAAAAGGCTCGGGGACAGTGACCTGAGTTCATACCCACAACTGACAAAACTAAATAAATAAAAATGTATTTTTAAACTTTTCTAAGTAACAGAATGCAAGTCAGAATGTTGAATTCTTTAAAATGTTCTTAACATTAATTACAAAAATAGACTTTCAAATTCAATTGCTCTGTGACCTGTTTTAAAAATTATCCATATTTAATGAGGAAGGGCTGCTTAAATTTACAGCATACCTCTGCCACTTAATAGCTAAAAAACCTTGTAGAAATCACATAATCATTATGTGCTTCAGCTTTTTGTATAGAAGATATGATAATACAAGGTTATGTGAGAATTGGGAGATTGAATATAGGTAAATTCTTTGCATTTCATGTTTCTGTGATTTTAGTTAAGTATAGAAACTATCAGTCAAGCAACTGTATATGTGTCTGTGTGTGTCTGTGTGTATAGCTAGATAGCTAGCTAGCTAGATGCCACAATTCCTGTTCTTAGAGAACCTATAGTCTATAGGACTGATAATCATCACTTATAGACAATAGGGTTTAGGAAAAGCCAGAGGAAACCTGACTTCAGACTTGATAGGTGGTAAAAATATTATCTCTTTCTCCCCCACTCTCTAAATGTGTGTGTGTGTGTGTGTGTGTGTGTGTGTGTGTCTCGGACCTTCCAAATATATATACATATATATGTCTGGCTGAAAGAGACATTCCTAGTTCAAAGGTATACTTGTGGTTTGGATATAGTTAGTCTCCCAAAGGTTCATGTGTTCAAAATTTGGTACTCACTGTAACAGCATTAATGTGGGGGCATAGTAGAATATGTTTAGATCATGAAGCACCACCCTTGCATGGGATTAACACCTATTTCAGAGGAATAAAGTAGGTATCCTGTGACTGGATTAGTTCTCAACAGAGTAGTCTGTCACAAATGTGGCTTCCTATGTGCTTGGCCCATTTTACACATGGCAAGCCAAGCCCCTCTTTGGATCTCTGACATGTGACACAGCTGAAGGACCCTGGCTAGATTACCAACATAGTGCTATTTGAATCCTCCAGCCATCAGTATCATGTTTTGAGCATGGGTGTGTGCATATGTTTAGTCTGCTTTGTTCTTTTTTGTTGTTGTTGTTGGTCATAGAACTTGAACTCGGCCTGGGCGCTGTCCCTCAGCTCTTCAGCTTAAGGCGAGCATTCTACCTCTTGAGCCACAGCATCACTTCCAGTTTTCTAGTGGTTTATTGGAGATCAGAATCTCACATACTTTTCTGCCCGGGCTGGCTTTGAACTGTGATTCTCAGATCTTAGCCTCCTGAGTAGCTAGGATTACAGGCGTGAGCCACCTACGCCTGGCTGCTTTGTTCTTTTGCCCAGGTCAGCCTTGGACTATGATCCTCCTACCTCCACCTCCACCTCCAGAGTAGCTAGGATTATATTCCCCATGCCTGGCTGTTTGCTCCTTTCTTTGCTCCTTACCACCAAGAATTCAAAAACCTCTCAATTTTATTATACACATTTTAAAAATAACCCTATTTTTACTTTTACTTTTCCCTTGTCAGTTATAAGATCACAGTATTTTTTATTTTTCTGCTATCATAGAGTTGATGCTAATAAACACAGCTTAGTCTAGTGCCAGTGGCTCATGCCAGAAATTCTAACTACTGTGGGAGGGTGGGGGGTCGGGGGGATGGGGCGCCTGAGCCAATGGTTCAAAATGAGCTGGGGCAGAAAAATTCAAGAGACTCCATCTCTAACAGAACCAGAAGAAAAAAAAAAAAGCAGAGATGGGGGTGTGGCTCAAGTAGTAGAATGCCAGCTGAACAAGCAAGCAGAGTTGCAGGACCCTTAGTTCAAACCCCAACACTCCTAAACAATATCAACAACATAATGTTGGTTAATAATAGTGAGATAACAACCAATAGGTTTAAATCAAGTGCAAATTTTCAACTGCTGGGCATCTAGTTTCAACAATGGTTGCTAAGATATCCAGAAAGCAGTATTTTTCAACTTTGACACTTCTAACATTTGCACTAGTTCTTGGTTAGAAGAATGGAGAGGTATATACTGTAGCATTTTAGGAGTATTCCTGGCGTCTGTTCATTAGAAGCCATTAATAGATACCATACAGACATTTAAATAGAGATCTAGTATTTTAAAAGCTGATCACATGCTGGGCATGGTGGTGTATGCCTATAATCCCATAACTTTGGGTGTTGAGCAGGATTATGAGCTTAAGGCTAACCTAAGCCAGGGAGTTTGGGGTCAGCCTGGGCTACATAGTGAGACCTTGTCTCAAAACAAAACAAAACACCTGATCAGGTAGAGTACTAACATTATTTAATTATTATATTGTTACATTAGATAATTTTTTAAAGTGGTCATAAAAATTTATTCAACACAAACACAAATATACTGATATATAACAATTTTAACATTCTTTTTAATTATAACTTCCTGGAACTCATTGTAGCAGGTTTTCTTTTTAAGTTTTATTGGAACATAGTAATGGCCATTAATTTCTACTCTAATGACTATATATTTAAAAGACTATCAGTGGTATATCAGATGTTTAGCACTCAAGATATACCACTTGTATTTACCATTCCTTGGCTTCTTGGAACTATGCAGAATTTCTCACCCACAAGATAAAGGTGATGAGTACATTTATGATGTGTTTTGTTGCATTTGTATTAAAAGACTTTTTCAAAATTAGTCTTAGCTTTGGCTACACTCAAGTTCTATTGACTGCCCTTCCAGTTACCTCAACATATCTGATTTAAAAGAAAAAGGCCATCATGTTCACCAAATTTTTGTTTTTCAAAGACAATAATAGGACATATCTGTGGAGGCAGGTATGAAGACCCGAATTAAAACTACAGTACCACAGAAAAGACAAAAAAATAGTAACTACACATAATAACTTATCTATGTACAAGTTTGAGATGTGTACTATTTATGTACACAGACATGATTCGTACTTATCTAGGATGGGTGCTTATCTATGTTTGAGATGTGTACTATATTAAGATTGGATAAATAGGAGTGCATCCATGAGTTTCTACACAACAAAGGACATATCTAGCAAGACAAATAGAAAGGCCATAGAACAGGAGAAGATCTTTATTAAAATATACTTAGTGCTCAAAAAAATGAAACTCCCAAAAAAACAAATCCTCAAGGAAACAACAAACCAATTAATAACTGGGCTAAAGAAAGACTTCTCAGAAGAAGAAAGAATGACCAATAGACATGTGAGAGATATTCGACATCTCTGGCCATAAAAGAAATGCAAACCAAAACAACATTGAGTTAGAATGGCCATTATCAAGAGCACTAACAGTAACAGATGCTGGCAGGGATGTGTCAAACTGGTAACACTACCATTCTGTTGGTGGGAATCTAAACCTGTTCAACCACTCTGGAAAACAGTATTGAGATTCCTCAAAAAACTAAATGTAGACCTTCCCTATGACCCAGCAATCCCACTTCTTGGCATTATCCAATGGACCACAAACCGGGCCACACTAAAGCCATCAGCACAACCAAGTTCACTGCAGTATTGTTTGCCATAGCCCCAGGACAGGCACACACAAAAAATTAAGTTAGTTTCATTAACTCTCTACTGAGAAGGTTTCTGAGCCCGGAAATTCATTATCTTTCTTCTGGTTCTGATTTCTGATGCTCTAGAAATAAAACTTTAAAATGCTAGAGAATGTTCAGCTGAGCTCTACCCCTTTTTGTTTCTAGGCTGAATCCCTCAAGTCAAGAAGTATGACAAGCCGGCGCCGGGGGCTCACTGTCATCTGGCTACTCAGGAGGCTGAGATCTGAGGATCACGGTTCAGAGCCAGCCTGCGCAGGAAAGTCCGTGAGACTCTGACCTCCAATGAACCACCAGAAGACGGGAAGTGGCGCTGTGGCTCAGCGGTAGAGCTGAAGAGATGAGGGACAGCGGCAGGCCCGGAGTTCAAGACCAGGGGCCGACAACAACAACAAAAACGTCTGGCGACTAGCCTTTGGTTGCGGAGTGGAATTTCCTGGTCCTGTTCTGGAAGGACGCCACCCGGGCTGCAGCGACCTCGTCTCGGGGTCGAGCCTCGCCAGCCCGGCGTCCCCGGCCCAGCCCTCTCGTGAAGTCCCCGACCCCGACCCCTCCGCACGGCAGCGCGGGGGGCGCTTTCGGGGCGCCCGCCATTCCGTTTCCAGGCCTGCTCCTGCCCCGGGGCCGCGGTCCGAGCAGCGGGAGCACGGCGGAGGGCGCCGCGGGCACGGGGCCGAGGCCAGGCCGCCCGCCCGCGCCCGCGCCCGCGCCCGCAGCCGGGGCCGCGGCAGGCGGGAGCGAGCGGCGGGCACGCAGGCCCCTCGCGCCGCACTTACGGGGTGCACCTGTCGCTGTACTCGTTGGCGATGGTCTCGATGCCGCCGCTCCGCGCCACGGCGATGTAGCAGTTGAGGAAGCCGAGGTCGATGCCCACCACGGACATCCCGCCGCCCAGGCGCCTCGGCGCGGGGCCGCGGGGGCCGCGACTCCTACGAGAAGCACAGGGGAGAGGACGCGCGTGGCGACTCCGAAATCCGGGGCCGGGCGCCGCGCCACTGCGGAGGTCGAGGCCGCGCACCCAGCGCCGCGGCCGCGTCCCGACGCCCCCGCCTCGCCACTGCGGTTCGGCCGCCTCCAACCGGCGGTTACGGGGTCTGCGCCTGCGCGCTCGGCCGCGGGGGCGCGCGAGCGGCGCTCGGCCTCGGCAGCGGGGCCGCGACCTCGGCCGCGGCCGCCTGCGCCCGGGCAACGGCCGCCGGGGCGGCCGCGGGCGCGAGAAAGACCCGGAGAGCGGAGCCCGCGCTGCCGGTGCGGACGGCCGGAGGGGAAGGCAAGGCGGGGCCGAGCGCGCGGGGAGGAGGCGGGCGGCGAGGCGGCGGGGCTGGGAGGCCCGCGGCCCGGCGCGCGCTGCGGGGCGCGTCTGCGGCCGGCTCCTCGGTCGCTCGGCAACCAGAGACGCGCCTGTCACCGCGCGGCCCCGCGTCCGGGCGCGGCCGGCGCCCGCCCCGAGCCTTCGCGCTGGCCACCCGGCGCCGCCTCTCGGCCACCGCGAGCCGCCCGCAGTCCGCGCACACCCGCCGGCCTCGCCGCCCCACGGGGCCCGTGCGGCGCGGCGCGCTCCGCGGATGGCGCGTCCTGCCGCCGCCGCGCCGGGCTCTGTGCGGTGACGGGTGTGGCCGGGTCTGTGAGGGGAGGGGTGTGGCCGGGTCTGTGCGGTGACGGGTGTGGCCGGGTCTGTGCGGTGACGGGTGTGCCCGGGTCTGTGAGGGGAGGGGTGTGGCCGGGTCTGTGCGGTGGTCGCCCGGCGTGGCCGGGTGTGTGCGGTGGTCGCCCGGCGTGGCCGGGTGTGTGCGGTGGTCGCCCGGTGTGCCCGGCGGGCCCCGCGCCTGCTGAGCCTGGCCCGGGCGGGGTGCAGCCTCGCCCTCCCCGCGGTGACCCGGGCACCTCACACTCACCACGCCCGGCCTTCCTGTTCCGCCTGCGCCTGGCCCGCCGCCGGTCCCCGCGCGCCTCCCGCGCCTCCCGCGCCCGGCGGGGCCGTCCCGCGGTGGGCGGCCGCGGTGACAGCGGCCGGGCCGGCGCCGGGCGCGGCGGGAGCCCCGGGCGCAGGGCGCCGCCTGGCGGAGCTCAGGCATTTCACGAGGAGCAGCACGAGGGCGGCCGCGGCCAGCGTGGCGATGGCGCCCACCAGTGTGGTCGGGACGAATGGCAAATCCATCTTCGCGGCAGCTCCGCGGGCGCCGGGATCCACGGGTGGCGGGGCTCGGGGCTCTCGGAGGAGCGCGGGCTGGGGGGCCTCGCGGGCGGCGCCGGATTGGCTGCCGCTGTGTCCCGCAGAACCCCGGGGGTCCCCGGCTTCCACGGCTCAGTTGCCTCACCAGCCACCGTCCCGGGGCCGCGGGCCGCCGCCATCCGCGCTGGGGCTCCACCGGGAGCGCTGGAGGCTCTGCTTCCACTGGTGGTGGAAGAATGACTTTGCCAAGAAAATATAAGCAGGGTGTCATGCTAGCTACTCGGGGGGCCGAGAGGGGAGGATCCCGTTCATCTCCACTGACCACTGGAAGTGGCTCCAGTGGTAGAGCACTCGCCTTGAGCTGAAGAGCTCGGGGACAGCGTCAGGCCCAGAGTTGAAGACCCACTACCTACAAAATAAAAATACCAAAAAGTTGATGGTAGGAACAGGGGTTACCACATTCTTTACAAATAACAGGAGGGCGAGAGAGTACCTAGTAGTAAAAACTCTAACAGGTAGGCCAGGCGCTGGTGGCTCACATCCATACTCCTAACTATTCAGGAAACAGATCTGAGGATCCTGGTTTAAAGCCAGCCCCAGCAGGAAAGTCCCTGTGACTCTAATTATCTCCAATCAACCAACAAAAAACTGCAAGTGGGGCTGTGGTTCAAAGTGGTAGAGCACTAGCCTTGAGCAAAAGAGCTCACGGACAGTGCCCAGACCCTGATTTCAGTGCCTAGGACTGACCAAAACAATAACAGGCTTTTTGTAGTGACATGGATTCGCGATGTGTAGATTTGGCTGGTGATTTCACATAGGATATTTGCATCTATATTCACAAATGAGAGTGGGTCTTTCATTTTTCTACCTTAACTTTGCCTTCTGAGACCAAATTACACTAGTAGTATGGAAGAAGTTGAAGAGGTTTCTTGTCTTTGGCAGTTTTGATATGCTTATAAGCTATCTTGGGCTGAACCTTATGAGTAGACTTATGATCACTGATCAAATTTAGTATTGTACTTGTTTCATGATTGGTGCTATTTTGGATAGTGATTATATTTTTATTAAAAACTTAAAGCTTGAGGCTGGGAATGTGGCTCAGTGGTAGAGTGCTTGAATTGCATGCATGAGGCCCTGGGTTCGATTCCTCAGCACCACATAAGCAGACAAAGTCAGAAAGAAGTGGCACTCACTGTGGTTCAAGCAGAGTGCTAGCCTTGAGCTGAAGAGCTGAGGGACAGCGCCCAGGCCCACAGTTCAGGCTCCATGACAAACAAAACAAAAAAAAAAAACTTAAAGCTTTACGTAAATCTTCAAACTTGTTGGTACATAGTTGATTATAAGCTAAAAATCAATTATGTACCTACACATCTTTTTCATTCTTAATATTATGTATTTTTCTTCTACTTTTGGTTTTTATCATTACTAGTTTGCTGAAAGAATCAGCTTTTGATGCTTAATTTTCCTTATATCTTTTTTTTGTTCATCTGCTCTTTTATTCCCTTCTATATTTTTACTGATTTTTTTCTATCAAACACCTAGCTCATTAATTTTCAGTCTTTCCTGTTTTCTAATTCATAAATTTTGACACTTTAAATTGCTTGTTGGTTCTTTTTGAAAGAAATATGTAAGGTAGCAAAGGACTAGTGGAACATCTGAAGAAATATTTTGTTTTTTCCTAACACTTGAGCTCCTGAGTAGTTATTTCATCCTAATTGGCTCATTAGGTTGTGTGTTTCATTTTTCATTGGAGAAAAAAAAATACACCATCCCTTATTTCAGATGTAAGATATGCCAGGTGAATATTTTCCGTAAATACCTTAAACTCATCGTTACTGGGGAAAAATATCCTCAAATTTTTAGTAATGAATGAGCACAGAAACATCTTTTGGGTATTAACATCCCATGTTGCAAGGATTTTCTGCAAATTACCTTTAAGTTTTGCATCTGTGACAAGCTTAAGGGCATGCTGATTTGGGCCCTGTACATTAGGTGGGTAGCATTACACACTTAAAGACACCTAGCTATTCCAAAAGTATTTATCCACAGTTATATTAAAACTGAACAAAAGCAGTTCTGATAAAAACTGCATCCATAGCTGAGCACCAGTGACTAAGTCCTAGCTATTCAGGAAGCTGGGATCTGAGGATCTCGCTGTTTGAAGCCAGCCCAGCAGGAAAGTCAGTGACACTCTTCTCTCCCATTAACAAACAAAAAAAAAAAAACAAAAAAACCCAAAACCCAAAATCAGTGCCTGGAGCAGAAAAAAAAAAAAAAGGTGCATTTAAAAACCCATTACAATTTAAAATGACTTTTTTCAATCAAAGGCTCCCATTTTGAATTTTTTTTTTATTTAAGAAGGGGATTATACACAAGATAAAATATTTCACCGTTACTGCTATAAAATGTCCTACTCTCAAGACATCAAAATATGTGGGAAGGTGGTTCAGTGGTAGAGTGCTTGCCTTGCATGCATGAGGCCCTGGGTTCGATGCTTCAGCACTACATAAGCAGAAAAAGTTGGAAGTGGCGCTGTGGCTTAAGTGGTAGGTTGCTAGCCTTGAGCTGAAGAGCTGAGGGACAGCGCCCAGGCCCAGAGTTTAGGCCCCACAACTGAAAAAAGCTACTTTTTTTTCCCTCTTGCCTAATAATAAACACTGAGGGACAAGTCAACAAATGTGTAAACTGGCAAAACAAATATTGAGGAGAAGGAACTTCTTGATGTGTTCAAATCAAATATCACCTTTCAAAGAAAACAACAACAACAACAAAAACGCAACACCTTTTTTAGGGGGTGGTCAGTCATGGGGCCTGAACTCTGGGCCTGGGCACTATCCCTCAGCTCTTCAGCTCAAGACTGTACTCTACCACTTGAGCCACAGCGTCACTTCCAGTTTTTTCTGCTTATTTGGTGCTGAGGAACCGAACCCAGGACCTCATGCATGCAAGGCAAGCATTCTACCACTGAGCCACCTTCCCAGCCCAAAACCTTCATTTTTGAATTCCCTTCTAAACACACACAAAAAAGACAAGTTTAATATTATACAGAAGTATTGTTTTGCTGTGGCAACATCTATAGCCACTTTAGTCACAAATGTACCTATTAAACACAATTACTGCTTTGAGAGGATCTTGAATTTGTTAAAACTAGAAAATCTTTGTATAGGGGCTCAAATCTTTAGACTTCTGCTGTGTTTAGAAATTGCCATCAAATCCTCCTACTGCATAAATGTTACCTTCAGTTGCTATCCAGGATTTCTCTTTGGAGAAGTCATATTTCCCATAATCATTTCTAGTTGGATGATCTAGCACCACACAAAGGATGGTATGAAAACAACCAAAGCTCCCTCTACAGTTATCTGTTAAGAACTGCCACTCCAGCTCTTGGCTAGCTATGTTCAATGCTACAATTTAAGTCCAGGTGTTCTTTTCAGGACTAATATTCTCTTCTGTTCTAAAGACAACATCTCCTATTATGTAGACATGATCATCAATCTCAGAAACTTCAGATGATGTTTACAAATATTAAGTGCAGCTTGTCCATCACTTTGTTATAGAATAAAATACATCATATTTCTAGTCCTTTTTGGCCATATGAATTATGAATGCCAACAATATATTTTCATTGAGAGTATACACTACTGCCTTACCATTGTTAGTTTTCTACTCTGAAACATGAATGTAGTAATCCATGTTTGGTCACCTATCTCTCCACAATTTAGGTTACTGAATGGCCATTCAGTCTACCTACTACATGTAGCTAACTCATGACTATAGTCATTTGAAATTGGACTACTGGTGTTTTCAAGGGAGCAAGAAAGGACAAATAATCTAATGTAGATTATAGTACTCAGATGTTCAAAGACATTTCTCTCTGTCATAGCTATCTGTAGCCATGAATTTGGTAACCTCTCCTATCCCAAGACCAGATCATGCATTCTGCATAGGAAACATGGACTTTTGTATTCACTTGTGTGGTTTCATCTCAAAGCTTAAACTACTAGTTTTGGAGTACCTGTTGGTGAGTTCTGTGTGAAGTTTTGTCCATGAAGGAAAGTTGCACAGAATATCTCATGTACATATCTAAGAATAAATGTAATTTGAAGTAGTTTAAAATACTACCTTTAAGTAGTTGTACAAAGGGTATCAATTCAACAAGCCAGATTATGAGTGCAATGCATCTTGATCTATGTCACCCCTTCCATTGTTCTCTTCTTTCCCAATCCCTTCTATTCCCTCGTTACATGGATTCATTTCACATAGGTACACATATGTATTGGCCTGTCCTTTCTCCATCTGCCTACCACCCAAACAAGTTTCAGAGTCCTGCTATTCATTTTTTCGGCTGTTTATTAGTTGTTCAAAGGATCTATACCATCGGAACTCTCCCCCTAAATGTACCATTTATTGGTCAATTTTTCTTACGTTTATAGTTTAGACTTAACTTCCACATCTAGCACAATCTCCCATGCTGTTAGATATGTAACACATTCTTTGCAATAAATATGTAAAGATACAAAATCTCTACTTCAATTTGTTCTCATTTCGTCCCCCCGCCCATTACAGTGTTAAATCAGTATTTCCAAAGCATTGCTTTGATTTTTGTTATCACCTGATTTAAAAAGGCACTGATTTTCTACCACCTGAAATTTTCATTCTTCAGATCTACAGCTCTTCCTTCAGCTTTGTCCTTGCTATGGTTTGACTGTGTCTTCTTTGATATGACAGTATTAAGAGGTGAGGCCTTTACAATTTGATTAGGAAATGGCAGAGAAAGATTAAACATGCAGCAGTTGTACTCACTAGACACTAGGTAGCAAATGAACTATACAACTTGTGGGTGAGAATGGAGGGGGAAACTGGGAAAGAGCAAGGAAAAAGTGACATTGTCCATAAAGAAATGTACTCTTGCTGGGAAGTTGGCTCAGTGGTAGAGCGCTTGCCTTGCATGCCTGAGGCCCTGTGTTCAATTCCTCAGCACCACATAAGCAAAAAAGGAAAAACCCGGAAGTGGCGCTGTGACTCAAGTGGTAGAGCGCTAGCCTTGAGCTGAAGAGCTGAGGGACAGTGCCCAGGCCCAGAGTTCAGGTCCCATGACCGGACCCCCCCCCTCCCCCCAAAAAAAGCCGGAAGTGGTGCTGTGGCTCAAGTGGTAGAGCGCTAGCCTTGAGCTGAAGAGCTGAGGGACGGCGCCCAGGCCCAGAGTTCAGGCCCCACAACTGGACAAAAAAAAAAAAAAAAAAGTACTCTTTACCTGACTTATGTAACTGTAACCTCCTCTGTATATCACCTTTAAAATAATAAAAATTTTTTAAATTGATTAGGCCATAAGGGTTTCTGCTTCATTAATGGAATTAAGGACCTTAGAAGGCTTGCTCTTCAGCACTTCTGCCATGAGATGAACAACAATCTGTCTTTTGTGGGAGTTGTACCCTCACCAGATAACTTAAACATTGGTGCTTTGATTTCATATGTCCAGAATTGAGAAACGAGTTTTTTGTTTTTTTATTACCCAGTCTTAAATATTTTGTTCTAGTAGTACAAAATGAACTAAGACAACTGCGAATCTACTTTCCAACCCTTTTTCCTGTTAGTTTTTCTACTTCATTCAGCCATTGTGCTATTGCCTCTCTTTAGGACATTGTTCTATCCCCACCCTACCAGGAGCCATGGGGCTTGAAGTCAGGGCCTGAGCCCTGTCCCTGAATTTTTTTGCTCAAGGAGAAGGCTCTACCAGTTTGAGCCACAGTGCCACTTCCTGTTTTCTGGTGATTAATTGGAGATAGAGTCTCACTGACTTTCTGCCCAGGCTGGCTTTGAACTGAGATCCTCAGATCTCAGCCTCCTGAGTAGTTAGGATTACAGGTGTGAGCCATGATGCTAGCACTTTTTACTTTCTTTTATTGTTTCTTTCTACATTCTATTATTATTTGTGTTTCCCATTTATTAGGGTATGAACTCTAGATTATAACTTTACTAGATTGTAAGAATACGGAATATGTAAAACTTTAAAGTATTTCAAGTATTCCATTTTCTAAGAATTTTCTATAAAACATTGAGAATGCTGCTTCTATTTCTTCATAGAGAAATGTGTGTGTGTGTGTGTGAGAGAGAGAGAGAGAGAAAGAAAGAGAAAGACAGAGAGAGAGAGAGAGGATAGTCTTGAACTCTTAGTCTTCTTCTGGAATGTCTGGATTACAGGCAGGTCTCACCATGCTCAGCTTGATAAACATATATCTTTAAGAAAAATCTACCTAGGTGTCAGTGGCTCATGCCTACAATCCTAGCTACTCAGGAGGCTAAGATCTGAGGATCTCAGTTCAAACCCAGCCTCAACAGAAAAGTCTGTGAGACTAGATTAATGGGCAAAAACACAGGCTGTAACATGACTCAAAGTGGTGTAATGCCAGCTATGAGCAACTAAGCATAGTGAATTTGAGACCCTGAATTCAAGCCCAGGTACCAGCAAAAAAAAAAAAAAGACAAAAGCTAGGCATGGTGGTGGTGCATACCCATAATCCTAGCACCTTGGAAGCTGAGGAAGGAAGACTGAAAGTTTTGAGGCCAGTCTGGGCTACACAGTGGTTTTGTTTTGTGAAGACAAAAATCAAAATGAACCTGACAGAAAAGTTGCTGTTTCTACTTACTAGGTAATGTTAGAGAGAAAAAACCTCATAACAATTTTAAACTTCCTTTATTATCAATACAGAAAGTTAAAACTAATTTGTAAGGAATTTTTTTTTTTGCTCCAAGATAATAGATTCACTTTGTTTAAAGACTAGCAGACAAATCATTGTATATATTTTATCTTCCAACTTCAGTTGTATATTGTCATTTAAGTCATTATTATTATTTTTGGGGAGGGAGGGTGGTCCAGTCGTGGGGCCTGAACTCTGGGCCTGGACGCTGTCCCTCAGCTCTTCAGCTCAAGGCTAGCACTCTACCACTTGAGCCACAGTGCCACTTCCGGCTTTTTTTTCCTTCTGCTTATGTGGTGCTAAGGAATCGAACCCAGGGCCTCATGCATGCAAAGGCAAGTGCTCTACCACTGAGCCACCTTTCCCCCCAAGTCATTATTTTTTAATGATCAGATCTATAATCTGTGCCTTTCAGAAGCTTTACAGTACTATAAGTACTATATTAGTAGAGATGTAGAAGCAAGCTTATGTCTAAGTTATTATGATGGTAACTTTTGATAACCTTTAAGAAATAATTGTTAGGCAAAATGATTTTTAAAAAATGGGAAAACATTAAATGAATAACTACTTAAAAAGAGTTTCTTAGATTTCAGCATTATATAATTTAATTTTTATCATACATGTAAGAAAAGAATTTTAAATTAACAGAAACAACATATACAACATAAAAGTAAAATTTCTCACTGAAATGTTTGAGTGCAAATAGAAGGGAAATTCACATTTATCTGATTTTTAATATTTAAATCCTTGAAAATCTTATGCTTTATTAAACAATTAGCACTGTAAGAAATACTGACAGTAATAATACACTATCAAAATACACTATCACATCGCTGTGGTTTGTATGCCTAATAACTTAAATGCATGCATTTTTCAAACTCCTGATGAACTACCTCCAATATCAATATTAAGAAATTCTTTAAATTTGTCATATAACACTAACACCAAAGCACCCCCTGTACCACGAAGGATGTTGGAGAAGGCACCACGAAAAAATGCACCAATTCCCTCATGTTGGTATATTTTCATAAAGCAGTCTAAGGTTCCTTTATATTGCCGCTGAGACTCACCACTCTGTATAAAGAAAGACAGAAACTTTTGTATTATCTTGTTATCTTTTAAGGTTGCTTTCTAGCAGCACTAAGGATAGATAACAGTAACACTACGTTGAGTTAGTGAGCGTATCTTACCTCACTTTCAGACATTGAAAGCTGACTGAATCGCAAAGGATGGCTTTCCACAGACTATGATTCATCTTTTTATCACACCACAGTTAAGCGAAAATTTAAGAGCAAAAAACATAGAGAAATAACAGTTTGATATTAGAAAGACACTTTTCAGAAAATTCTGAAAACTGGGCTTAGAGGCATGGCTCTAATGGTAGAGTACCTGCCTAGAAAGCACAAAGGATTCCAAATTAAGTACCATAAAAACAAAGAAAACACAATTTCTTATCTATATCTGTAAGATGAATAGTAATGAATAGTAATTTATAAGGAAATGAATAGTAATTTATAAGGAAATTAATTAGTATTAGAAAAGAAAATAATGGCCAACATAAACATTTTTTAAAAATATAAAACTAGGGGCTGGGAAGGTGGCTCAGTGGTAGAACACTTCCCTTGCATGCATAAGGCCCTGGGTTTGATTCCTCAGCACCACATAAGCAAAAAGAAAAAAGCCAGAAGTGGCGCTGTGGCTCAAGTGGTAGAGCACTAGCCTTGAGCTGAAGAGCTGAGGGACAGTGCCCAGGCCCAGAGTTCAGGCCCCACAACCGGACATCCCCCACCCCCCTAAATATATATGACTAATAAACAACAAAATAACCACTAACAATAAAGGAAATAGAGAATAAACAAAATAAGTATATCAAAAGTTAAAAGATGCCGGGTGCTGGTGGCTTACACCTGTAATCCTAGCAACTCAGGATGCTGAGATCTGAGGCTCACAGTTCAAGGCCAGCCTGAGCAGGAAAGTTCATTAGACTCTTAGCTCCACCAGAAAACCATTAAGTGATGCTGTGGCTCAAAGTGGTAGGTTCTAGCCTAGAGCCAAAGAGCTCAGGGACAGCACCCAGACCCCGACTTCAAGCCCCATGACCAAAATAAAATAAAATAAAAATTGAAACCCTCACACCTAAAACCTTATCTACTTAGGAGGCTGAGATCAGAGGATCATGATTCAAAGTCTGAGCAGGAAAGTTAGAGACCCTATCTCCAAAAAACCAGCAAAATGCCAGAATGGAGGTGTGGGTCAAGTGGTAGAGGGCCAGCCATGAGCAATAAAGCCAAGGCACAGGTGAGGCACTGAGATCAAGTCCCAGAACAGGAAAAGCTGTAAACCACAAACAGAAAAGAACTGCTATAACATGATAATAATTACAACTCCCCTCTCCCCTCCCTGCCAGCTAACATAAAACATTGAAGGTATCCCCTGTAAAAGCAGAAACAAAAAGATCATCAGTTACTATTTCTTTGTTATAAAACTGAATTAGAGGTCTCAATGAGTGCAGAAAATATTAAAGGTGTAACAGCTGAAAAGAGATAATCATTATTTGCCAATTAGACATTTATGCATGTAAATAATCCTCAAAGTGTGTATATATATATATATATATATATAAATATATATATATAAGTTAGCACTTCTAGTAAGAATAACAAAGTTGTAGAATATAAAAATAAAATATAAAAATGAAACAGTCTAATTATTGAATATGTCTCCTCCAAATTTATAGGTTGGAAACTAAGCCCTTAAGTACCTCAGAGTGGGACTGTATTTGGACAGTCTTTAAGGATAATTAATGTTAAATAAGATCACTAGAATGGACCCTAATATGGAGCAACAGGGAAGGACCATGAAAAGCATCAGGAGGAAGATGGCCATCTACAAACTGAGGTAGGCCCTCAGAAGAAACTAATACCCTGGTCTTAGATTTCAAGCCTTTAGAGCTGTGAGACCTGTACTTATTATAGCATCTCTAACACATTAATTTGAATCTCCAATTTTTTTTTTTTTTGGTCAGTCATAGAGCTTGAACTCTGGGCTTGGGCGCTGTCCCTCACCTCTTCAGCTCAAAGCTGGCACTCTACCACTTGAGCTATAGCACCACTTCCAGTTTTCTGGTGGTTTATTGGAGGTAGGAGTCTCACAGCCTTTCCTGCCTGGGCTGGTTTGAATCTTGATCCTCAGATCTCAGTCTCCTGAGTAGCTAGGATTACAGGCATGAACCACTGGCGCCTGGCCTGAATCTCCAATTTTTTGTGTTATCAGGTGGAAAGCAGTTGTTTATATCACATTCCATCTTTAAATACTTCCCAAAACAATGATTATTTTCTTAGTCAAAGTATAGCTGTCAAAAACTCATGATGGGCTTGGCAGGTAGCTTAGTGGTAAAGTGCTTGCATTGCATGCATGAAGCCCTGGGTTCAATTCCTTGGTACCACATACACAGAAAAAGCCAGAAGTGGCACTGTGCTTTAAGTGGTAGAGCACAAGCCTTGAGCAAAAGAAGCTCAAGGACGGTGCCAGGCCCTGAGTTCAAGCCCCAGGACTGGCAAAAAAAAAATCATGAAACTTAGGATTTTGAATATTCCCACTATAAAGATATTCTAATTTTTTTTTAATTTTTTACTTTTTGGTGCCAGCACTGGGGTTTTAACTCAAGGACCAGTGAACTCTCCCTCAGCTTTTCCACTCAAGGCTGGCATGCTAACATGTAAGCTACAGCTCCACTTCTGGCTTTTTGCTAGTTCTGCCTGGGCTGATCTGAACTGCAATCCTGAGTTCACAGCCACTTGAGTAGCTAGGATTACAAGTGTGAATCACTGGCATCATGCTTGACGTTCTAATGTTTGAAGTGACTAATATGCTATTATTCTGATTGAGTACATGTATATATGCAATGAAACATCAGACTGTGACCCATAAATACATATATCAATTAAATTATAAAAGTGTATATGTGTTAAACTAGAACTAATTATAGGAATATGTAAAAGGAACCAAGCACTGAAGGTAATCCACAAGTCAAGTAAGAGGTTATACTTCTATTTGCCCTCCTTGATTCTTCCAGGATGTTTACAGAGATAAAGCCAGAAGGCTGAGATCTGAGGATCATGGCTCAAAGTCAGCACAAGCAGAAAAGTCCATGAGACCCTTAACTCTCATTAACCACCTAAAAACTGGATGTAGAGTTGTGTCTCAAAGTGGTAGGGCGCTAACCTTGAGCAAAAACATGCCTAGGCCCTGACTTTAAGCCCCATGACCACCACCACCAACAACAACAAAAAGTAAAAACAATGATAGTAACCTAATCTCACTGGATAGTTTTGAGCACAGTATATGACACATCATAGGCACTACATTTCTATTTTAGCTTTCTGGTGTGATTATTTTCATGTGCCCTTGTAAAACATGTGAATGACTATAGTGAACTTCTCAAACTGTACTTTTCCACACTGCTATGCTTAGAATGTTCTCTTCCTGTCTAAAGATAGCTTATTTACTGCGATTTTCTAGAAGGTCACATTGGACCACCTAAAGTCTGTGGGCATCCCTCTTCTATGCATTCCTGGAACTGACACATTTCTATTAATTGCATGTCTTCAATACTAGGCTATGATTTGGGTACAGGTTCTATCTTATTAGTGTCACCAGAATGTAGCACATTAAGTATTCTGATATTTTCTGAGGAAATAACAAGTAGGGGTTATAGTTGAAATCTTTAAAATTTTGGTTTAGGGATTTATATTTAGAACACAAACAATTATAAACTTTCATCCTTGGAGTTAAAAATTGTTTGCTTTTATCAAAATAAACTATAACTAATAATTATGCCAATGGCTTGACAATGGACTTATTCTCCTTAATATTCCAGTGTAAGATATACATACTCATCCAATCTCTTTCATCCACTTCTACCCTCCAAGCATTATGTGCTTTCAGAGTAGAAGGCATTTCTGTTCTGATGCCAGAGAAGTTGCTCAGCTGGCTGATGCCATTTTAGGATGAAAAAGAATGTAACACGTATACGAAAATTTAATAGTACATATTTATTTTAGCTAAGTAAAACAAATGCTCTCTTTCAGTGAAAATCTCTCTGAAATTTCAATACATTACACATGCATATCAGAAATAGTAGAGCATTCAATTAAGTTTGCAAGTTAAATATGAAATACCTGCATCATCATACGTCTTCTAACTGTGTCAAAGGGATAAGAGAGTATTCCAGAACATGTAGTCACAATTTGAGCAATGATAAAGGAGACAAGAAATGGGGTTTCCTTTGGTTTTGGTAACAAGCCCTAGGAAAGAAAAATGTATCAAGTAACCAATTTTCTAAAATATCTTAACTTCTTAAGTCAAAAGAATTCTTATAAATGTATAAGAGGTATAATTATACGTAAAATGCAATAAAACTAGTTGGATTTAATAGTAACAGACACAATAACAAAGAAGAATGATTTATATGACTAAACTTCAAAGGTATATTTAGAAAAAAGAGCATACTTGCTATTACAAGGGATTTGTTACTAATGGCACCTAAAACTGGGAAGGTAGCAGCCACTAATCAAACCAAATCTTCTATGTCTCTTCCTTATGGAGTTGAAAAAAAATAAAAGAGAAAGAATGATAGCTATTTTCATCAGTAGTTGGTATCTGGTAATCAGCTTTTTTTTTTTTTTTTAAATTTTATTTTATTTTATTTGAGAACATACTGTACAGAGGGGTTACAATTACTCTGGTAATCAGCTTTAAAGCTCTAAGCTAGTGAAGAAACACACATTTCACAACTACCACTGGAGATAACAGGGAAAAGTAGAGATGGAGTGCACATAAAATTTTCTGTGAAGCCGGTGCCAGTGGCTCAGACCTGTAATCCTAGCTACTCAGGAGGCTGAGATCTGAGGATTGCAGATTAAAGCCAGCCCCAGCAGGAAAGCCTGTGAAACTCTTATCCCAATAAACTGCCAGAAAACCGGAAGTGGTGGTGTGGCTCAAGTGGTATAGCACTAGCCTTGAGTTGATAGTGCTAAGGGACAGCGCTCAGGTCTAGAGTTCAAGCCCCACAACCGACAAAAAAAAAAAAAAAAAAAAAATCTGTGATACTTTTTTTCTATTAACATATTTGTCTAAAAACTAAAACTAATCTTTCCAGACAACAGTAAAAATGAGATTCAATTACATCTATACTGAGGAAGGGCAGATATATATTATTATAAAAATTTCCTTAAGTTTAATCTCCTTTATTAAATAACGCTGATAACAATTTCATTATTTCTCTTTGGAAGTATTTTGCTGTAGTGACTTAGAATAAAAGGTTATTGCTTGTTGTTTATTAAATAAATTACTTAACCATTCCTAAGCTACTTATCCTCCAAATAGAATTCTTAAGCCATTCCAGAACATAAAGGGTATAAGATTTCTAAAACTAAGTAATAGTTTAAACACAGTAGCCATTATCATCATTTTTCTTTTTCTTAAAGGAAGTGCTATTAAAATCTGAAATAGAGGTGCTGGGAAGGTGGCTCAGTGGTAGAGTGCTTGCCTTGCATGCCTGAGGCCCTGGGTTTGATTCCTCAGCACCACATAAGCAAAAAGAAAAAAGCCGGAAGTGGCACTGTGGCTCAAGTGGTAGAGCGCTAGCTTTGAGCTGAAGAGCTGAGGGACAGCGCCCAGGCCTAGAGTTCAGGCCCCATGACCGGACCCAAAAAAAAAAAAAAAAAAAAAAAAAAATCTGAAATAGAGGTAAAATTCAAGAAACCCAGAGAATAAAACACAGAAACAGTATCCAGCAGATAACTAAGCCATAGTAACATTTACTTAATTAAAATTTTCAAATTTCCCACAATAATAGTAAATTGACTATTTCTATGTAAAAAATGTAATAAACTTTCTATGTAATAAAGTTAAAATAAAATAAGGAAAACGTTAGATGTCTTTAGGTGAAAGATTTTGATTAGGATATAAGCCTAATTAGGTATAATTTCCACAAGCAACATGATGTACATACAGTGAAAATTTCACAGAAGATATATATATTTTACATATACTTTATATTTATAAAGTATGTATCAATATATCTTGATACATACTTTATACACAAAGTCAGATCCACACTATATTTACATTTAATCAGGTTATGGCAATTATGCATGGGTAAATAGAATTTCTTCTCTTTGATTTTATCACCTAAAAATGTATATGAAAGGATCATAAAGACCAGGTGCCAGTGGCTCACACCTGTAACCCTAGCTACTCAGGAGGATGAGATCTGTGGATTGAGGTACAAAGCCAGCCTGGGCAGCAAAGTCTGTGAGATTCTTCTCTCCAGTGGACTACTCAGAAAAAGCCAGAAATGGCACTGTGGCTCAAGTGATAGAGCACTAGCCTTGAGCATAGAGAGGCTCAGGGATAGTGCCCAGGCCCTGAGTTTAAACCCCACAACCTACCAAAAAAAAAAAAGAGGATCATAAAGGGGGGTGCCAGTGGCTCACCCCTGTAAGTAATCCTACCTACTCAGGAAGCTGACATCTGAGGATCACAGTTCGAAGCCAGCCTGGGCAGGAAAGTCCATGAAACTATTATTTCCAAAAAACTACTCAGAAAAAGCCAGAAGTGGCACTATGGCTCAAGTGGTAGAGTGCCAGCCTTTAGCAAAAGAAACTCAGGGATAGAGTGTAGGCCCCTAGTTCAAGTCCCAGGACCAGCAAAAGAAAGAAAGAAAGAAAGAAAGAAATCATATATGCTGAATATATTACTAATTAGAACAATCAATAAAAGGAAATCATCTAATATACAGAAGTTAAAATCCTCAAGGTACCTTAACTGTGTCATAAGCTCCAAAGTAAGAGGCTCGGTACACAATAATGCCCTGAACCGAAACACCAAATCCTTGGTATAAGCCAATAATTCCATCTGATTTTGCTATTTTCATAATACAGTCACCTAAACCCTTGAACTGTCTCTCTTCAGGACCTAAAACAAAACCATTAAAAACTATAAGTAACATTATATATTAAATATACATTTTAATCAAAGTAAATCAAACACTTTAAAGATTTAAATACTGAAACTGCCAAATTGAAATCTAACATGAAGACACAAACAAGACTCTTGCATTTTTTTAGTATAATCAAGATTTCTAGTAGAATTTTACAAGAAATAAACTGAAATTAATTTATCATAAAAGCAATCTAATTCAAGCAATCTGAATTGAAACACTTCACTAAAATTGCCAGAAGTTACTACAGAAAAAAAACTGGGAAAAGGATAAGGGAAACCTGTACATTTCACTTAAGTGTAACCATAATGTAGACAAGAATAAGGTATATGGAGAGATCTAAGTGAAAAAAATGAAACCAAGTTATATGCAGGCTTTGTGTCAGGCTTTCAATGCAATGGTCTAATCCCTCTCTCTATAAGATATAAAAAAGTAGCATACTTTAGTCCCTATAATTCTAAACTTGTTGGGAATAAAATTTTTAGACTATATCTGGCAATAATGATGAAACAGCCTACTTCTATAATACATAACACAAAAAAGAAAGAATACTTATAAAAATATCATACCTTTTCCAATATCAACACCTAAACGGGTTCGGGCAAAATCCAGTGGATATACTACACATAAGGATGTTGCCCCAGCAGCTCCACCAGAAGCCAGATTTGCCAAAAACCACCTCCAGAACTGAAACGTATTAATTAAGAAAAGACTTATTAAACTATGGAATTAACTTAAAATATCCATAAACTCTTATCAAACATAAACAAAATAAAACTAGATTTACAAGGCACTTATTTTATGTGTGTATGCCGATCTTGGTGCTTGAATTCAGGAACTGGGAACTATCCGTGAGCATTTTTGCTTAAGTCTAGCACTTTATAACTTGAGCCACAGATCCACTTTTTGCATTTTTTTGTTAACTGGAGTTAAGAGCCTCATGGACTTTCTTGTCCAAACTAGCTTTGAACCTTGATCCTGAAATTTCAGCCTCCTGAGAAGCTTGTATTACAGGAGTGAGCCAGCAGTCTGGTCACAAGCTGCTTTTATAAAACAAACGTCTGATAATGCATACCATATTACCAAAGTATTTTCCTGCATATCCTCAGACCCATGTAATCTTTTTTTTTTGTAATGTTGGGAATGGAAAACAAGACCTCACATGTTAGTCAATTTCTGTTAACACTGAGATATACCCCTAATCCCTATCCTTTGTTTCCTGCTTATTTTTATCATTATCTTTCAATAGTAGTACAAAGAGGTTTCGATTCAACATGCCAATTTATGCATACGATGCCTTTTGATTAGTGTCACCATCCTATTACACTTCTTTCCTCCACCTAGCCCAAATGCTCCATCCCCTCAAGTGAGATGTAGTTTAGATGCTGACACAATAGAATTAAAAATGACGTACAAGCCCAGTGGGGCATACTTAACCTCAGCTAATGTAGAGGCAAGGGAGGAGGATTGTAATTGGAGGCTGTCCAGGTAAAAGTGCGAGAACAAAAATAAAATAAACCTGTAATTGCCAGAGGCATGCACAAGTGGTAGAGCTTGCTTGTCTGGCAACTGTGAAAAAAATGATGTATGTATGACCTTTACATTATTAGAATATTCTCAATTTGTATGTTCCTTTTCCAGTGATATTTATACCTTAGTATGTTTTGTGATGTTAGTGTCCTTTAATTTCAACTCAAGGAATCCCCTTTTGCATTTCTTTCAAGGGTGGTAAAGAATTCTCTGGGGAGGCTTTTTTCCCCCCTCCTCGTGCCAGTACTAGGGCTTGAACTCTGGGGCTGGTCACTGTTCCTCAGATTTTTTTCCCCTCAAATTTGTGTTCTACTATTTGAGCCATAGTTTCACTTCTAGATTTTTGCAGTTAATTGCAGGTAAGAATCTAAGGACTTTTTTTTTCCCCTCAGAGTTGGCTTCAAATAGCAAAATAGCAATCCTCAGATCTCAGACTCTTCAGTAGCTAGGATTACAAGCATGAGCCACCAGTGCCAGTTGTGTGTGTGTGTGTTTGTGCGTGTGCACCCATCATTATAGGACTTTTAACAGATATAGTATGAATGATTTGTTTTTTTTCTTTTAGTATTTTGAATATGCATCCCATTCCCTCTCAGCTTACAAGGTTTCTATTGAGAAGTCCATCCATATGGCTTTTTTTTTTTTTTAATTTGGGCAGTGCTAGGGTCTAAACTTAGGGCCTCATGTTTGTAAGGCAAACTTAAGTCATACCCCTACCCCATTCATAGGTTTATAAGGGCTCTTATACACACTTTTTTCTTTCTGGATGCTTTCAAGATTGTTTGGGTTTGACTTCTGACAATTTAACTATAATGTGGCTCTGAGTATTACTTTTTAAATTGATCTTGGAGTCTTCAAAGCTTTCTAATCTGATAATTAGCTCTAATCTGAAGATCCAAGATCATTTTCTTTAAAAAGCTCTATTTTCCTCCTCTTTATACTCCAGCAATTCATACCTGTGAATGTCTGGTGGTGTCTTATAAGTCTTCATGCTTTACTCACTCAATTTTTATTTTTTCTAATTGACCAATCTCAGCTGACTCATTCATTCTTTCTTCTGCAGGATCAATCAATTGTTGAAGCTATTTAGTTTTTCATTTCTGTCACCATTCTTTCTAGTTACTTGATTTCTATTTATCCTTTTTTTGGCTGGTTGTAGGGCTGGAACTAAGGGCCTGGGCTCTGTCCCTGAGCCTCTCTGTGCTAGTCTAACACTCTACCACTTGAGCCACAGTGCCACTTCTAGCTTTTTTATTGGAGAGAAGAGTATCACAGACTTTCCTGCTGGAGCTGGCTTTGAACAATGATCCTCACACCTCAGCCTCCTGAGTAGCTAGGATTATAGATGTGAGCCACTAGCATCTGACTTTGGGCCCTTTTTTGTTTTCTACTTCAGTAAGTTTCCACTTTGTTTGTGCACTATTTTCTTACTTTAGTTTCCTGTTTCCTTGCATTTTATTAAGTTTCTTTAAGATTTTTAAAATTATTTTTACACGTTTAATATCTCTATTTCTTTAGGGCAAGTTATTAGAGCTTTATTAGTTTCCTCTGGCGGTGTTGTTTGTCTAATTTTTATTTTCCATGTTGCCTTTCATTGTTTTGTGGGAACCTTTAAGTCTTTACTGATTAGTTTCATCAATACTAGTTTCAGATGGTACTGTTTCCAGTATTGTGGCATTAGATCCAAATAACGTCTGCTTCTGTGTCCTCAGTGGAGACTGCAGTTGGTATGCCTCTTACAGGATCTCTAGCAGGTGGGGATCCTATCTAGTCCTTGAGTGGACTAGACTGTCTTCAAAACCTTAATCCAAGAGCTTCTGCTATGAGAAACTGCTTTATGGTTTTTTTTTTGTTTTTTGTTTTTTTTTTGCTTTTTTTGGGGGGGTCCGGTTGTGGGGCCTGAACTCTGGGCCTGGGCGCTGTCCCTCAGCAGTTCAACTCAAGGCTAGCGTGCTACCACTTAAGCCACAGTGCCACTTCCGGCTTTTTCCTTTTTGCTTATGTGGTGCTGAGGAATTGAACCCAGGGCCTCATGCATGCAAGGCAAGTGCTCTACCACTGAGCCACCTTCCCAGCCCTGCTTTATGGTTTTAAAATGGTGGTACTTATACTACAAGTGCTGACAGAAGTGGCTTCTTCCATCTGGTTCCTGGCGGATCACTAGGTGGGTCTTTAGACAGGCTGAATGTTCATAGTCCACAGCTGGGCAGGGAAGGCTAGAATCCATCCTATCATAGTGTTGTTTCAGGATCTACAGCTCAGACCAACATCATCAGGCCTATCTCTGGGGTCACAGAAAGTTATGTTTTCTGGGAAGTCCCTTGGTGGGCAGTCCTGGTGTCAGATTGCCATCAAAGTGGGATAGAGCACATTTATCAAGCCATTTCAAGGTCTACAATGGAATGAGGTCAATGAATTACTGGAATATTTGTGTTAACATTTGTGATTTATGGTGTGCCTGGGTTTTAGGTAGGCTTTAAGTCTGACCTGTCAAGGGGACTAGATACTGAGTAGCTATGGTCAGTTACATTCTACACTTGTGCAACTGACTGAATAGGCACCAAGGTTTCAGGAAGCTCCCTGGGTTGGGAACACATCTCATGTTTTGTCATGAGTTGTTGGGAGAAGTATGAAACTCTACTAGGAAAGAGAACTAGAAGCTTGTATCTGGATTCTCCTAGACTCTTTGCTATGTGCTACTTCCCCTTTTACTGCTTGTAACTGGAATCTTTTTGTTGTAATAAACCATGATATGGCTGAGGATATAGCTTAATGGTAGAGTACTTGTGTAGCATTCTCAGTTTAATCCTTAGCACTGTAAAACAAAAGAAAGCAAACCAACAAACAAAACCTCAAAATAGCTTTAGTCACTTTCCAGTGCTGTGACAAAATACCCAACATAAACAAAAAGAGGGCAGATTTATTTTGCCTCATGGTTTCAGAGGTTTCCATTTAGGGTCCTTTGGCTAGGCTGTTTCCAGGGCCATGGTGAGGCAGAAGATCACGGCAGCATGGGAGCCACAGAGAATAACAGGAAAGAGCCATGGACAAAATATGCACTTCACAGACATACATTCAGGTCCTGGCTCCTTATAGCCCATTTAGTATGAACCTTCACCAATGGATTCATTCTCCTATCAATACACAAGCTGGAGACCAACACTTCAATACTTGAGCCTATGTGTAGGTGGAGGAGGGGAGCTTCACATTCAAAGTTTATACCATTTTTCTGAGGTTTATGGATCATTCTAATGAATCATTAAACCACAGGGTAGTTTTAGGACCCTTGACACAGAAAAGTCTGAGCCCAAACTTCCAATTATTAGAGTTGTCAGCTTAAAAAGGTGAGAATCTTTAATACCTATTTTTATAAGACAAACATTATGCTAAGCACATCAAATACAATCTCATCTAAACTTCACAATGAAATTTTGAAGTTGATGTTATTATATCTAATTATCAGATGAGGAAACTAGGAATTAGAAAAGTGACTCTCAAAAACAAACACAACTAAATGAACAATGCCAGAACTCAAATCCAAATCTAATTCTAAGTCTAAATAATTTCCTCAGTTACCTCTGGGCCCTCTACAAGATAAAAGGCAGTGAAAAGCATTCAGTAAAAACGTTAAGTGATGGAGCTGGGAAAATGGCTCAGTGGTAGAGCACTAGCCTTGAGCTGAAGAGCTGAGGGACAGCGCCTAGGCCCAGAGTTCAGGCCCACAACTGACAACAATAACAACAAATATTTTAAGTGAAATAAATGTATGAAAAAAGGAAATGAGTATAAAAAGGAAATTAAAGGACACAAAGAAATGTTCCACAGTTTTTATTTTGTGTGTGTGTGTTCTGATACTGGGCTTGAACTCAGGACCTTGTACTCTTGCTTGGCTTTTTTCAAGTTGCTGAAATTGTTGGTTTTTTTTTTTTTTTGGTTGCTGTTCTTGTTGTCTTGGTCGGTCCTGGGGCTTGAACTCTGGGCCTGGGTGTTGCTTGTTTGTTTTTTTGCTTGAGTTTGGTGCTCTACTATTTGAGCCACGCCTCTAGGTCTAGCTTTTTGCTGGTTAATTGGAGATAAGCGTCTCACAGATTTTTCTGCCTGTGCTGACCTCAAACTGCAATCCTCAGATCTCAGTCTTCTGAGTAGCTAGGATTACAACATGAGCCACCAGCACCCCAGTCAGCAGTTGCTTTTTTGTTGTTGTTGTTGGTTGTGGGGCTTGAACTCTGAGCCTGAGCTTCAAAGCAAGGCAAGCACTCTACCACTCGAGTCACAACACAACTTCTGTTTTTTTCCTGGTTATTAATTGGAGATAAAGAGTCTCTTGGACTTTCCTGCCCGGGCTGGCTTTGAACTGGGATCCTCAGATCTCAGCCTCCGGAGTAGCTAGGATTACACGCGTGAGCCACTGGTGCTCAGTTGCTTTTTTTTTTGTTTTTTTTTGTCAGTGGTGGGTGGTTCTTGAACTCTGGGCCTGGGCACTTCCCTGAGCTCTTCAGCTCAAGGCTAGCACTCTACCACTTGAGATACAGCACCACTTCTAGTTTTCTGGTGGTTTATTGGAGATAAGAGTCTCATGGACTTTCCTGCCCAGGCTGGCTTTGAGCTGCAATCCTCAGCCTCCTGAGTAGCTAGGATTACAGGCATGAGACTGGCGCCCAGCAGCAATTATTTTTTAATTATCTGCTCCAATAGCCTGGTTGAGGTAGGGATGAGGAACAACAAGATGAAGAGAAAGAGTTAATAGAGGGAGAGAACAGAGATTTTGTAAGGGTGAGGGGAAGACCCTGGAAATGATGTAATTACAATGTATTGGACACATAAAAACAAATAGGAATCAGGACAAATAATGTGTAATTTATATACCTTGAAAAATAAAAAGCACTTTCAATTTTTAAAAAACCCAGAATTTTCTACCTTAAATGTATCATTTTCCTGTTGATGATTTGGTCTTCCTACACATTTCAATTGCAGCTAAACAGATACTGACTTACAAAGAAAAAAAATTAGTACTTTAGGAAATAAATTACCTTAGTGATGGGAAATATGTACTTCCTGTTTTTAATGCTTAAGAAAATCAGTAATTATAAGCTGAAAATTACATTTAATAGTTAGAAAACTGCCTTGAGACAAAAAGATTTCTCTATTATTAAAGATGTGAGAGATTCAGTGAAACTTGTTAAAGCTAATAGAATTCATTTGATATTTTTTTGTAACTGAATATATAAATTTGTGAAGTTAATATTCAGTTTTATTATTTCCACCACCATTAGAATACTTCCTCCACAAATAAAACATCACAAGACAAATTCAACGATTTCTTACAAAATTTTAGAGAAACTGAAATATAGATACCTGTTTTTCTTTATTAACTCCCGACATGAAAAGCTGTTTGTATTTGTCCTTGAAAGCAAAATTTAGAGCTTGTGTTGGAAAATACCTGATAACATTTGCCAAATTGCCACGCCAATAACTGAAGAAACCTACAGAGGTAAACATATATGAATATAAACCTATAATGCATTATTATTAAAGAATTTCTGGTTTTAACAAATTTGATTTTGCATTTTATAAGCATACTCTTCCCATAAGGAAAAGTTTACTACTAACTCTAAACAGCCTGTTTCAATTTTGTTAATTTCAAATAAAGGGTTTTGGATAAGTAAATGCCTATAGAAAGCATTATCGGCTGAATTCAGAGATCTTTAGTAGTAGAAAAGCAAAGCCCATTAGCATTTCTCAAAGTCTAGCAATCTTTAACTTCATCTTCAGCCCGACATCAGGTTTACACCTGTATTCCTACTTAGAAGGCTGAGATCCGAGGATCACAGTTCTAAGTCTGCTCGGGCAGGAAAGTCCACAAGACTTTACCTCCAATTAATCACCAAAAAGCTGAAGTAGAGATGTGGCTCAAATGACAGAATGCAAGTTTTGAGCAATGAAGCTCAGGGACTGTACCCAGGACCTGAGTTTAAACCCCAGGAATGGCGCTCGCTTCCCCCGCCCTCCTCTGTGTATCTCACCTTCAGATTTTCATATACAATTCCTGTGATGATAAAGCCATTACAAGCAGGTTAGAAAGAACACATATATCCATTTATTGTTCTGTACGTATACCCATAAGAATGAGAAAGGCATAAAAGAAGCCTAAGTGCTCTTGTCTTTATGTTCTGAAGCCATTTTGAATGAGAGCTGGAATTTAGGAAAAGAGATCCTTTTCAATTAAAGAAAACCTCTATAGGGCTGGGAAGGTGGCTCAGTGGTAGAGCGCTTGCCTTGCATGCCTGAGGCCCTGGGTTCGATTCCTCAGCACCACATAAGCAAAAAGAAAAAAGCCAGAAGTGGCGCTGTGGCTCAAGTGGTAGAGCGCTAGCCTTGAGCTGAAGAGCTGAGGGACAGCGCCCAGGCCCAGAGTTCAGCCACTCATCAAAAAAAAAAGAAAAAGAAAAAAGAAAAACTCTAGAGGTCTTAGTGAGAGACTAATATTTTGTTGTTGATGCTAGGGATTGAATTTAGGGATTTCTTCATTTCATGCTAGACATGTGCTCTATCACTGAAGTCATGGTACTAGCCCTTGTTTTTTTTTTTTGCAGTTGTTTGGTTTTTAGGTACTAGAGTTTGAATTGAGGACCTTATGCTTTGTAGGCAGGTGCTCCACTATTTCATTCTCCCAGATATGTTACTTTTTTTTTTTTTTTTTTTAAATACTGCCCAGATATTTTGCCTGGAGTCAATCTTGGACCACAGTCTTCCTAACTTACCTTGCACAGCTAGCATTATAAAAGAGTACCACTATACTCTGCTTATTTGTTGAGATATTGCCATGCTAACTTCCCCTTGTCTAACCTCCAATTGTGGTTCTTCTAATCACTACCAAAATGAGAAGTTGAGCTTATAAACGTGAGCCATCATACTGGCTGCAATTTTTTTTCTGGCACGGGAATTTGAATTCATGGCATTAAGCTTATGAGGCTTGTTTGATCAACTCACACGCTAGCACTTGAACCACACCTCCAGACTAGCATGAAGGTGGTCTCTCTCCCCATTTTCTCTTCTTAAACAATCTCCATGGGTTTTACTGTTTGGGGGGGGGGGACGGCTATATTTTTCCTCACTCATCCTCCTTTTTTTTTGAGATAGGGTCCTGCTTACTTTGCTCTGGTTTTCCAGCATGGCTGGAAATTTGTTTCCCTGACTCCTCCTCCAGAGTAGTTGGGATCACACCACACTTGCTGAAAGAAACCATTTTTCAGGGGTGCTACTGGGGTTTGAATTTATGGCCTCATGCTTGCTAAGTAGGTGTTTAGCTACATACCCAGTCTTCTTTTTCTTTTTTTTTTAGTTATTTTTCAGGTAGTTTCTCATGTTATTGCCTGAGGCTGGCCCTAGACTATCATCCTCCTACCTATGGCTTTCTGTTAGCTTGGACAACAAATATGTGCCATCATACTCATTTTATTGAGATGATGTTTCACTGATTTCTTTGTCTGGGCTGGCCTGTACCATCCCAATCTCCACCTTCTAAATAGCTGAAATTATATGCATGAGGCACTGCATCTTAACATGAAGGAAACTTTTGATATCAATAGTCTTCTCATCTCAATTCTCCATGACCGATGAACTCCCATAATTAATAATACACATCTATGTATGTAACTCTTGAAATTCATAGTTGTCATTATAATATGGAGCTTCCCTAGAATCCTGGTTATTGTTATTGGATGGCAAATGATCAAATAGTTTGTGATAATCTAAATAGGATACTTCTAGTATGAGTTTGAAAAAAATGCAAGTCAGTCTTTTACAAATTAAGGATTCAGGGCTGGGAAGGTGGCTCAGTGGTAGAATGCTTGCCTTGCATGCATGAGGCCCTGGGTTCGATTCCTCAGCACCACATAAGAAAAAAGCCGGAAGTGGCGCTGTGGCTCAAGTGGTAGAGCACTAGCCTTGAGCTGAAGAGATGAGGGACAGCGCCCAGGCCTAGAGTTCAGGCCCCACGACCGAACCCCAAAAAAAAAAAAAAAACCAAAAAACAAATTAAGGATTCAATAGAAAGTAATAAATTTATAAAGTTACGTATGCCCAGATAGTTCAGAAGTAAATCTGAGTTAGGTGCTAGGCTTAGATAACCACAAACATGCTTTTCCAGTGGATGGTAACACTGTGTACAGGACATGTACCATTCCTCACCCTTACACTTTGTATCACTTAAGTTTAGGGTTATATCCCTCTGTACTAAGTAAGTCCCTATGAGTTTCCAAAATGCTTCTAGGTGGCAATATCCACCATGTTGTGAGTTACTGATTCCTTAGCATAGTCTATGTCACACTGATTTTTAAAATGAGTTGTCTGTAATGAAAAACATCTTAAAATTTTGCTTCTGAGCTGGGCACCAGTGGCTCACGCCTGTAATCCTAGCTACTCAGGAGGCTGAGATCTGAGGATAGGGGTTCAAAGCCAGCCCAGGCAGGAAAGTCGGTGAAAATCATATCTCCAATAAACCTCTAGAAAACCGGAAGTGGCGCTGTGGCTCAAGCAGTAGAGCGCTAGCCTTGAGTTGAAGAGCAGAGGGATAGTGCCCAAGCCCAGAGTTCAAGCCCCATGACCGACAAAAAAAAAAAAAAAAATTGCTTCTAATCATCACATCTTGGAGGATAAATAAGTAGTCATCAGGATAGTATTTAAAATTAACTCTAGGTAGGTGCTGGTTGCTCACACTAGTCATCTTAGCTCAGAGATCTAAGGATCTCCGTTCAAAACCAGCTTAGGCAGGAAAGTCCTTGAGACTCTCATCTCCAGTTAACTACCAACACTTTGGAAGTGAAACTGTGGCTCAAGTGGTAGACTGTTATCTTTGAGCAAAAAAGCTGAGACAACAACAACAAAACACTAAAGTTACAAGTTAGAATTGAACATGCTTTAGCTTAAGTGTTTAATTTTTTTTTTTTTTTTGGTCCAGTCGTGGGGCCTGAACTCTGGGCCTGGGCGCTGTCCCTCAGCTCTTCAGCTCAAGGCTAGCGCTCTACCACTTGAGCCACAGCGCCACTTCCAGCTTTTTTCTTTTTTCTTATGTGGTGCTGAGGAATCAAACCCAGGGCCTCAGGCATGCAAGGCAAGCGCTCTACCACTGAGCCACCTTCCCAGCCCAAGTGTTTAATTTTTTAAAACACCACAAAAACCTTCTAAATATTTAAAATACAAAATAAACCAGCACTGGTCAACACAATGTGGCCAGAATATTTGCCTAAATATTTAAAGCAGAGGTGCTAACAATAAAAAGGCCTAGACTTATCTGGCAGGGTCTTAAATACAACTCAGGAGAGAGGCATATGCCTTTCATGTACAATCCCTGGAGAGAATGGGAAATTTTAATAAAATGAATGAGAATGGGGAGATGTAAACCACTTATTACAGAAGATGTGAGCTTAGCTCCCACATGAGCATTCTTTTTATCTTATTTTTAACAGACCTTGCTATAAAGCCCATGTTGGCCATGAACTTGTAATCTTCCTGCTTCCCTCTCAGATGGAAGTTTTAAATACAGTTAGATGCTTTTAAAATTTCACTGGAGGGCAGGGGATGTGGCTTAGTGGTAGAATGCTTGCCTAGCATGCATGAGGCCCTGGGTTCGATTCCTTGGTACCACATACACAATAAATAAATAAAAGAAAGGGGAAAATAACCATTAAAGTTATTTAAAAAAAATTTCACTGGAGGCTAGGAATGTGGCTTAATGGTAGAATGCTTGTCTAGCATGCATGAGGCTCTGGGTCTGATTCCTTGCTACCATTTAAAATTAAATTTTTTAAAAAGAAAGCATTTGTTAAAAAAAAAATTTCACTGGAGGCCAGGCACGGTGTCTCACGCCTATCATCCTGGCTACTCAGGAGGCTGAGATCTGAGGATCGAGGTTCAAAGCCAGCCTGGACAGGAAGGTCCGTGAGACTTTTCTCTCCCATGAACCACTCAGACAACCGGAAGTGGTGCTGTGGCTCAAGTGGCAGAGCGCTGGCCTTGAGCTGAAGAGCTGAGGGACAGCGCCCAGGCCCAGAGTTCAAGCCCCACGACTGACCAAAAAAAAAAAAAAATCAATGGAGTCCATATACGTCAGAGCTTTCCTACAACCCTAAGGACAAAAGTGTGGTTTTGTTTTTGAAGTTTTCTTTTAGAGGCAGGCTAATGTCATGTGGCCTGGCTGGCCGCCTGCTCAGCCTCCGGGACTCTGCATGGGGAGCACCAGACCCGAGACCTAGCAGTAAAGTAGAGAGCGGGGTCTATTTCGTGTAAAGATAGAATAGGTCCAGTGTCTTTCTTTAACCCACTCAGTGGAACCCAAGTGTAAGTGTGGCTAGGATTTCTGATGAGCCTATCACCTTAGGTAGCGTAAAAAAGCCGTTTGTTTCAGCAGTGTTCCACAACACACTTCTTCAAATCATTTCAGTCTTCGGGAAAAACAAATCCATGACGAATACATTGAAGAAAGAAAAGGGCCTGCTGCCAAAAGAGAGTTGGTAATTCGAATCTTAGCTTGCACACCTCGGTGGCCCGCGCTCCACCTTGGCTGGGCGGAGGGAAGGCCGGCCAGCTCTCAGCCTGGCCAGGGGCCGTGGGAGGGCCCCGCCGTGGCCCGCCGCGCCGTGGCCCTCCCAGGCAGATGCAAGCATCTCCTCACCCGCGGGAGGGAGAGGTGCGGGAGCGGCGGCATTTAAGGCCTTCTTGGCCAGACCGAGGCAACCGTCTGCGTGGCCGGCACGGCACTGGGGGTCCCGGCCGGCGGGGGCCATAGGGAGGGAGCCGGGGGACCCGGCCGGCGGGGGCCATAGGGGGGGAGCCGGGGGACCCGGCCGGCGGGGGCCATGGGGGAAGCCGGGGAACCCGGGGGAGAGCCGGGGGACCCGGCCGGCGGGGTGGGGGGGAAGCCGGGGGACCCGGCCGGCGGGGTGGGGGGGAAGCCGGGGGACCCGGCCGGCGGGGTGGGGGGGAAGCCGGGGGACCCGGCCGGCGGGGTGGGGGGGAAGCCGGGGGACCCGGCCGGCGGGGGTGGGGGGGAAGCCGGGGGACCCGGCCGGCGGGGTGGGGGGGAAGCCGGGGGACCCGGCCGGCGGGGTGGGGGGGGCCGGGGGACCCGGCCGGCGGGGGGGGGGGGAAGCCGGGGGACCCGGCCGCGGGGTTGGGGGGGGCCGGGGGACCCGGCCTGCGGGGGCCGTGTGTGTGTGGGGGAAGCCGGGGGACCCGGCCGCGGGGTTGGGGGGGCCGGGGGACCTGGCCGCGGGGTTGGGGGGGCCGGGGGACCCGGCCGGCGGGGGCCGTGTGGGGGGAGGGAGCCGGGGGACCCGGGGGGGGGGGGAGCCGGGGGACCCGGCCGGCGCGGCCTGCAGTACGCACCCTGCTCGCGCGGAATCCGCACCAGGCAGTCCACCATGCCCTTGTACCGCGCCTCGGGGCTGATCTGCTTGGACGACGCCTGCACCTGCAGCAGCAGCTTCACCCGCTCGATGGGCGCCACCGCCGTCTTGGACACGGCCGCCGCCACACCGCCGGCCAGCAGATCCTTCCCGAAGGACACGGGGTCAAACAGCTTCTCCCCCTTTTCTGGCTTCTTCTTCCCGGACTCGCGCTGCATGGTGGAAGGAGGCGTCAGAACCGGCAGTCGCAGGGGCCGGGAGAGAAAACCGCTGCAGCTTGGTCCTGGCGGGAAAGTGGCGCTGAGGACGCCGGGAGATCTGCGCGCCGGCGGCGACTCCCACAGAGCTGCGCAGGCGCGTCTAACGGCCGCCGGCCCGACACAACACGTGACTCCTGACACCCGGCCACGCGGCGCGAGGTGCCTGAGAGGCGCCGCGGCGTCTCCACGTCGAGGGGCCTGGAGCCTCCACCTCGGGCGGCCCGGTCCTCCTGTGGGGACGCGGCCGGGCCCCGGGCCCGTTCCTACGGGGACGCGGCCAGGCCGGCGGGGCCCGGGTCCTCTCCTGCGGGGACGCGGCCAGGCCGGCGGGGCCCGGGCCCTCTCCTGCGGGGACGCGGCCAGGCCGGCGGGGCCCGGGCCCTCTCCTGCGGGGACGCGGCCAGGCCGGCGGGGCCCGGGCCCTCTCCTCCTGCGGGGACGCGGCCAGGCCGGCGGGGCCCGGGCCCTCTCCTGCGGGGACGCGGCCAGGCCGGCAGGGCCTGGGCCCTCTCCTCCTGCGGGGACGCGGCCAGTTTGTCGGGGCCCAGGCCCTCTCCTGCGGGGACGCGGCCAGGCCGGCGGGGCCCGGGTCCTCTCCTGCTCCTGCGGGGACGCGGCCAGGCCAGCAGGGACCCGGGCCCTCTCCTGCGGGGACGCGGCCAGGCCGGCGGGGCCTGGGCCCTCTCCTCCTGCGGGGACGCGGCCAGGCTCCAGGTCCTCTCCTGCGGGGACGCGACCGGGCTCCAGGTCCTCTCCTGCGGGGACGCGACCAGGCTCCAGGTCCTCTCCTGCGGGGACGCGACCAGGCTCCAGGTCCTCTCCTGCGGGGACGCGGCCAGGACGGCGGGGCCGGGCTCTCTCCTGCGGGGGACGCGGCTGGGCTCCAGGTCCTCTCCTGCGGGGACGCGGCCAGGCCCCGGGCTGGGCCCTCCTGCTGGGAAGGCGTCTGGAGGCGGTGGGCTTTGACTGGAAGGTAATTTAGCAGTGGAAACGTGCAGAGCAATGAACCCTCAAATTGAGTTTTAGTTTTTACCATTACCAGTCCCCCAGAACCATTATCTCTTAGAAATCAGGTTAGCATGGATCATTTTTCCAATTAATTTCTCATATTTAGTTGCTCCTCCCAGAGGATACTCGAAATATTCCTTTTCTGTTTTAATTAAATTGGTTTTTCTATCCTGAGCAATGGTTTTAACCAATATTGCACAAAGGGGATAGGAGAATGGTGGTGTTAGAGTTTTAAGTTGATGCTGTAGGTTGGTGTTAAACATTAAACGGTAAGGAGAGGTGAAACCTGTAGTCATTAAACTCGCCAGGCAATTCTAATGTATAGGCTATTAGGACCAATGACCGAAGAATAATTCACAAACTCCTCTCGTCACAGGACTCCTTTCCGCTATTAACATTACTGAAGTTGCCTAGTGGGGTTGGCGCACAGCTCTAATCCTAAGTACTCGGGAAAATGAGATCAAAAGGATCAGCTATGACAGAAAAATCCAGGAAGTTCCATCTCTAAAATAACCAGCAAAAAGCAAGGCTGGAGATGTGGTCAATTAGTAGACCACAAGCCAAATAGACATGAAGCCCTGAATTTAAACCCTATTACCCAAAAGAAAAAATAAAAGTACTGAGGTCTACAAAAAACTTGTTTTGTAAAATATGCTGACACATGCAATATCAAAGATTTAAAAAAAAATACATTTATCAACATTGGAAAAAAAAATTTAAACTCAAAAAAGTGACAAGAACAGCAGTGTGTGTGTGTGTGTGTGTGCGCCTTGAACCAAGGGCATGAGTAATGTCCCTGAGCTTTTGCTCAAGCCTAGGGCTCTGCCACTTGAGCCACAGCTCTACTTTTGGCTTTTTTTTGGTAGTTTATTAGAAATAAGAGTGTCACAGATTTTTCTGCCTAGGCTGGCTTCTAATTATGACCCTAATATCTCAGCCTCAGATTTACAGGCCTGAGCTGCCACCCGCTCTGGCTAATACCAGCTTTTTTTTTTTTTGGTCTGTTGTAGGTCTTCAACTGGGCCTGAGTGCTGTCCCTTAGCTCTTCAGCTCAAGGCTAGCGCTCTACCCTTGAGCCACAGCACCACTTCCGGTTATTGGAGGTAAGAGTTTCACAGACTGTCCTGCTGGGGCTGGCTTTGAACCTCGATCCTCAGACCTCAGCCTCCTGAGTAGCTAGGATTACAGGTGTGAGCCACTGGTGCCCGGCTCTTTTTTTTAGGTCATTGGGTTTGAACTCTGGGCCTGGGCACTGTCCCTCAGGTCTTCAGCTCAAGGTGAGTGCTCTACCACTTAAGCCATAGCGCCATTTCACTTTTCTGGTGGTTAGTTGGAGACAAGAGTCTCACTGATTTTCCTGCCCAGGCTGGCTTTGAAACACAATCCTCAGATCTCAGCCTCCAAGTAGCTAGGATTACAGGTGTGAGACATCAGCTCCCGGCTTTATATCAGCAATTTTTAATGCCTGGCTTGAAAGACAGTTGGATTAAATAGTACTGCTTTTGTGCATAATCCCATTATACATGCAACAATGAAAAACTCCACTGTAGAGTCAGGATAAACAAAATGAAAGTTCTGTAAGTCTTAGTATAATTATGAAAATAATTGTAACCTCATAAAGTCTCTGAAGAGTCTCAGTGACAGGAATGGATATACAGTATTTTGGGAACTTGCTTGGAGGCTATCAGTTTCAAGTTTTGTTTTGTGAAGAATACTCATAGATGTATATTTACCCTGCACACGTACATTTTCTACTTCACTTTTCTCATTTACTGTAACCTGGAATCCCTCTATGGTAGCATAAAATATATCCTGAGTTTTTATTTTAATTTTAGTCAGTGTGGGACTTGAACTCAGGGCCTGGGCACTGTCTCTGAACTTTGTTGTTCAAGACTAGCACTCTACCATTTGGAGCCACAGTTCCACTTCCAGTTTTTAAGTTAATTGGTGATTAACCTGGGCTTGATTCAAATCACAACCTTCAGATCTGAGCCTCCTGAGTAGGACTTCAGGCTTTGTAATGACCTGTGAGCAAGAATATCCATAGAGGCACAGTTAAAGGTGGCAAAGGAGTTTAAATAAGTTGGTCTGCAATGGTCCTGTCCTGGGTTACCTCAGAACTAGGAGCAGCTGCAACCTCCAAGGGGCAATTTTTTCCCCCTTTTTTCCCCTTCCCACAGGCCTCTCTGCTCTCCTCAGCCCTTTCCGCTTCTCCATAGGCCTCTCCACAGATCTCTTCAAGGGCCTCTATGCTCTTCACAGGCCTTTCTGCTGGCTTGGGCTTCCCTCAGGCCTCTCTGCCAGCTGGGGCTCTCCTCAGTCTGAGAAGCCAGGTACTGCTCCCCTCCAGCAGGCGTGTCTCTTGCGGCCTCTTACAGCCTGTCTCCTTCTCTATCTCCCTCCTCTCCAGAACATCCAGCCTATGTATATTGGATGCCCTGCACCCCCTTCTCTAGGTTTCACAGCTTGAGACATCAGTTCCTGTCTAGTCAGAGGTCTGTCTTGGGCTTGAACTCAGAGCTTGGGCACTGTCCCTGAGCTTTACACTCAAAGCTAGCCACCTTGAGCTACCGTGCCACTTGTAGTTTTCTGGTGGTTAACTGGAGATAAGGATCTTATGGACTTTGCTGCCCAGGCTGACTTTGAACCTCGATCCTCAGATCTCACCTTCCAGAGTAGCTAGGATTATAAGTGTGAACCACTGGCACTCGGCCCAGAATTCTTTTCTTTTTTCTTTTTTTATTATCTTTAAGCAGTTGTACAAAGAAGTTCCCATTTTACAAAACAGTATATGAGTACAAAGTGTCTGATAACATTGTCACCCATCTCTGCTAACCCATCCCTTCTTTTTTTTATTGAGATTTGGTGATTACATAAATTTCACATATTTCACAGTATCGTGGAATAGTGATACTTAAAGTCACAAACACATTTTAACCTTCACAAGGCAAATAGTCATTGTCATGGTCTACACAGTTTATGAATTCTATGAGCTTTGACAATGCAAGTTATTTTTTCCACATCAGGTGATGTTTACATTTCTTTCCTTTTGCTTAGTGTAGGCTGTTCCCACTTATTCTGTTCCTCCTCCTGGCTTCCCTCCATTGCATGCATATATCTACCATATATATGGTCAAGAACATGGAGTCATTTAGCAATGACATGACAAAATGGGTGGCTGTCCTTTGTTTTTTTAGTCCTGTTAGTCATATCTCCTTGTATTTTGGCTTTAGCATCCACATATCGGGGAGACTATGTGCCATTTGTCTCTGTTCTTGGCTTACTCATCAGTAGTGGGGCATTTGGGTTGTTTCCAAATCTTGGCCATTGTGAACAGTGCTGCAATAAACATGGAGGTGCATGTCTCTCTGTGTACTGGTTCCTGTTGTTCAGGGTAGATGCCTAGGAGTGCTATGGCTGGGTTCTAGGGGAGGTCTATATTTAGCTTTCTGAGGTACCTTCATACTGTTCTCCAAAGTGGTTGTATTAGTATACAGTCCCACCAGCAATACAGCATTTGTTGGCAGCCCAGAATTTAAAAAAAATTTTTTTGTCAGTCATGGGGCTTGAACTCAGCGTCTAGGCACTGTCCCTGAGCACTTTTGCTCAAGGATAGCATTCTACCACTTAGAGCCATGGGCACCACTTTGGTTTTTTGGTGGCTACCTGGAGATGTCTCACAGGAACTTTTCAGCCCAGGCTGGCTTTGAACCATGATCCTAATATCTCAGCCTCCTGAGGAGGATTACAGGCTTGAGACACATAGTTCCTGGTCAGAGGGTTTTGTTTTTGTTTGAACAGCATCCCTGACTTTTTTGCTCAAGACCAGGGTTATATCACTTTGAGCCATACTGCCACTTCCGCGTTTCTGGGGGTTAATTGGAGGTAAGAATTTCATGTACTTTCCTGCCTGGGCTGGCTTTGAACCTCAGTCCTCAGATCTCAGCCTCCTGAGTAGCTAGGATCATAGGTGTGAGCCCCCAGCACCCAGCCCAGAGTTTATTTTTAAATCTTGTTTTTAGTAAATAGTTTCAATAGATCTCTTAGTATGACCAGGTATGCCCTGAACAGTCTTGTAACACATCTATTATAAGGTAAATTTTTGGCTTTTATGAACTTCAGATTCATTTTATCTTTAGCATCTTGTTTTTTAGCCATTCTAATATTCCCAGTAAAGTGCCATTTGGGTCGGGAATCTTGTTGATATTTTTATTACTTTGCATAAAGCCAGTTGACAAATCAGCTTGGTACAGTATATTTGGACCCGCTCCTTTTTCATTATTCCAAGATTAATACAAATTAGTTTTACACTAATTTTCAAATATGCAGCCACTGGAAAACTTACTTTCAATGCACTGTCCCTAAAACCCATGGTGAAGTGGATCACAAATTCTAGTATAAACTTTTTATTTGCAAACATCTTGAAAAACCAAATGCTTACATCTCCTTTAAAGAAATTCAAAGTGTTAACAAACACATAAGGAAAAATTTAAGGGGGAAATTACTTGAATCATACTTTAGGCAATTGTCTTTTTAAAGTGCCATGAGGACTCCATTTACGGTTAAGGGACATAAAGTGTTCTGCTGCTCACCAGGGCAACTTTCTCATCCCCACTGCCACCATTACATTTGACTTGATAGCTGTTAACTATTGTAGCTTATCTCTTTATAATACTAAGCTTATAATATGCATGCATTGATATCAGACAGGCCAAAGTGAAAGTACTTATTAGGGATACAGCTTTTTAATGGAAAGGGATCTAAACCAAATCCAGTAACTTGGAGTTAAAAGCGTTTATTTTGCTGCATTACATTATTAGGTCTTACTTGGTAAAAGAAAAAAATTTCTAGCAATTCATGTTGATATTAAAAATACACAGTCTCAGGATCTTTATACTACTCATGTCTCCTTAGAAATCATTATTAAATGTCTTCAGGTTTGAGGTCACTTCAACTTTTTGGCATCCTGTTTGCCAACTTCATATTCTGTTTTTCTTGCTACCCTACTTTTTTCTCTTAACATTTAGCATTCTATTAAAATTACCTGTCTTACTTATGGCTGCCTGTGCCATTGAAACATAACTCCCTAAAGGCAGGGATCCTTAGTTCTTTGCTATGTTTTTAGCATCCAGCAGGGTACAAACTGTAAGAGGAAGCCAGGCGCTGGTGGCTCACGCCTGTAATCCTAGCTATTTAGGAGGTTGAACTATGAGGATTGAGGTTCAAAGCCAACCCGGGCAGGAAAGTCCATGAGACTCTTATCTCCAATTAACCATTAGAAAACCAGAAGTGGTGCTGTGGCTCAAGCGGTAGAGTGCTCACCTTGATATGAAAAACTGAGGGGCAGTGCCCAGGCCCAGAGTTCAAGCCCCACGCCACGACCAACCCCCCCAAAAAGTGTCAGAGGGTAGAAATTCAGTAAACATGTTAGAGAATGCATGAAAAGGCAGTGCAACAGCAAACTTCCAAAGGACTTTTACTTAAAACTACCAACAGACTATAAAAAAATATCCTTAACTGTATAGAATATAGAAATACATCTCTACAAAATTATTTCATACAGGGGCTGGGAAGGTGGCTCAGTGGTAGAGTGTTTGCTTTGCATGCATAAGGCCCTGGGTTTGATTCCTCAGCACCACAAAAGCAGAAAAAGCTGGAAGTGGCACTTTGGCTCAAGTAGTAGGGTGCTAGGCTTAAGCTGAAGAGCTGAAGCAGCTGAAGAGCTGCTCAGGCCCAGAGTTCAGGCCCCATGACCGACAAAAAAAAAAACAAAAAACAAAATTATTTCATACAAGGTAGTATATAGGTTAAAGTTTTAATAGCACTTAGTATGTTTTAAAATTCTCAAATATAAATTATTGTTCTCCATCTATGTAATGATGAACATATTTTTTTGTAAGTTTGATCCCAACATGTACAGTAGCAGGTGTGATTTGCTTGACTCCTATGGTTTTCATCCGATGGATATTTAATAATAGTAGATGATAATCACAGTGTACACTTAAAAGTACTTGCCAGTCACTATGGCAAGAGGACATTCAATACATATTGCTCAAAGCAGACAAACCTAATGTATTTAATAAAATTTCCCATTTGTACAATATCTATATATCTATAGATATATATATAGTCAGTCATGGAGCTTGAACTCTGGGGTTGGGCACTAGTCCTCAGATCTTCAGCTCAAGGAGGGCGCTTTACTGCTTGAGCTACAGTGCCACTTCCGGTTTTCTAGTGGTTTATTGGCGATAAGAGTCTCATGGACTTTCCTTCCTGGGCTGGCTTTGAACTGCAATCCTCAGAACTCAGCCTTCTGAGTAGCTAGGATTACAGGCATGAGCCACTGGCGCCCGGCTGTACCAGAAATATTTTTAAAGTAGGTACTACACAGTTACTAGACATAGTTCTCTGAATTGACAAAACCTAAGAAAAGCAAAAAATAAGAAAATAAAAGACAAAAGGAGTGGAAAAAAAAAGGAAAAAGAGAAAAACAAGTTTGAGAGTCGAAATGTATTTCCTTGGGATTAAGAAAAAAATTTTTTTTGTCCATAATGGGGTTTGAACTCTGGTTTTGGATGTTGTCCCTCAAGTCAAAGCCACAGCGCCAATTCTGGTTTTCTGGTGGTTAACTGGAGATAAGAGTTCCACTGACAATCCTGCCTGGGCTGGCTTTGAACCGAGATCCTCAGATCTTAGCCTTCTAAATAACTAGGATTACAGGCGTGAGCCACTGGCACGCAGCTAAGACAGCAGTAAAAACAACTCTTAGTGGGTGCTGATGGTTTAAACATTAATACTATCTATTCAGGAGGCTGAGATCAAAGCCAAAAGTGGAGCTGTGGCTGACATGATAGAGTACCATCCCAGGTCTTCAGTTCAAGCTGTAGTACCAGCACAACAAAAGAAAATAAGTTATTTTCAAAAGAGTGATAGTTAGGCTGGAGGCATGGCTCAGTGTTGAGAGAGCTGCCTAGCAAGCCTGAGGTCTTGATTTCAAACCCTACTACTGCAAAACTAAAGAGTAGAGGTATACAGTAATCTATTAATATTATCATATTAACTACTTAAAATATTTCTAGTACCAATAGAAAAGACAAACCAATTTACTAGGTTTGTCTGCTTTGACATTCTGTGTTGTATATGTTCTCTCTACAAGGTAACTGGCACATCTTAAGTATAAAATAGATATTACTACCATTAATTATTTTTATTTTTGCACTGGTACTACAGCTTGAACTCAGGGCCTGGGTGCTGTCCCTTAGCTTTTCACTCAAGGCACTGCTCTATGTCTGGCTTTTTGTTGGCTAATTGGAGATGGACTTTTCTGCCCAGGCTAGTTTCCAACATAGACCCTCAGATCTCAGCCTCCTGATTAGCTAAGATTACAGATGTTAGCCAGTGGTGCCTGGCCCATTAATTATTTTTAAATACCAGTGGCTGAAAACCAGGGGAGACAGCTATTAAGTAGGAAGAAAACATTAACAGGATGCTAACAAATCCAACTTGTGACTGTTTCTACCAAAGCATATGTCTAGGGTATCTGCAGTATCACTTTGCTTCCCTTAATTTAATGAAATAACATGTATTTTATTACTCACTAATCAGATTGACCTACTTTCAGATTTGAATCTGAGCCTATCTGGAAAAACATAATAAGTTTATAAAGCCTTGTTTAAAATTCACCTAGAGATAAAAAGGATATGTATGTGTGTGTGCGCGCATGTGCACCAGTCCTGGGGCTTGAACTCAGTGCCTGAGCTATGTCCTTGAGCTTCTTTTGCTTAAGGATAGCACTCTACCACTTAAGCCATAGCACTACTTAGCCTTTTCTCAGTAGTTTATTGGAGATAACAGTCTCACAAACTTTTCTGCCTGGGCTGGCTTTGAACCACAATCCTCAGAGCTCAGCCTTCTAAATAGCTAGGATTACAAATGTGACCTACCAGCACCTGTCTGATGAAAAAGGATTTTCCTTCTTAAAAATACAGTGCCAGCCAAATGCTGGTAGCTCAGGTTAATAACCTAGCTTCTCAGGCAATCCAAAATTTCATATGGAACAATAAAAGACCCCAAATAGCAAAAACGCTCCTGAATGGAAAGAGCACTGCTGGAGGAATATCAATACCAAACTTCAAACTCTACTATAAAGCCATAGTAATCAAAACAGCTTGGTATTGGCATAAGAACAGACCTCAGGACCAATGGAATAGAATTGAAAACCCAGAAATGAACCTACAGACCTATAGCCATCTAATCTTCGATAAGGGAGCTAAAACAATAGAATGGAAGAAAGACAACCTCTTCAGTAAATGGTGCTGGCAAAATTGGTTAACTACATGTAGAAAACTTAAGCTAGATCCTTATATATCACCCTGCACCAGAATCAACTCCAAATGGATCAAAGACCTTGAACTCAAAGCAGACACTCTGAAAACATTACAGGATGGAATAGGAGAAACCCTGGGTCTCCTTGGCTCAGGCCGAAATTTTCTGAATAGAGACCCGGAAACACAACAAATCAAAGAAAGGTTGGACAAATGGGATTGTATAAGGTTGCAGAGCTTCTGCAGGGCAAATGACATAGCTAGCAAGATCAATAGAAAGCCCACAGATTGGGAGAAGATCTTTACTAGCCATACAACGGACAAGGGTCTCATATCTAAAATATACTTGGAACTCAAAAAATTAAACCACCCAACAACAAACCCTCAAAGAAACAACTGCCCAATAAGTAAGTGGGCGAAAGACTTAAAGAGAAGCTTCTCTGAAGAAGAAAGAAGGATGGCCAATAGACACATGAAGAAATGTTCAACATCCCTAGCCATAAAAGAAATGCAAATCAAAACAACATTGAGATATCACCTCACTCCAGTTAGAACGGCAAAAATCAAGAACTCTAACAACAACAGATGCTGGAGGGGATGTGGACAGAAAGGAACCTTACTTCATTGTTGGTGGGAATGTAAACTTGTTCAACCACTTTGGAAAGCAGTATGGAGGTTCCTCAAGAGACTTCACATAGAACTCCCCTATGACCCAGCAATCCCACTTTTGGGCATTTACCCAAATGTTTACAAACAAGACCACACTAAAGCTACCAGCACAACTATGTTTATTGCAGCATTATTTACCATAGCTAAGATATGGAACCAACCCAGATGCCCCTCAGTAGATGAATGGATCAAGAAAATGTGGTATATATACACAATGGAATTCTATGCCTCCATCAGAAAGAATGACATTGCCCCATTTGTTAGGAAATGGAAAAACTTGGAAACAATTATATTAAGTGAAGTAAGCCAGGCCCAAAAAAACGTAGGTCCCATGGTTTCCCTTATTTGTAATATCTAGTATATGTATGAGTCAAGCGGAAAAGGTCAGATAATGTGATGTCAGGAAAATGAACCCTTAGATGTGTATTTTAATGTTTTTTTCTTTCATGCATGTGTTTCTAACACATTTATAAGATTATCTCTTTGTTGCTTTGTATGTCCCTCCCCCACAGTATAACCCCTGCTTTCACTATATTTGATGTCAGTATAACTTGTGGAGGAGATGGGGAAGCCACCTTCCCAGCCTCTAACTAGGTATTAATATTAATTTAAAAATGTGTTAGAGGTCAAGCCGGGCACTGGTGGCTTACGCCTGTAATCCTAGCTACTCAGGAGGCTGAGATCTGAGGATCACGGTTCAAAGCCAGCCCAGGCAGGAAAGTCTGTGAGACTCTTATATCCAATAAATCACTAAAAAATGGGAAGTGGCGCTGTGGCTCAAGTGGTAGAGTGCTCACCTTGAGCTGAAGAGCACGGGGACAGCACCCAAGCCCAGAGTTCAAGCCCCATGACCGACAAAAGAAAAAAAAAGTGTTAGGTCTTTCTTCAAAATAAACAAGTCCAACATTAATTTAATAGAAAACACTTCATATTATTTCAAATTAGTGAGTAAATTAACATTATATACCAACATGTCAGTAAATTAATCCCTTGTTCATATTTTGAAAGACTTCTCTGAAGTCCTTTAGTCCTACATAAGTTTGATGCCTAAATACAAACCATTTCATTTCAATACTTATTACATTCAATTATGGAAAGTGAAAAGAAGCTAAACCTTATTGCTACATGTTGAATTTGATCTTTCAGCACTGTCAGAACTACAAAGTTAAGCCAAAGAACAATTTAAAAGCCATTTCAATGGCAATTTCTGTGACTGAGTCATGAAAGCAGACATAAAGTTCCTGAGGTTTTGGATGAAGAAAGAGTCTCCTGCAGAAGAAAAGAATACACATATTTCAGAAATTAAAATGACAAAACAAATCTCCCTACTTCAGATTTCTTTTTGTTTCAAAATTATAAAACTAATGTAAGTCTACAATGGGGAGGCTACAGCTATATTTCTAAATAAAACAATACATGTCTTACATTAATTTTGTTGTTCTGAAGTATAAAAACCCTATTTTAGCTGGGCATCCATGGCTCAGGCCTGAATCATAGCTATTTCGGAGGCTGAGATTTGAGGACTGTGGTTTGAAGCCAGTGGGGACAGGACAGTGTTTGAGACTTCTATCTCAAATTAACCACACAGAAAAACAAACCATGGTGTGCCTCAAGTGGTAGAGTGCCAGTCTTGAGCAAAACAGCTAAGGGAAAGCACTCATGTTCTCAGTTTAAGCTAATAGCAGTACACACCCACGCATGCGCACACAGCACGCACACGCGTGTGCACACACATATACTATTTTATAACAGTGTCGTACTCCATTTTAAAATATTAAATCCAGTCATTATTACAGCAGCCAATAGCATCAGCATCATTTTAATCACAATATTTAGTAAACATTTTATTGCTACTTACTTTCACAAGTTTAATTATTATTAAAACATTTAGTAGGGCCTTTTTTTCAGATAGCCCTGGATTAGGATTAATATTTAAATTCTGTTTGATTTTCTTAGTAAGGTAGGGTGGTAGTGGTAGTACAGTGATACAGCACTTGGGAGGGTGAGGCAGGAAGATCTCAATGCTACACAGAAGGACCTATCTAAAGAGAAAAAAATTAGGGCTGGGAAGGTGGCTCAGTGGTAGAGCACTTGCCTTGCATACATGAGGCCCTGGGTTCGATTCTTCAGCACCACATAAGCAGAAAAAAAAAAAAAAAGGCTGGAAGTGGCACTGTGGCTCAAGTGGTAGAGCACTCGCCTTGAGCTGAAGAGCTGAGGGACAGTGCCCAGGCCCAGAGTTCAGGCCCCACGACCGGACCCAAAAAAAAAAAAAAAAACAACTCACAATTTGAAAAGAAAAGAAAAAAATTACTGAATCCTACTGTATATAAATGGAACATTTCAAATAAGGGAGTAGTTCTGTCTGATGTTTTTCAAAGTTCTCTTCTTTGTGGTTCTGCATTATAATTCAACACTTTTTGACTCTTTCCATCCCAGTTGTTCTAATGTAAAGTTATACTACACATCTATATAAACATGCATGTAACTTAACTCTTCATCTCTAGTTTTTCCTTTCTTTCCACCATTACATAGATTGACTTAATTTTATAAAAGCCCAATTCTATTTAGACTACAGAGTTAAATTTAGGTTGATGTTCTCAACTCTAGTGGGTTACATACTCAATTCAATTACAAGGGAGCTTTTTAAAAATAGGTTCCTGGCCGGGCACCTCTAAACTTTTGATTTTAATCTGTGCTTAGATTTCACCCCCCTCCTCAAGACTCCTATAGCATTTAGTAGTATTTTCTGGATATTTACATATATACATATGTAAATGCCTATATAATACTTATAAATATATAGCTATTTAAGCATATTTCATATTCTGTAAAATAGAATATTCTTGGAAATAATGACCATATCTTCATTTTCATATTTGATATACCACCCATCTTTCCATCCACCACCACATTTTGCCTAGGCTACCTCCATTACTAAACCATCATGATTATGAAGCAACTGGTATGTGCCAGGTGCTGTTGTAGACACCAACTGTGCACAAGACAATTCCTTATCTCACAGTGCTGACATTTTGGTGATGTAGAAAGACAAGAATCAAGCAAGAAAAATACCAAAGAGGCAATACAGAGAACTACAGGTAACTCTTCAATGATGGAAAAGAGATGATAGATCCTAAGTGAGGAGATCATCTGTTAGTCCTGGTTTGAATATCAAGGAACCAGATGTGCAAAAGGTTAAGGGACAACATCCATGCAGAAGGAATAGCAGTAACAAGATTTGATTGGTGCTAATGTGAGTACACTGAAGCGAGAAGAGTGATGAGACAGTGAAACAGAGGTGGCCTGGACTGAGTTGTATCTTATGTGTGTAAAGGAGTAGAAAGACAGAAATAAAAGAGACATGAAAGAAGAGAAGTAGTGAAGTAAGAAAGGGGAGGAAAAATAGGGCATTATTCTTTTAATGACTTTCCCAGATAACTCAATAGCCAATTTTTGTAATAAATGATTGGGGAGGAATTTAATGGTGATATTAGTAAATAAAAACTCAAATATAGTATTTAAATACCCTGGCTGGGATTAATAAATCCCTGTATTTTAAAACATTAGTCTGCTTTACTACTTTTTTTTTTTTTAATTTTGTAACAATTTAGTTTACTTTCAAACTCTTTTCTCACTTACCCTACTACCCAGTAAGTCATAACTGGTGGTGTTTTTTTCGGATCAGTCCAATTTTCAGGAGAGCATTCAAACAACACACCATATTCTTTCACAGGGCTAAGAGAAGATACTGTAGAATCTGTAGAATGTGAATGATCTTCACCGTTTAGTGCCTTCTTTTTCTATAAATTAATAGACATTATTAGTATAACTGGTGATCATATGTAACATAGATTTGAACTCCTGACCCTAACACTTAAGACTCTACAGTGCTATTCTTCCCCTTACCTTCAAGAACTTTTCTACTCCTCCTCAATACGTAATTACTATTTCCTAAAGGGGACTTCATCAGCAAAGTATATCTTAAGGTACACTTTGTTCAATGATCCATTTTGTTGTAATTGCTTTGTATTATATTAGCAGTTTATAAGTCTGTCTTCCTTGTGAAAGAAAGAAGATTATAACCTTTTATTCCAGGGCAGAGACAAGACACTATATGTCTTTGTATATTTTTAGCACATTGGTGTTTATATAGAGAGTTAGGGGCTTATTCAGTAATAAGTGGATGAAATATTCTATACCAAACCTAAAATATATTTAAAGCATTCCTTTGATGTACATACTTTCTAAATTTCTTATTCATTTGCAAACCAATAACTTATGCAGAATATAGATATTTTTATAAGGCTCAGGCCCAAAAGACAACAGTGATTCTTAATTCTTTTCTCTTATCCATCAACAAATTCTTTTGTTTTACCATACAAAATACATCCAGAATCCAGAAGCAACTGTCATTCTTGCTTTGAGAATTCTAATAGTAGTCTCCTCACTGGCCCTGCTCCCTTTCTCTACAGCCTAATTTCCAAAGCAGCCCCAGGGATTATGTTTAAAAACTAAAGAGTACCTTCTTCCTCTGCTCAAAACCATTCTCTTCTAGAACAAAGCACAAAGTCCTTCCACAGCAGATGAGGCATGTTTGATCTGGCTCTCATACCTTCCAGATCTTACCACTTCCCACTCTTTTCAGGCTATTCCAGTGATTTCTTACCCCAGCTTCTCCCATCCCTGTAACTATACCCTGGCCTTTCCCAAACCATACATCTAGACAGCCACAGTGTTCCATCCCTTGCATCACTCATGTCTGTTCAAGAATTACTGGACATGTTCTGAGGGACCTTTTTAAAGCAGTGATCATCATCTCTTCAGTGTTTTTTTGTTTTGTTTTGTTTTTGTGCCAGTCCTACTGTTTGAACTCAGGGTCTGAGTTCAACTCTCCCAGAGTTTTGTTTTGTTTTTGTTTTTTTTTTTGCTCAAGACTAGCACACTAGCCACAGCTCTAGCTCCATTTCTGGAATTTTTGGTAATTAATTAAAGATAAGTGTTTCGTGGGCTTTCCTGCTCAGGCTGACTTTGACCATGATCCTGAGAGCTCAGTCTCCTGAGCAGCTAGGATTACAGACATGACCCATCACCTCATAACCAAAGTTCTACTTTTAAATTTGCCATACTTACATATACATATTGGTGTACAAAATGCAACTATCTTCAGAGAGCTTTTACTGGCTGAATATTTGACTAGTTATAAGTAAATCTCTACATGTTTATATGTTATTAGAAATCAACGCCCATTTTTCCCTGTATCAAAGCAATCTGATATTTTAATTATGTACAGTACTAGTCCTTACCCAGGTTGAGAAGCAAACGGTCAACAAATTGCTAAAACATTTTCAGTAGTAGTGTGTCTATGGCTTAACTATAAGACCACATTATATTCCAAAACAATTTATATTGTTGGCTGAAAACATAAAAAGATTATCAGCCTTATTTTAGGAACTAATTGGTAAGCCTTCTGACCAAATAATGGTTGTGTTTGAGTAACAAATATCAAATAGAAGATGTTAATTGTATTACAAATATAAATTACGAAATTGTATTACATTACATTCTACTTTTGCTATAAAACACATCTACCATTTCCTGAAATATTAACCTAGGACATCTAACACAGTATTATATAATAAATGAACATTTAAGGTTAAGTAATATGTGCATAATCTTTTAAAAACTGGCTGTTAAAAACACCTTAACTACATGAAAACATTGCTGCATATATTGACTAGAGAGTAGAGATAATGTTTACAAATTAGAAATTATATCACAGAGAACTCTATTTATAGAACTGTGTTTACCTCTTTCACCAGTGTCTGTTGAAAAACTGCACGGATAGAGAGACAACAGTGATGAAAATTCTTTATTAGCTGAGGGTGGACAGAGCCGCTTAGCTGAGCTACTTCCTCATGGGTGGGAGTGATGAAAATTCCTTGCACTGTTTCCAAGGCAAGGTAGTGGAAAAGAGTATTCTCAGGCCCAGATGTCAGTCTTGTAAGGAGAGAGAGAAGAAGAGACAAGAGGAGAAAGAGAAAGAGGAAAAATTTAAGTAAGTAAAAATATTGTTTCACTTTGAATTTACAAGCGAACTTGAGTAGTACAATTAGGAAGGGGAACATAGGCCGAACATTTAATTCCTTCTTCATCTACAACTAAAGTATATAGTAGGAATATTAGTAATTCTCCAAAAGGAATCTGCTTGTTAAGCTGATGAGCACTAGTTCATTTGCAACTCACAACTGTCCCTTCACTGAACAACCCAAATTGGTCAAGCCTCTCTTTCTATAGCTGGTAATGAACTACTCGGCTCCTGTCTGCCCCAGACTTCTTCAAGCCAGAAGGAAGGTATCAGTTTGGGGTGAGGATATATAAAAATATCTTCCAGCAAAGTAGACACATTTAAGTCAGCAGCAGTTAAGTCTTTTACCATGCCAGTAAAAATTAGTAATTCTGAAGAAATGCAATCATTATTAGCAGTTTTAAAGTTGGGTTAATATTCTATTATACTATGGTAATAAGTGATATTATCCTATTACATCTCATCATTATAATCTTTCTTTTCTCCAATGTTTTCTCACTTTTTTTCTTCCCTATATTTTCCTCTCCATAATCTCAGATCAGCAGAAGCTGTAAACAGAACTAATTTCTACCAGTTGAGAAAAGAGGTGAAGCACAGTAATGGCAAGGACAAGCAATAATGCAGTCGTTACTATTTACTGATTGTTTTCTGTGTGTCAGGGCAAGTGTGTTAGGATATTAATTATTATCCTCATTTTAACCACAAAGAAACTAATGTTCAACGAGCTTGTATTAACTGGATTGAAACCTCATAGCCAGTAGCAGCAGACCTTAGCTGCCTTTTGAGTTTGCTCTTCCAGTAACTTCCTTTTGTTCTCCCCTGCTGAGTTTTGATTAGTAGTCCTTGTGTTATGGACCGCAACGGCCCCCCCCTCCCCCCACCCCCAGAACATTCAGGTGTCCATCCTAATAATGTTAAGTGAACCAACCGCTAGTTCACTTGATTAAGCACATAAGCTGGGGTCGCTGGGCGCTCACACCTGTCATCCTAGTTACTCAGCAGGCTGAGATCTGAGGATCACGGTTCAAAGCCAGCCCAGGCAGAAAAGTCAGTGAGACTCTGATCTCCAATAAACCACCAGAAAACCGGAAGTGGTGCTGTATCTCAAGTAGTAAAGCACTAGACTTAAGTTGAAGAGCTGAGGGACAGCACCCAGGCCCAGAGTTCAAGTCCTATGATTGACAAAAACATAAAAATAAAGTAGGGGCTGGGAAGGTGGCTCAGTGGTAGAGCGCTTGCCTTGAATGCCTGAGGCCCTGGGTTCAATTCCTCAGCACCACATAAGCAAAAAGAAAAAAGCCGGAAGTGGCGCTGTGGCTCAAGTGGTAGAGCGCTAGCCTTAAGCTGAAGAGCTAAGTGACAGCGCTCAGGCCCACAGTTCAGGCCCCACGACCAGACCAAAAAAAATAAATAAGTGAAAATTAAAAAATAAAAATTAAGCACAAAGCCGGGCACCTGTGGCTCATGCCTGTAATCCTATCTACTCAGGAGCTGAGATCTGAGGGTCACAGTTCAAAGCCAGCTTGGGGAGGAAAAGTCCATGAGACCCTTATCTCCAGTAAACTCAGAAAACCGGAAGTGGCTCTGTGGCTCGAGTGGTAGAACACTAGCCTTGAGCTGAAGAGCTGAGGAAAAGCACCCAGGCCCAGAGTTCAAACCCCATGACCGACAAAACAACAAAAAAAAAACCACAAAAATTAAGCACACAACCAAAGAAAAGACATATTTAAGCTATTGCCCTAGTTCCTTCACCCATCATTTATGCTAACTCCCTGATAAATTTGTTAATCTGTCTGAACAGCATGATCTGAATAAATTTGTTATCACCAAATTTAGGGAGAGAGAGGGAAGGAAATCATCTACAAAATTTTTAGAGGGCAGTTGACTAACAACTGATGGCTGATATCTTAAAAAAATAATCAAGATAAGGAAAATTATATTTATTCAAAAAGGATCATTCTAAGTCAGAGGTCTTCAAATTCAAATACAGACAAAGAATAGAAATTATTTCTTAAAAAAAAAACCCAAACTGTTGTGGGCAGGGATGGGAGGGGGAAACTAGAGGAAAGCTAAGGAACGGGGAAGCTCTGTCTATAAGAAGAAATAGACTCATAGCCTGACTCATGACATGAGCCCCTCTGTATAACACCCTAACAACAATAACAAAATTATATCAAAAGAACCCCAAACTGCTAATAAGATACACTTGAAGGATAGCAAAGATCAATATTTTTGTTATCTATATATTTTTCCTCAAAAATAAAACACAATGAAGAAGTTTAGCTCTTCAAAATCAGTGCTTATTAACTGAAAGTTAAAAAAAGTCACCAACCAATCAATTATCCAACAATAGACAAAAGATTTATACAAAAAAGCAGATAAAGTTAGATTCATTTCTAAAAGCTGGAAGGGAAAAACGGGAGTTTGAACCAAGGTAGTATCCACAGGAAATGGCTGATGGACTCAAGAAAGACTGCAATACTAATGGACAGTAGTTTCTTAACCAATGAAATTATATATGCTACATACACACATATACATAAGTGTTTTTACTATATAATATATATTTTATTTGCTAAAAATGTACATATGAGGATAATACATGCTTTTAAAATGAGCTATAGTATACTGCATAGAACACCTTCTCATTCAATAATGAGGGAAGAAAAAGGATCTCTGGCATCTTTTTAAGTAAGAGTCTATGACTTCCATCACATGTGAATCTGTCTAATCTCTTTACTAGAGATGGTGCCAAAGCAATGTAATTAGAAATATGCTATGGAGGGAACAAAATACTGGAGGATATCAACATTTTGTAAAGTTGTTTTAAGGTTCCATAAAGGTCATGATTCAGATTTAAAAACAAATATGATTATTTTTTAAAAACTAACCATTCATATGTGGAAGCATTAAAACCAAAATTTTTAATTCTGTAGACCCTCTCAGGAAAAAAAAAAAATTCTGGTAATTTAGTAACTTACTGATTTTAACTTCTTAAACAAATGTTTCCGTGATTAAAAAAGGTGATAGTTATGCACTCATGTTTGTGTGTTGTAAGGTTGTGAAAGAATTCTACTTTCACATATCTGGTTGCTTAAGCAAAAATGTGATTTTTATATATGACTATCAAAATTAAGTATCAGGCAAAACAGACACAACTGTCAATCACGACTGTACAAGAGGTGACTAACATTGCATATTGCAATGACTGTACACAGTTTAAGTAATCAAACAGTCCATCCTCAGTTCCTTTCACCTTAGAGGTGTAACTTCAAGCTGTTACCTGTTTTTGTTTTTTTTTTGTGAGTTGTGGGGTTGAACTCTGGGCCTGGGCGCTGTCCCTGCACTCGTCAGCTCAAGGGCAAGCATTCTACTGCTTGAGCCACAGCACCACTTCCTGTTTTCTAGTGGTTTATTGGAGATAGGAGTCTCACAGACTTTTCTACCTGGGCTGGCTTTGAACCGTGATCCTCAGATCTCAGCCTCCTGAGTAGCTAGGATTACAGGCGTGAGCCACCGGCACCCAGTTGTTACCTAGTTCTTATAGGAACCAGTTCTTGGAACCCAGACTGAGTAAGTTTAGTGGGCCAATGTCCAGAGAATTATAGCTGTAGGTGGGTGATAGAACTAAAACAGAGCAAGTAGTCATTAGAAGTGTATTACTCTCAGGAGGCACTCAACTTTGAGCCATTAGCAGCTATATTTTTCAAGCACTGGGAATGAATCTATGCAAAGGGATAAACTGGGCATTTGCCAGAGTCTAAAGTAAAAAAAAAAAGTAGATACAGATAGATTATATCTATATAATATATAAATCTTACCTGTGAAAGAGAAATAATGGGTTGTTTTACTCTCTTATAATATGAATGTTCTTTTTTTTTTTTTTTGGTCAGTCATGTGGCTTGTACTCTGGGTCTGGGCGCTGTCCCTCAGCTATTCAGCTCAAGGCTAGCACTCTACCACTTGAGCTATGGCACCACTTCTGGCTTTTTCTGCTTATGTGGTGCTGAGGAATTGAACCCAGGGCCTCATGCATGCAAGGCAAGCACTCGACCACTGAGCCACCTTCCCAGCCCCTGAATGTTCATTTTACTTAAAATGTGTAATGAAATATTAACAGAAATATCATATCACCTCAACTATGTAATATCTATCTTAATTATACTTGTTGAGTAAACACAACATGCTCTGAAATTGTACTTATAGTAAAACTTCCTCAAAGACAAATAAATTTAAGTGAAAAAGTATTAGAGAGCCAGGTGCCAGGGACTCACAACTTAAATCCAAGCTATTCAGGCGGCTGAGGTTCAAAGCCAGTTCAGGCAGGAGAAGTCTATGAGACTCTTATCTCCAATGAACTCCCAAAAAAGCCAGAGGTGAAGCTGTGGATAGGGACCATGCTCTAGGTTCAAGTCCCAGGACTGGAACCAAAAAAAAAAAAAAAAACGCCCCAAACCCCCAGTATCAGAAGGTTTCTTACTTCATTGTACTATATATTTCCAATTCTTTTTCTGAAAGGTCCTTTTTCAAGTTTCCCAAATGAAATGGATTTGGGAAAGTAGACTTCTTTTTAGTGATCTGAAAAATAGTTTTAAAAGTAAATCAGTTTATATCTAAGATAGAATCTTATATCTAGAACTCTTTATTTTGTTTTTGTCAGTCATAGGACCTGAGCTGTGGGCCTGGGCGCTGTCCCAGATCAAGGCTGGCGCTCTACCACTTGAGCCACAGTGCCACTTCTGGCTTTTTCTGATTATATGGTGCTGAGGAATCGAACCCAGAGCCTCATGCATGCAAGGCAAGCACTCTACCACTGAACCACCCTCTCAGCCCCAGAATCTAAAAGCAGAAATGATTAGGAAATAAAAAATTGGAGGGAGGAGTTGGGGAGGTAGGGAGGGAAGGGATGGTAGGGGATAAACAAAGAAGGAGGTAACAACACTTGATAGGAAATGTACTCATTACCTTACTCATGTAACTATAACCATTCTGTATCCTATTTTTACAATAAAAAAAAAAAAACAGAGAAAAACCTAAGAGAAGTAATTACTATTTTGTGATGCTTCCTTTAAGCATCTGTAGGGTAACTTTACCTCTTGATTTATCCTTTGGTAACAAGAATCCGAAGGCCATGTTATGGAGAGCAGGAGGGTATTCCCTGAAAGCTTCCTGTCAGAGCCATTAGTCATTACGAAATTTGTAGGTATGCTTACTTTCCCCCCTATAGCCTAAATGCCTCAAAATCATGATCTGTCTTACTCGTTATCTTTGTACAGCACAGCCTTTCACCCTTAGTAGGTTCCAATTAACATTTGTTGAACTGCTGAACTTAAAGGTTAATTCAGTTTCTCTTGGGAGCTATTCAGGTTTTGTTATTTTGGTTGGTTTGTTTTTGTCAGTCCTGGGGCTTGAACTCAGGGCCTGGGCTCTGTCCCTGAGCCTCTCTCTATGCTCAAGGATAGCACTCTACCACTTGCGCCATAGCACCACTTCTGGTTTTTTCTGAGTGTTTTACTGGAAATAAGAGTCTCATGGACCTTCCTTTCCAGGTTTGCTTTGAACCAAGATTCTCAGACCTTATCCTCCTGAGTAGCTAGGATTTCTGACCAGCGCCTGGCTCAAGTTTTGTTCTTAAAGCTACAAAGTCTTCTTAAACTATATTTTACCAATTTCATGGAGAGAGGTATTAAACATAACTAGTATGATCACTGTTAAATACATTATATTTAGCACTGTAAAAGTGTCCTCTATTTTTGAATTAAGAGACTGAGTTGATGTTTCTTTATTTCATGACACTCAAGAGTCTCATATTCTTTGGTGCTCCTTCTCACATTCTTTCAGAATATCTTGTCAGGCATGACCTCCATCCACCTAGATGTCAAGTTTCAGAAATCTTCTGAAAGACAACAATATCACTAAAATAAGTATAAAACCTCCAAAGGTGATGGTTTGGATAATGACTTGGACATGTTATTGATTTTCATAGAAACAAAAATTAAGTGATAATCTGAAAAATGGGCATTTTTCTTAAGATTCACATTTTGAATTTCTGAAACCTTTACAAGTGCAGACAAAAATACTTAACTATAACAAAGACTCTCTTTCTGTTCTTATCTCTTTTCCATTTCTACTGATCTCACCATCCTGAATAGGTAGGATTATAGACATTTTCTACCAGGCACCCAGCTTCTACTGAACATTCCACTGGCTACTTAATCTGAGGTGTCCCTGCAAATGTCCACATGTACGAGGCTATGGTTTCAGCTTGAAAACAGAGTATCAATGGAACTGGACAACAAGATTAGAGTTTTTCTACCTAGAAGCACTGTTAATTAAATACCTGGAATGGCAAGAGGCTGCTGTCTTATTGACATCACTTCCTCTTTTTTCCCCCTCTAAATCTTTGGTTTTTCAAATAACTAAAACTACCACCATGTCAAATGAGGAACAATTTTAAAAGTTCTCTTGACATTAATTTCTACAATGTATATACTTGAATGAACATACTTCACCTTAAGCAAGGCTCCACTTTCTTCTGAACCACCAGAGCCCTGAGATTCTCTTTGCTTCCATACCACATCTGGTGTAGTATGCAGATTTGTACTAACACCTTCTTCACCTTCACAACCATGGTCAGATCCTCCACTGCTTCGGGAAGGACTGGGCTTCCGTGTCTTTAAGGAAGAGTCACCAAAAAGTGTTCTTCTGCACGTTGGAGAAGCTGCTGTTTTAGAAGTACTTTGCAGCCTACTGAGGACAGGAGAAGTAGTCAAACTATCTACTTTTTCATGTGGTCCAGCAAGGAACCAGTCAGCACAAGACAAACAGGTGTTTGAAGAAGATATAAGCTGTTCATTTATATAAGAATCTACTCCTTCCAGCTGTTGAAGAGTTGTTTTGGCTTGATCTATATATATACAGTCTGGACCAGGATTTCCATTAGCTTTGGATGAGCAGCCTCCAGCTTCTAATAGTACACATAACATATAATGTTTCTATGAAAGAAAATCAGTATAAGTTTAGTTACCACAAAATATTTACACATAATATATTCATAAATACTGAGCCGGGTGCCAGTGGCCCAAGCCTGTAATCCAAGCTACTCAGGAGATCCAGCTCTGAGAACTGTAACTCAAAGCCAGCCTGGGTAAGAAAGTCCATGAGACTCTCATCTACAATTAACCACCAAAAAGCTGGAAGTAGAAATTTGGCTCAAGTAATAGAGTGCTAGCCTTGATCAAAAAAGTTCAGGCCTTAGGAAGTGGCGCTGTGGCTCAAGTGGTAGAGCGCTTGCCTTGAGCTGAAGAGCACAGGGACAATGCCCAAACCCAAAGTTCAGGCCCCACAACCGACAAGAAAAAAAAAACGGCCCAGCCCCGAGTTCAAACCACAGGACTGGCACAAAATTTAAAAAAAAAAGGTTCATATTAAAGACATACAGTAGCATAATTGTGTGATTATTACAAATTTCTCCTTGATTATCAAAGCTACTGCTGCTTTGTAACTTGCTCTTACTTAGCTTTCGCACTCACGGCTGGTACTCAACTGAGTCACACCTCCATTTCTGGCTCTTTGCTGGTTAACTGCAGATAGAGCCTCTTGGATTTGTCTGCCCCAGCTGGCTCATATAGAGATCCTCAGGTCTCTGCCTTCTTTTTTTTTTTTTTTGTCGGTCATGGGGCTTGAACTCTGGGCCTGAGGGCTGTCCCTCAGAGCTCTTCGGCTCAAGACTAGCACTCTACCACTCGAGCCACAGCGCCACTTCTGGTTTTCTGTGGTTTATTGGAGATTAGAGTTTCATGGAGTTTCCTGCCTGGCCTGGCTTTGAACTACAATCCTCAGATCTCAGCCTCCTGAGTAGCTAGGATTATAGGCATAAGCCACTGGCGCCAGGCTTGGATCTCTGCCTTCTAAGTTGCTATGACTGCAAGTGTGAGCCAATGGTACTTGGCTAATACCAAGTAAAAACAATGTTACCTTACTTTAATAGACTATCAGCCACTTCTCTTGCACATGAAATTTCCTAAGACAACTTTCAAAGAGTCTCAATTATTAGAAGTCCTTGGATTTACAATTACATAGTAACTCTATTTCTGACTCTACATTCTGGCAGTTTGTCTGTTTTTGAAACTGGTTCTTCTTATGGTAGCTCAGATTGGCCTCAAACTCATGATCCTCCAGAGCTTTAGTGCTGGAACTTTAAGTGTGCAACAATACACTCACCTTGATTCTGTGTTTTTTTCATGTCTTGTTCTATTTCACAAAACAAGTAAGGATAAAACCACTATAGGAAGGGGGACAACAGATCTTCAGACTTTGCTAAAATCTTATCCCAGAGTTTATTAATATTTCTTCATGAATGTGAAGGAAAAAGAGAGCAGAACATGTTCTTGAATACTAGTATCTGACATACCCATATATATATATATATATATATTTTTTTTTTTTTTTTTTGGTCGTTCGTGGGGCTTGAACTCTGTGCTGTCCCTGCACTCTTCAGCTCAAGGCAGCACTCTACCGCTTGAGCTACAGCACCACTTCCGGTTTTCTAATGGTTTATTTGAGATAAGAGTCTCACAGACTTTCCTGCCCAGGCTGGCTTTGAACTTTGATCCTCAGATCTCAGCCTCTTGAGTAGCCAGGATTTCAGGCGTGAGCCACCAGGTCATACCCGTATTCTTTTACTTAGATAGTAAATAGATCTTTAAAAAAAACTTTAAAGAAAGAAGTCCAGATAAACTTACCAGTCCAACAATTAGTAAAAAATATCTCCCTTCAGGTTCTTGAAAGACTTCAAAATTTGAGTCTGTGGCATGTTGGAGGTGATGTCGAGGAAATACTTCTTTCCATATTATCAACTGACCTATTCTTTGTCTTGCTGCTAAAGGCAGTAGATAATAGTGGCGACAGTAGATAGAAATATCAATAAGATCATCCTTAGGCAAATGACTGCATATCAAATAACCCTGGAATTTTACCATGGAAAGAGCAAATCAAAATGATACAAAACAACAATTCTATATTTTGAAGTTTTGTAAAAACATTTTCGTTGTCTTAAAATAATCTAGTTTCAAACATAAAAAATTAAGATGTAGCAAAAGTGCCATTTTTTTTTGCTGGTCATGGGGCCTAAACTCTGGGCCTGGGTGCTGTCCCTTCAGCTCTTCAGCTCAAGGCTAGCATTCTACCACTTGAGCCATGGCGCCAATTCTGGCTTTTTCTGCTTTTGTGGTGCTGAGGAATCGAACCCAGGGCCTCAGGCATGTGAGGCAAGTACTCTACCACTGAGCCACCTTCCCAGCCAGAGGTGAATTCTTTTTTGAGGTCAAATTAGATATTGAATAATAACTTAGGGTACCCAAAAAATAGACTTTAGCATAAGCAAGATCACTTCTGTGTAGTAGTACCCTGAATGTTTACCAAATTAAAAAACAAAACCCTGAATTCAGAAAAGGCAAAGTGGAGAAGTTGCCATTAAGGTGGGAAGATCCTTTTTATCCTTCTGTATTGTTTGATTCTATTTGTATATGTGTATATGCACATGTGAGCATGCCAGTACAAAGGCCTCTTGTTCTTAGTCGGCTTTTCTGCTGAAGTTTTACTGTATCACTTAAGACACAACTCTAGTTATAGGGCTTTATTGGCTAATTGGAGATAAAAGTCTCATGAACTTTTCTACACAAGCTGGCTTTGAATCACGATTCTCAGATTTCAGCCTATTGAGTAGTGGGATTATAATTGTGAGCCATCAGCACTTGGCTTGTTTAATTCTTTGTTAATGGCATATTTTGAGTTTAAAAATATTTCTTAAGTCAAAGTACTGAAATTCACTTGATGTCTAAGTTGGTGTACATTCAAGTACACTAGTTTATGTTACAAGATTTACGTGAAAAATTCATGCTACGATAGGATAAAAATATATATTACTGGAAAAAGTAATTGAGAAAGTATTGCTGGGTGCAGGTTAGCTCAAGCCTATAATCCTAGCTACTCAGGAGGCCGAGCTCTGAGGATTGCAATTCAAAGCCAGCCTAGGCAGGAAAGTCTGTGAGACTCTTATCTCCAATTAACCAGAAAATTGGAAGTGGCGTTGTGGCTCAAGTGGTAGAGAGCTAGACTTGGGCTGAAGAGCTCAGGGATACCACCCAGGCCCAGAGCTCAGGCCCCACAACCAAAAAAAAAAAAAAAGAAAAGAAAAAAGAAAAAAAAGAAAGTACTGTTCTTAGCTCTCACATACTAGGTGTGTTTGAATATTGTTTCTCATTTACACAATTACCAATGCTACAAAAAACAATAAAACCATAAGTATTTATTTGTTTATAAATGTGTAGGTGGATTATTTTAAGATCTTAAGCTTAGAGTACCTACATCCTCCAAAAAAAGAGACGCATGGATTTTTCTGTGCATAAAATGAGAAAATTTAACTTTACATATACGTAAACAGTAATCAAGGGCTGGGAAGGTGGCTCAGTGGTAAGAGTGCTTGCCTTGCAATGCATGAGGCCCTGGGTTCGATTCCCCAGCACCACATAAGCAAAAAGAAAAAAGCCGGAAGTGGCGCTGTGACTCAAGTGGTAGAGCTCTAGCCTTGAGCTGAAGAGCTGAGGGACAGCACCCAGGCCAGAGTCCAGGTCCCACAACCGGACCCCAAAAAAAAACAAAACAGTAATCAAAAATTTAAAAATATTTCAAGCTTCACCTTACCTTATAAAATAGAGAAGACCCCAAAATTGTATATAGCCGTCTCATGTCATAGTAATCTTCAGACTGGAAGAAAAAATTCAAAGTAGATTTATTATGAAGTGTGTGTATATAAAAAAATCCTACTGAACTATAGTACTTAAAATGAAAATTACATTCTTTAATAACTGAAATATAACTGTATATTTATTTGACTGAGAACAACCTTATTTTTGGTTTTTGAGTTTAAAGAAACACTTTCATAAACACTTAACCTACTGTTGATTAGAGACTTCTACAAAGGATTTGTTATTCTATGAGGGATTTTTAAAATAAACCTAATAAGACAAAAATTTCCTATTATGCAGGTGCTGGTGGCTTACATGTGTAATCCTAGAAACTCAGGAGGCTGAGATCTGAGGATAACTGTTCAAAGTTAGCCTGGGCAGAAAAGTTCATGACACTCATCGCCAATTAACCAGCAAAATGCCAGAAGTAGAACTGTGGCCAAGTGGTAGAATGCTAGTTTTGAGTGAATAAGCTAAGAGACAGCACCCAGGCCTAGAGTTCAAGCCCCCAGAGTGTCAAAAAAAAAAAAAAAGCAAAACCCAACTTTATATCATGATCAATTTGGTGTCATTCTAAGGATGCAAAGATGGTTCAACAGAAGCAAATCAATAAATGTAACACAGAACACAAACAAAATATAGGACAAAAATTACATAATCATGGGGCTGGGAAGGTGGCTCAGTGGTAGGGCGCTTGCCTTGCATGCGTGAGGCCCTGGGTTCGATTCCTTAGCACCACAGAACCAAAAAGAAAAAAAGCCGGAAGTGGCACTGTGGCTCAAGTGGTAGAGCACTCGCTTTGAGCTGAAGAGCTGAGGGACAGTGCCCAGGCCCAGAGTTCAGGCCCCACGACTGGACTCAAAAAAAAAAATTACATAATCATATCAATTTATGCAGAAAAAGTCTTTGACAAAATTCAATGTTACCATGATAAAAGCCTTGAAGAACCTAGGAACAGAAGTTATGTACCTCAAAATAATATACATAATATATATGTCACAATATATAATATAGATGGCAAACTTATAGCCAACACTGTACTAAATGTGGAAAAACTGAAACCATTTCCTCTAAAATCATAAATGAGAAAAGAGTGTCCACTCTTTCAAATCTAAGACAGTGCAGAAATTCCTAGCCAGACCAATACAAGGAAGAAAAAAAAGATACATAAGTAGGGGGAAAAAAGTCAGAGTTGAGATTATCTTTAAAGAACTACAAAGACTCTACAAAAAAATTTATATTTGATCAATGCTTTTGTTAAAGTAATAGGATACAAAATCAATGTACAAAAAAAACTAGTAGACCTTCTATATACTAACAATGAACAGGAAGATAAAGAAATCAGTAAATTTATCCCATTTATAGTACTCTACAAAATACTTAGGAATAAACTAAGGATTTAAAAAGACTTCTTGGGGCTGGGAAGGTGGCTCAGTGGTAGAGCGCTTGCCTTGCATGCATGAGGCCCTGGGTTCGATTCCTCAGCACCACATAAGCAAAAAGAAAAAAGCTGGAAGTGGTGCTGTGGCTCAAGTGGTAGAGCACTAGCCTTGAGCTGAAGAGCTGAGGGACAACGCCCAGGCCCAGAGTTCAGGCCCCATGACCGGACCCCCAAAAAAATAAAAAATAAAAAGACTTCTATAATGAAAACTAAAACCATAAGAAGGCAACTGAAGAAGACATTAGAAGATGGAAAGTTTTTCCATGTTTATGGATTGAAAAGCAATCTACAGATTCAATGCAATTTCCAACAAAAATCCCAATGTCATTCTTCATAGAAACAGAAATATCAACACATGGAAGCATAAAAATCTCCAAATAGCCAAGCAATCTTGAGCAAAAAGAAGAATGCTGAAGGTATTATAATATCTAACTTCAAATTATGTTACACTGCCATAGAAACAAAACAAGCATAAAGTAGCAAAAAAATGAACAGGCAGACCAGTAGTACAGAAGATCCAGAAATACGCCACAATGCTACAACAAGCTGATTTTTGTCAAAAGTCCCTAGAGCTGGGCACTAGAGGCTCACGCCTGAAATCCTAGCTGCTCAAGAGGCTGAGATCTGAGGATCCGGGTTCAAAAGTTCCCAAGAGACTCTTATCTCCAATAAATTACTCTAAAAAAGCTGGGTTGGGAAGGTGGCTGAGTGGTCGAGTGCTTGCCTCGCATGTATGAGGACCTGGGTTCGATTCCTCAGCACCACATACACAGAAAAAAGCCAAAAGTGGCACTGAAGCTCAAGTGGTAGGGCACTAGCATTGAGCTGAAGAGCTGAGGAACAGTGCCCAGGCCCAGAGTTTAGGCCCCACAACCAAAAAAAAACAAAAACAAAAGCCAGAGGTAGCACTATGGCTCAAGTGGAAGAAGGCTGTCTTTAAACACAAAGATGCTCAGTTTGCACCCAGGCCCTGAGTTCAGGACCCCCCTCCTCCACAAAGTCCCTCAAACATATGTTGGATAAAAGTCTCTTCAACAAATGATGTTAGAAAAACTGAATATTCACATATGTAAGAACTAAATTAGTCTTGTGCCTATAATTCTATTTACTTATGAGGCTGAGATCTGAGTTCAAAGCTAGCCCAAGGAGTAAAGTCCATGAAACTCCTATCTCCAATTGACCACCAGAAAACCAGAAGTGGAGCTATAGCCCAAAGTGGAAGAGTGCTAGCCTTGAGCAAAAGAGCTCAGGGATAGTGCTCAGGCCCTGAGTTCAAGCCTCACTACCAAAAAAAAAAAATTAAGTTAGATTCCTATTGTTCACCCTGTATAAAAATCTATTCAAAATGGATGGAAGATCTAGATGTTAACACTGAAATTAAATCTAATACAGGGAAACATAGGGTAAAAACTTAACAATAAAGGCATAAACAATTGCTTTCTAAATAGGACTCCAATTACTGACAAACAGCATTGAATCAAACTAAAAAGCTTCTGCATATCGAAGGAAATAATTTCCAGAATCAAGAGACAACTCACAGACTGGGAATGTGGCTTAGTGGTAGAGTGCTTGCCTAGCATGCATGAAAGCCCTGAGTTCCATTCCTCAATACCACATAAACAGAAAAGGCCGAAAGTGGTGCTGTGGCTAAAGGTGGTAGAGAGTTCAATTTTAGCAAAAGCAGCTCAGGGACCAGTCCCCAGGCCTCAAGTTCTTTTGCTCACTTTTGCCTCACTTTTTGCCTCAGCACTGGCAAAAAAAAAACAAACCAAAACCTCACAGGAGAAATCTTTGTAAGCTATTTCAACAGACAAAGGATTACTATCCATAATATAAAAAGTTAAAAAATGTTAAAGGCATAAGAAACAATCCAGTTAATATATGTGCAAACTTTTCTTCAGAAAGAATTACTCTGTTCCATTCATAAGGAAATGGAAAGACTAGGAAAAAATTATATTAAGCAAAGTAAGCCAGACCCAAAGAGACACAGGCCTCATAGTTTCCCTCATTTGTTAATTCCTACTGTTTTCTTTTTTTTGGTGGGTCCTGGGGCTTGAACTCTGGGCTTAGGTGCTGTCCCTGCGCTCTTCAGCTCAAGGCAAGCGCTCTACCCCTTGAGCCACAGCACCACTTCCAGTTTCTCTCATTTATAATAACTAGAATACATCCATAAATATACAATTAAATCCAATGGACAGTAAAAGACAAATAATTACATTTGGACATGATTAATTAAACATCACTCTAAACTTTCATATAGTCAGAACAAAGGAGGATACTCTTAGGAGAGGATCACATGGCTCAATGGCTATGGGCATGTGACCATATAAAATTATGCTTATCAAAATGAACTCCAAGAAATGGTAACGATTATTTTTTTCTTCTTTTGTTCCTTTGGTTTATTCCTTTTTGTCACTGATTGTTTATTTCTGTACCTTTTGTATATACATTATTGGATCTGAGGAGGGAAAGTACAGAAACAGGGAAACAAAAGATGAACCAATTCAGCAGAAATACTCACTAGATACTATGTTGGAAATGAACTATACAACTTCGGGAGAGGAAAATCTGAGAGAAAATGAGGGAGGAGGTGACACTGTTCAAAACAAAATTTACTCGGGGCTGGGAATGTGGCTTAGTGGTAGAATGCTTGCCTAGCATGCATTAAACCCTGTGTTCTATTCCTCAGTACCACATAAACAGAAAAAGCCAGAAGTGGCATTATGGCTCAAGTGGCAGAGTGCTAGCCTTGAGCAAAATAAGCTCAGGATAGTACAAAGGTCCTGAGTTTAAGCAGAAAGAAAGAAAGAAAGAAAGAAAGAAAGAAAGAGAGAAAGAGAGAGAGAGAGAGGGAAGGAGGGAGGGAGGGAAAAAGAAAGAAAGAAAGAAAGGGAGAGAAAGGAAGAGAGGGGAAGGGAGGGAGAAAGAGAGAAAGGAGAAAGAGCGAGGGAGGGAAAGAAGGAGGGAGGAAAGGAAGAAATGTATTCATTACCTGACTTATATAACTAACCATTCTTTACATCACCCTAATAAAATTAAAATAAAAATGTGCAAACATTCAAATTGTTCTTAAAAGTTTCAAGTGAGTAATAAATAGAAGAAATATTCAGCATCCTTAGTCATAAAGGAAATGCAAATCAAAGTGGCACTGAAATTCTATCTCATACTTTTCATAATGGTTATTATCAAGAAAACAAGCAACAACAAATGCTAGTGAGGGTGTGGAGAAAAGAAATCTTTATACACTGTGGATAGGAATATAAATTAATCCAGCTAGTACAAAAATTGGTATGGAGGTTTTTCAAGAAAGTAAAAATAGAATTTGTGTATTATCCTGCTATATACTACTCAAAACAATGTAAACCAACATATAAGGAAGACACTTGCATACAATGCTTATAACAGTACTATGTACAATAACCAAGATATGGAACTAGCCTAAGTTTCTAACAAATGATGACTGGATAAAGAAAACATGGTATATGTAAAAATCAAGTACTATTCAGCCATAAAGAAAAAATGAAATTATGTCATTTGTTAAGAAATGAATACAGGAGAACATTATATTAAATGAGATAAGCTAAGCAAGATAATCTCAGAAAGACAAATATCACGTTTTTGTTAATGTGCAGCATGTAATCTTAAAAACAAGCAGCATGATTGTGAAAGGGGAACTATTGGGGGAAAACCCATGGAAGGAAGCACAGAGAAAGGAGAGAATGGGGAGGATGGATGGATAATATAGTTAAATTACATATATGTGCGTGAAAGAACACAATACTCCCAACAAGTTAAAGAGGGAATAGGTGGAGAAGTGGTTAAGAAAAAAAAAACACATAGAGTAAATTTGATTCAAATACGCTATATACAAATTGTAAATATGATAAAACCTTCTAGGTACAATTAAGTTAATTAAAAAAAAAAAACCCTCAGTACTGAGAATTTCTTAAAAACCCTCCTCCTCTTACCAGTTCTGAAAAGTCTGCAGCCTCCAGGTCACTTAATGCTGTGTCTAATTCCATCTAAAGAAAAAAAATTATATGAACATTGGACTTATTTTCCAGAAACGGCTATATAAAAAATGTTTAATATCTGGGCAGTGGAGGCTCACACATATAATCCTAGCTATTCAAGAAGCTGAGATATGAGGATCTCCAAACTGTGTTAAATTAAGAAAAGTCTCCAATAAGAAAGATATCCAAATATGAGGTACAGCATTCAGATGAAATTTATGACCAAAATAGATACACTTTTGCCTGATGCTGACAGCTGGTGCCTGTCATCCTAGCTACTCAGGAGGCTGAGACCTGAGAATAGCAATTCAAAGCCAGCCCAGAGGAAAAGCTATGAGACTCTTATCTCCAGTTAACCACCAGAAAACAGGAAGTGGTGCTGTAGCTCAAGGTGACAGAATGCTTGCCAGCCTTGAGCAAAGGAGCTAAAAGTCAACACCCAGGCCTGAGTTCAAGCCTCACAGCCAACAAAAAATATAAATTAATATATATTTGTTGTTTTTAATGTATTTATAATGTACCATGTAAATTTTCTGTTTCTTTTGTATGTTCTTCCCCCATGGTATAACCCCTGTTTTCACTATATTTGATTCTGGTGCTCTGCATCTTGTGTATACATTTTTCTAATTTGGGGAGAGGAAGGGAAATAATAAAATGCTCAAATAAGGATACAGGTTGACCCATTGTAACGAGATGTACAAGATACTATGTTGGAAATGAACTTTACAATTTGGGGGGGAGGGAGGGGTTGGGGAGGTGGAGAGGGAAGGGATGGTAGGGGAAAAACAAAAGAGGAGGTAACAATGATCGATAGGAAATGTACTCATTACCTTATTCATGTAACTAACCCCTCTGTACAGTATCTTTACAATAAAAATATATATAGTATATATACACTTTTAAATGTCTTGAACTTCTGAGGCAGATCATATTTTAATATTAATGTATCTAAATTCTAAAGACATTATCCTTAAAAACGAGTACACCTACTATTATGGAAAGCAAAAACTATCTATTTTGAAGAAAGAGGTGTCTTTTTTTTTTTTTTTGGTCCGGTTGTGGGGCCTGAACTCTGGGCCTGAGCACTCTCCCTCAGCTCTTCAGCTCAAGGCTAGTGCCCTACCACTTGAGCCACAGTGCCACTTCCGGCTTTTTTCTTTTTGCTTATGTGGTGCTGAGGAATCGAACCCAGGGCCTCAGGCATGCAAGGCAAGCACTCTACCACTGAGCCAACTTCCCAGCCCGAAAGAGGTGTCTTTAATGAAGAGACAGACAAGAGCTTGAGTAACTGCCAACTGGAATGGCAGTCTCATGAACTGGCATCTTCTCACCTAAGAAGTGACTCTGAAGATCCCATGCTTCTCCAAGGCAAAAAGATCCTAGAATGGGCATGAGGCAGGCTTGGAGCAAAGGGCCTTCTATTTTTTTTTTCTTTTTTTGTTGGTTGTCGGGCTTGAACTGGGCTGGCTTTGAACCACAATCCTCAGATCTCAGCCTCCTGAGTAGCTAGGATTAGAGGCATGAGCCACTGGCGCCTGATTAGTGTTTCATTTAAGACTGACAAAAATGCTGTCACTAAACAGATTACATTATATGCCACACTGCTGAAAATTTATTATATCTTCCAAAATTATACTGGATTTATAAAATTCATTAAAGTTAAATACATATAGTTGTGTAAAGAATGATTTTGCTAGCGCTGAGTACAGTGGAAAAGTGCTTGTCTAGCAGATACAACGCTCTGGGTTTGATACTCAATACCATAAAACAACAACCACCACAAAAACCATGATTTTGCTGGCTTGCTAGTGTAGATTAGTGGTTGAATATATTTAAGAGACCCAGGATTTAATACGCGGCACCAGAATAAGAAAAAGAGAAAAAGCCGGGCGCTGGTGGCTCACGCCTGTAATGCTAGCTACTCAGGAGGCTGAGATCTGAGGATCACGGTTCAAAGCCAGCCCGGGCAGGAACGACTGTGAGACTCCTATCTCCAATAAACCACCAGAAAACCGGAAATGGCGCTGTAGCTCAAGTGGTAGAGTGCTCGCCCTGAGCTGAAGAGCTGAAGGACAGCGCCCATGCCCAGAGTTCAAGCCCCACGACCAACAAAAGAAAAAGAGAAAAAAAATGAATTATTTTGCTATTAGTAACTAGCTATTTCATTACATCAGTTTTTTCATTAACACTATTTGTTAATCATTCTGTACACATAATTCTGAAGGTGGGTGCTAGTGACTCTTGCCTGTAATTCTAGATACTAAGGAGGCTAAGATCTGAAGATTGTGGTTGGAAGCTAGCCTGTTCAAGAAAATCTGTGAGACTCATCTCCAATTAAGCACCAGAAAACCGTGTCTCAGTGGTAGAGCAATAGCTTTGAGCAAAAAAGGTCAGGGACAGTTCCTTAAACCTAAGTTCAAGCCCTACAACTGACAAGAAAAACCAAACCCTCGTTTCTGACTTTACATTATAAAAATCAAAATCATAAAATTTTATACTAAGATATACAATTTAATTATGATTTCTGAAAGAAGTGAGTTTAGACAAAGTTTAAGTACAAAATAAAAATAAAGACCCAATTTTGATTTATAAAGAATCTTCTGGGGCTGGGAATGTGGCTTGGTGGTAGAGTGCTTGCCTAGCATTCATGAAGCCCTGGGTTCAATTCCTCAGTACCACATACACAAAAAAAGCTGGAAGTGGTGCTGTGGCTCAAGTGGTAGAGCACTAGCCTTGAGCAAAAGAAGCTCAGAGACAGTGCACAGGCCCTGAGTTCAAGCCCAAGGACTGGCAGAAATAAAAAAAAAAGTCATTTGCTGAGTTTACTCCATTGGACTTTCAACCTCATTAACCAATTGCCCCCCCACCCTGTTTAAAAAAAAAAAGTGCTGGTCCTAAGGATTGAACTCAAGGCCTAGGTGCTGTCTTTGAGCTTTTTTTGCTCAAGGCTAGTATCTATTGCTTGAGCCACAGTCACTTCTGGCTTTTTCTGAGGCATTTACTGGAGATAGGAGTCTCACCAACTTTACTGTGCCAGATGGCTTCAAATCATGATCCTCAGATCTCAGCCTCCTGAGTAGCTAGGATAACAGGCACAAGCCACCACTGCCCAGCTCAATTGCCTTATTAATTCTTACCCATACTCCCAACAATTACAAAAAGCCTAAGGAAAATAAAAGAAAGTAAAGACTTATAATGAGATAATGGTTCTGATTCTTATTTATCACGTAAGATTACCTTGATTTCCTGTGGAAGTACGAGCCACCGAACTCCAGGGAGGTTGTCTAGAAGTACTGAACTAGAAACATCATACTGTTGAGCACTGGGATAGACACTGGAATGTAGCTTAGCCTGCTGAAGTGCTCTTTGAAAGAACAAGTAGAAAAAATGATCCAAACAAGGTATGTTCTCAACCTGGCAAAAGGCGCTGAAAAAATAAGAGCTGTAAGTTAGAATAACCTATGGTGGTCATTTTTGTGTGCTCCTAAGGAGATTGGCTCTTTCCTAACTTCTAGACTCTCTCTGTCCCTCATGTCCACACTCACTGTTACACTGTTACTGAGGAGAGAGTATTTAGAAGTTCACCCTATCTGTTATTTCTCACTTTCTTTCTTTCCTTTCATTGTCGTTTGAAATTTCTATTGTCTTTCAGGCAACAGAATAATAAAAAGATTGGACTTTGTAATAGTACACATTTGACTTTGAATCTTAATGTTGTCCTTATTAGATCATTATCACAGGATAAATAACCTAATCTGTCTCTGAATTTCTGTAACTCTGGAGTTAAGACAATCAAACATAAGCAAACTACCTTGTATATAATAAGTATTCTTTCTTACCACAGTCATTACTAGTGTACAAGTAATTACAAAATAAGGAGCTAAATTATTCTTTCCCTCAACTGTAGGCATTATTATTAAAGAGAGAGAAGAGCGAGGGAGGGGAGGAAAAGAGAGCTATTGAATGCTAGGATTTCACCATATGAAACAGAGCATTAACTGTAACTATTAATTTGAATGGTTCCCTACATGATACAGTAACTAGTACATACAATAATGACATTCCAAAGTAATGTTCACTGCTTCATCCAACAAATATCCGAATTCTGTATGTTCAAATGTTTAACAATTACTTTAGACTTATTCCTTTACATACAGAAATATGCATCATATTATAAGGTTACAAAAGCAAGAAGCAGAAAAACATGTAATATGGATTAGCTGTATAAAAAAAGAGCATTATGTTCATATTGGTCAGAAAATATAGGGAAGAATACACATGAAACTAGTCAATAGATTTGTAGCTTAATAAGTGTATCTTAATGAAACTAGTCAATAGATTTTTTTAGCTAAAAACTTTGAAAGAAATTTAGTAATGTTCTCAAACAGAAAAACGAGGTCATTTAAAATTTTACTCTTCTTTCTATATTATACAAAAATACTTAACCTTTGTCCCTACAGAAATAAAGCAGTATATATTATATCAGTATATATTATAATATAGCATCAAGAATAGTATTTTTCACAAAAAGTTTTTACTAAAGTAATATGAGTGAGACCAAATTAAAAAAAAAAAAACAAAAAACAGGAAAAAGGAAAGGAACAGCTGCGCGCCTGTGGCTCACGCTTGTAATCCTAACTACTCAGGAGGCTGAGATCTGAGGATCACAGTTCAAAGCCAACTCAGGCAGGAAAGTCCCCAAGAGACTCCTATCTCCAATAAACCACTAGAAAACTGAAAGTGATGCTGTGGCTCAAGTGGTAGAGCACTTGTATTGAGCTGAGGGGCACAGGGACAGCGCACTGACCCAGAGTTCAAGCCCCATGACTGACCAAAAAAAAGGAGGGGGATGGACTAAGTGGAAAAACTGTTTCGCATTATAAGAGAAAACCCAGTACAGTAGTAAAATATGAAAGTTATAAGGATGAAAAGGATAGCCAAACAACTAAAAGTACTATAAAGTGCAGAAGGCAGTATAAAATCATATATTCAAAACCACTTTGAAGCCAGTGGCTCTTGCCTGTAATTGAAGCTAATCAGAAGGCTGAGATCTGAGGATGCTAATGTGAAGCCACAGATAGCAAAGTACATGAGACTCTTATCTCCAATTACCCACCAAAATACTGGAAGTGAAGCTGTAACTCAAGTAGTTAAGCATTAGTCTTGAGCAAACAAGCTCAGGGACTGCACCGAGGCCCAGAGTTCAAGCCCCAAGATTGGCACAAAAACAGAAAGAAAAAACCTTTGAGATTAGTTCAAAGAAATACTTACCCATCTAAAGAAGCATACATAAATTTTAAGGTTTGGGAAACATCTTCTATCATATTCCTTAGTTGGGGAAGAGGAACTCTAGGAAGACCAAAAATATGCCTTTTTTATTTATAGCATAATCACAATGATATATATCTAAAAGACTATATATAAGGTCTATATGTCAATTATGAGTCAAACTGTGGAAAACCAGTGCTTATTACATTAGTACTTGATCACCTTTAGCTCCAGATTTAGGTTTCTAGCAAGAATCAAATAGGTAAACTCTAGCATAAGTTCAATGTGTAAATTTAACAAACCGTCTACCAGCTATGGCTGTTTCCTTCCTTTCCTTCTCTAACTTCCTGTGCTCCTAATGTGTTTTTGTTTGTTTCTTCTCTTGTCTTTTGGATTACTACAAAAAAATCTTAAGACAAATGTTTTCCTCTGCCATTATTTCCTGAATTATTTTATACTGGATATTCTCTAATTCTTTTTTTTTTTTTTTTTTAAGATTTTATTGTTTGTTTTTTGGGGTTTTTTTTGGGTCCGGTCATGGGGCCTGAACTCTGGGCCTGGACGCTGTCCCTCAGCTCTTCAGCTCAAGGCTAGCACTCTACTACTTGAGCCACAGCGCCACTTCCGGCTCTTTTCTTTTTGCTTATGTGGTGCTGAGGAATCGAACCCAGGGCCTCTGGCGCGCAAGACAAGTGCTCTACCACTGAGCCACCTTCCCAGCCCCTATTCTCTAATTCTTATAAACTCATACTTTCAATTACCTAGTTCTTCATATTCCAACTCACTGGTATCCAGCAGCCTCCTACCACAGTCCATTATAATCCATTCACAGACAGAGTGCCACATACAGCAGGTGGGTGTCAAAGCACCATTAGCCCTTCATGTTAACATTTTTGAAACCCACATATATAATTGTATCTCTTTTATCAAAATTAAGCCTTCAAAACATAAAAACTTTTTTTTTCCAGTATGGGGGCTTGAACTTGGCCTCATGCTTGTTGTTTTTCTTTTCCTGTTGGTCGTGGGGTTTTAACTCTGGGCCTGGGTGCTGTCCCTCAGTTCTTTAGCTCAATGTGAGCACCCTACTACTTGTCTCACAGCGCCACTTCCAGTTTTCTGGTGGTTATTGTAGGTAAAAGCCTCAAGGACTTTCCTGCCCGGGCTGGCTCTGAACTGCAATCCTCAGATCTCAGCCTCCTGAGTAGCTAGGATGACAGGCGTGAGCCACTGGCCTCTGAAGCTTGCTTAGTTTTTCTTACTCAAGGCACTCTACAAACTGAGCCTATCCTGTTTTGTGCCGGTTAATTGGAGATGGAGTTTCTGCCCAAGCTAGCTCCTGAATAGCTAAAAGTATAGGTGTGAGTCACTAACACCCAGCTTAAAACATAATTCTGGTATTTTTTTTTATTGCAGCCATCTTCAAGTACTTTTCTCAAGAAATTCTTCTTGAGAACTTATCAACTCACTTCTTGTCTGTATATACAGTATATCACTTCTAAGACTGAACTCAAAAGGTCCTGCCACTTTCCTTTCCCTTCTAGACACTTTGATTTTGGGGGGAAGCCAGCTGACATGTTTTAAGGACACCCAAGTAGCTCTAACGAGAGGTATCTGTGGCAAGGAACCAAGGCAGTAACTGAGGGTGTAATCCACCGTGGTTCCAAGACCAAAAGCCACAACGACTTAACATTGCTCTTAGATTTCTGAGCCATTAAGCATCTATGAGATAATAAATGTTTACCTCTTCAGTTTAAATAGAGTTTTTTTAAATAGTTTATTATGCAGAAATAGATAACTACTATTACATAACAAAAAGAAATCTGGTTAACAAATAGAAAATAGTGGTATATAATAGCTCAGATTGGCTGGATGATGGTTTTGTTCTTTTGAAAGTTTTTGGTCCACTTTTCTTTCTTAAAATCCATATAGTAGGAAGAACTCATATTTTGATTCAGTTTCCACTTCAACCTCATGCTGATTATCTGACTCCTAAGCTTTACTTTTGGTTTCACTTTACTCATTTGTAAAATGGAGCCACTAATCACTAGTACATCTGGAGCTAATAGTTAAAATTAAATGGGATTAATTAAAATAAAGCACCTCATACAGTCCATGTTCAGACCAGTCCATGGTCAGTTAATTATGAGTGTCAATCATGCCTCTATTACTAACTACAAAAATAAGATGTATTTCAAAATACTTGAAAAAAAAGCTATGAGGAAGATGTAATCGTTTAAGATGTATCACTAGGAAAGTTATAGGTACTCAATGTTTTGTTAAAGACCTTCAACCTTGGACAAAATATCCTTCTGCTGACCCTTAATTTTCCAACAACGGTAAGTAAATTGAAAATATGTAAAATCTGTATTAAAACACTGTTAAAATTCTGAGCAGAAGACAAGCTCATCTATCAGCCACCTCTGTATCACCAAAGAGAAAAGTGTACAGATAGCCCATAGCCTCTGTGTGTCCAGAGGAACCTCGGTGCATCTTTATACCCTATTCATACTAGATGAATATAGGTAACCACTACACTTGCACAACATAGCGTTACATCACAACACTCATTAGTAGTCTGTCTTTTGATCAAATGTCACCATTTTAATGATACCAGATTTGTTACCAATATTTCTTATATTAAATAAAAATCTCAACTTACTCTTCAGCAGGTAGGCCAATTAACAACAACTTGTCAAACTCTTTCAAGTAAGCTATATGAATTTGCTTCCCATTTAAAAGGAGGGATGAACTAAGGAAAAATAAATTCAAGAAGTTAGATTATCTTTAAATGTCATAAAGTTAACTTATTTGTAAGCTTTGGCATGACTTAAACAGTATGATTTTAAAAGTCAATATTAAATATGCAAATTTCTAACTGTCATAAAGAAAAGGTAGGGAATTACATCAGAACAAAAATACTTTCTAAAATTTTTAAAAAACAGAAACAATCCAAATTAATATAGGCCAACCAAAAGTAGACTCATTGTTTTCTTCAAAAGAAAGTTTCCATACCAGTTGGTATATTATACCTTTGCTCACTTTTGAATATGACATGCTAAAGGAAGCCATCCCAGCTCAGAAGGTGACAGTCCACTCTGGGACTTAAATATATAAACAAGTAACCAAAACATAACTCAGACATTAAGAATGTTCTCAAGGAAACTCTTGGGGGTAATGGGTATGTTAACTATGGAATAGTTTTGAGGACATATACTTAGGTCAAAACTGATAAAACTGTGTATTTTACACCTGCACAATTTATGTCGAGTACATGTCATGAAGCAGCAAAAAGCTAATGTATTCTCAAAAGAGACACAATGAATCATGGAAATACAGAGAATGTAAGTGCATAGATTTTTAAATATGTATGAATTACCAAACATCTTTATTACTATTTTTAATGTTTTTCTTTACTATTTTATGTACTCATTTAAAAATGAATACTTTTACAAAGGTTTCTATTTTTTTTCCTTTTTTAATTTTTTATTTTTTGATTAAGTGATTATATACTTTCCCAAATTTCACAGTATTGTGGGATAGTGATGCTCAGTTAAAGTCACAAACACATTCTAACTTTCCTGGAGCAAATTGTCTATCACGGTCTATAACATTTATGAGTTCTATGAGCTTTGCAATACAGTTATTTCTTCCACATTGGGTGGTATGTACATTTCTTTTGTTTTGCATAGCGTCAGCTGTTCCCTCTTTCCCATTTGTTCCCCCCCTCCCATCGCTGCCATTAAGTTGCTTAGTTCATTTTGGTCAATGTCCAGTGCAGCTAATGGGTCCCACTGTTGTATGTTTTTCCCTGATTCCCTCTAATTCTGTGTCGTCTTCCTGGTTCCCCTCCAGTGTACACATATATACTATACGTGTGATCAGCAGCATGGGGTTATTTAGTAGTGGTTCGACCAGATGAGTGGAAGTTCTTTGTTTCTTAAGTCCCGTTAATTTTGTCATATCACCTAACATTTTTACAAAGGTTTTTAAAAGTATGAATGCACCAAGATATTCATATTGCTAAGGAACCCCTAAAATAGTAAAAATCACATCTATTGTTTCTTTAAAATTATTTCTCTGGTTTTACTGTACATGTTTAACTCATACCTCATCACTAATAACAAGACCTAAATATTAAATAAGATAATTATCTATCCCATAAGGTATTAAAAAAGAGCAGCCAGACGCTGGTGGCGAACCCATGTAATCCTAGCTACTCAGGAGGTTGAGATCTGAGAATTGAGGTTCAAAGCCAGCCCAGGCAGGAAAGGCCATGAGACTTTTATCTCCAATAAACTACCCAAAAAAGCTTCAAGTGGAGCTGTGGCTCAAGTGGTAGAGCACTCACCTCAAGCTGAAGAGCTCAGGGACAGCGCCTGGGCCCAGAGTTCAAGACCCACAACCAACAACTACAAAAATAAATAAATAAAAAAAGAACCTACATGAAGAAATTCAATTTTATTTTTCCTTCTCAGTGCCAGGGATTGAACCTAGCACATTGCCACACTACTGAGCTAGCTACATACATAGCCTTTTACATAAAGAAACATAAAACAAGGTGCCTTTTAAAAGGAGACCTGCACCTCAAAAATACTATGGCAAATGGTAGAAGACAGTCACAAGTAATCACATATATGATTCCATTCATACATGTATAGGGCTTGGACAGGGTACAGTTAAGCAAGCTGGTAGCTAAAAGGCACAGCATTTCTCTCTGAGGTGATAAAACTGTTCTAAAATTGACTTTGGGGTAGTTATACATATCTGAATATAAATCAAATTATTACTTGTACACCTTTAAAATCTGTGATTTTATGAATTTTATGTTTATGAATTCTATTTCTCAACAAACCATTTAAAAAGGGAAAGGGGGGGGAAGCCAGGTTCAGGTGGCTCATACCTGTAGCAACTCAGGAGGCTGAGAGCTGAGGATACTGGCTTAAAGCCAGCCAGGACAGGAAGTCCATGAATGGAGCTGTGGCTCTCAAGTGGTAGAGTGCTGGCCTTGAGCTAGAAAGCACAGGCATTAATAATGCCCAGGCACTGAGTTCAAGCCCCAGGATGGACTGAACGCACACGCCACATGCACATACCACACATACCCCCTCCCCGCCCCACACAGGTGAAAAATAGGACTAGGGGTACAGGACAGTGGTATATAGCATTTGCCCCGCAAAGTGGGAGGCCTCATTGTAAAATGAAATATAAATACAAATAAAAAGAGGTCTGGTAAAGTGCTTTTATAAATGCAATTTATACCCTAAATGAGGTTTTGAGTACTACTGTTGACAGAATGAACTAATTTCTATTTATGACCACATTAAAACTCATGGATTTAAGCATGACTTTTATCTAGGAAAACAAATTCTTCCTATTCTCTAACAGACACTACCTTTTAAAATGTAATAGTATAATATTTATGAGAAAGTAGGAAAAGGAAAAACAGCCTTAAAACTCCAACTTATTATTTCATGAGTAATACAGGGCTCTTAAAATTTGAAATTTTTATAAGCTCCAAATGTAATGAAATATTAAGGAAAAAATCATCATTTTTATAAAAACAAACTTCAAAAGCATTGAATTCTCTCATCTCAAATTAATTAGGGTACTTTAAAGTCGGGGCTTGATAAATCAATTTGGAATGGGTGTTTGGCTCTATAGCTAACTATACAATGTTAGAACTTTTCTTTTCTTTTTCCCTTAAGTGCTAGTAATCATTTCCACAGCTTCATATATGCTAGACAACTGCTTTAGGAGTGAATTACATCTCCAGCCCTAATGTTTAAAATTTGAATTTGCAGCAAGCACTAGTGGCTCTTGCCTATAATCCTAGCTACTCAGGAGGCTGAGACCAACTAAGACTGTAATTCCAAGCCAGACTGGCAGAAAAAGTCTATTGAGATTTTTTTTTCCAATTAACCAGCAAAAAGCAAAGCTGGAGGCATGGCTCTGAGTATAAGCTATAAGCAAGAAGCCGAGAAAGCAGTAGGCCCAGAGTCAAATCCTAGTACCCTCCTATACACACACACAAAAATTATTTGACATTAATTTTGCTTACAGGGGACAATAAATTCTGAATATATATCCTAAAGTAATTACTGTATTTTTCTATCACTATACTACACTATACTTTTCTATCACTTCTGTGAAAACAGTATTTTTTTCTGTGAAAAAAATCACTATTTAGTCATTCTTGCCAACTACAAAAGCATTGTCTAACAAAGTAACAATCACAGTAAAAACACGAAGAAGCTGGAATCATAATTCCATGCTGAAAAAAGATAATACTTTTATGAAGAACTTATTATTATTATTTTTTTGGGTCTGGTAGTGGGGCCTGAACTCTGGGCCTGGGCGCTGTCACTTAGCTCTTCAGCTCAAGGCTAGCGCTCTACCACTTGGGCCACAGCGCCACTTCTGGCTTTTTTCTTTTTTGCTTATGTGGTGCCGAGGAATCGAACCCAGGGCCTCATGCATACAAGGCAAGCGCTCTACCACTGAGACACCTTCCCAGCCCTATGAAGAACTTAAAACACTATTCATTAAAATGTGCCCAAACACCCAGCTCTATAGCTGTATTGAAAAATCTACTATATAAATCAAGTAGATGACTCTGGGCATAATGCCAATGAACAAAATATCTGCAGATATCCCATCAATACAGATACCTACACATTATAGATACCAGTATATGCAGCACTTCAGAACCAGATACACTCAAGAAAAGAACTAAATAGAAATTAATGATTACCTGGTAACTTGTGTCCCGGTTACATTTTCCAGCATGTCACAGAGTGTGAGAAAAATCCCTCTCACATTTTTTAGTTTCTGAGATGCTTCAGACTTTGGATAATGATACAGAATTTCCTGCTGTTAAATGAAAGGAAACATAAATGATGAACTCTCTCTACACCAAAATTTCCAACTATTATTTTTGTTGTGGCAAGTTCAGATTCTGTATCAAGAACAGAAAAGATAATCTTTTCAATTTCAGTGAGGTTTTATACCCATGGAAGAAGCATGCCTTGAATCTTTAAATTAGCATTTAAAACAACCCATTTGCCAATGTGCCTTCTTAGGCTTTGGGGTCAGATTTACCATTCCATTTTGTGCCGCTATAAAATCCTCCTTCTCTCTAGATAATAAATTAAATTAAAACTATATTTGAAAATAAGTCAGAAACTGCCAATTGGTCATATTACTAAAATATATACTAATTAGGATACTGATTATTTGAAATTACAATTTCTAAGTCTTTTAAACTTTAATCACTGTTAACAATTTCTATTCTTAATCTTTCATTACATTTCATTCTGTATGTATTCTTATTACCTACAGTTAATAGAACTTTACACACCACATGGAACTATCAGGAGTCTTCAAATACAAATTCCTTCAACTGGCTTATAAAAGATCATTTCTTCATTTGGGATAAAATCATAAAATATGTATTTAAATTTAAGACAAAACTGCAATTATACTTGCAAAGTGAGAATGCAACAATAAAGTAGTATAAATAGAAAGCATATGGTGATGTTTTATAATCTTACCCTTCTTAAATTTGAAAGTATTTGCATACTACAAATTAATTTAAATTCAAATGTTAAAGGAGAGTATATGTTATTCTAGTCAGTAAGATAATCCACAAATGGTTTTTAAGAATGTGCAGCTGGGTGCTGGTGGCTCATACTTGTAATCCTAGCCACTCAGGAGGCTGCGCTATGAGGATCGAGGTTCAAAGCCAGTCTGACCTAGAAAGTCCAAGTAACCACCAGAAATCCAGAAGTGGCGCTGTGGCTCAAGTGATAGAGTGCTCACCTTGAGCTGAAGAGCTGAGGGATAGCGCCCAGGCCCAGAGTTCAAGCCCCACAACCGACAAAAAAAAAAAAAGAAAAGAAAAAAAAAAAGAATGTGAGGTGTTTCTCTATTTTCAAGAACAGTATATTCCAAGTATACAAACAGCTGATTAAAATAAACTAATAAGGCTGGGCTCCAATGGCTAAGACCTGTAATCCTACTTAAAAGGCTGAGATCTGAACATCATTGTTCCAAGCCAGCCGGGGCAAGTCCATAAGACTCTTATCTCCAATTTACCATCAGAAAACTGGAAATGGAGCTGTGGCTTAAGTGGTAGAGTGTTAGCCTTGAGCTGAAGAGCTCAGAGACAGCACCCAGGCCCAGAGTTCAATACCCACAACCAACCAACCAACATACATACATAGATAAAATAATAAATCGCTCAGGATGTGCAATGTGCTAGTATTTGTAATAAGTGTGTGTGCGCACGCGCACCCACGCACACACCAGTACTGGGACTTCAACTGATGGCCTAATGCTCTCGCTTGGCTTTCCACTCACAGATGTCAGTGTACCACTTGAGCCTCCAGTCCATCTTAATACTTTTCAAACACAAAAATATGAGCCATTGTATTTCTCACTTTTTGCTGCTAATTAGGCAACATCTAAATTTCTCACAAGGCAACTCAAAAACAAGCAAAATAAAAACATCTGGTTGGAAACCAGGAATGATTCAGAGTGGCTTTCAGTTCCTCACAGATTAACAGTCACAAGCCTGATCTCCTCAAGCATTATCCTATCTCCTTGATTCTCTCTATAGTTTATCTTGTGTTAGAAGATAATTATTTGTGTTAGAAATCATTACTAACATGATGACCATATACTGGAATTTTTTTTTTGGGGGGGGGGGGGTGGTCAGGTCGTGCACACTACCACTTGAGCCATAGCACCACTTCCGGCTTTTTTTTTCTGCTTATGTGGTGCTGAGGAATCGAACCCAGGGTCTCAAGCATACAAGGCAAGCGCTCTACCACTGAGCCACCTTCCCAGCCCCCATATACTGGAATTTTTACAACTGGACAAATATAAATAATGATAAACTAGAAATAGCTGCTTTGGGACTGAAAATGTGGCTTAGTGGTAGAGTGCTTGCCTAGCATATATGAAGCCCTGTGTTCGATTCCTCAGTACCACATAAACAGAAAAAGCTGGAAGTGACGCTGTGGCTGGCTTTGAACCACGATCCTCAGATTTCAGCCTCCTGAGTAGCTAGGATTACAGGCGTGAGCCACTGGCATCCGGCTCAAACTTTCTTATAATATTTCCACTGTAACAAAACATTATTTTATCCTTAGAAATTAAGTCAAACATCAATTAAGGTCTTCTGCTTTGTCTATCTAACACATACGTTTAAATGCTTCTTAATAAGTACTTTCACACTGGTTTAGCTGAAACATCAAACACCATTTCAAACAATCTGATTAGTTTTTCAAATCTCTTAGATTATAGTCCTTACAGTCTACATCTTGTAGCTAAAAAATGACAAGTTTTTACCAAATACATAATGTCATAAAAAAGCAGAATGAAGAGTATTTCAAGATTCTCATTAAAAATAAAAGCTCAAACAAAATGACCCTATGACATTGCATTGAGGAGTAGTATGACTAGTAAAAGAGACCATTTTAATAGGTCTCTATACTAATCACAAACCCTTAGTATTAAAGACCTGGCAACCTCTTCAGTTATTACCCAATTTAACTAGCTGCATTTTTAAGCACTTGTTAATAGTATGCATTTGCAGCAGCCTCTACTCTGTTCAATAAGAATAAAAAGCCTTTCCTAATTACATAGCTAGAAGAGACAGAAACCTGTTCACACTTCCCCAGGGAAAAAGAGGCAAGGATGACAAAAGGCCTTAGTAGTGCCCTACTCCAAAGCAACCTGGAATAATGCTGGATGTTATCCTTGACATTTGTTGGATGTTTTATATAATAAATTCCTAAGTGTCACTTGTTTTAGAGATATAAGGGGCCACTATTACACACAAGAAATAAGAATGATTAATTCTAGGTCTCAATATGTTGCTCAGAACAAAGAAAATGATTTAAAAAACATAGTACATTCCTTTTTTGCCATGTAATAATTCATTATATATGAACCATTCATTGACAGATGAACCACACAGGAAATGTAGGGAATAGAGGCTTAAAAAATTCAGAATAGTTAAACATTTTTCAGATCTCACTTTTGCTCAGAGAATTATATTAGACTAAATGCTTTGAGAGAGCTTTCTATTGTAAAAATAGCTTCCTGGCTAGTTGAACTGATGGCATGCAAGAAGTACTGAGGTTTCTAAGGCATCCTCTACATATTCTTCCACCCTCCTCATCCATCACTACAAAAGAAGCTGGGATTCAGCTAGGAGTTCTGCATGCTGAGCAAAAGGACAGAGATAGCAATATCCTAAGGGTTGATGCTTACGATAGCTTCAACAGAATGCTGGGCTAGTGGCAAGCTGAGCCACCATGTACCACTGCAGTAAACTGAGTCCAGATCCTCAGGCAATGCTAAAGTGCCCCTTAATTAGGGGGCAGAAATTGAAGTACAAGAGAGAGAATGCTAGAGAGTATTCCCACTTTACAAATATCAGACTTCCAAGATAAAAATCAAGCAGTAAGTTCAGACAAAGATCCTTAAAAAGACATAAGAAAATGGAGTTGGGAAGGTGGCTCAGTGGTAGAGTGCTTGCCTTGCATGCCTGAGGCCCTGGGTTTGATTCCTCAGCACCACATAAGCAAAAAGAAAAAAGCCGGAAGTGGCACTGTGGCTCAAGTGGTAGAGCGCTAGCCTTGAGCTGAAGAGCTGAGGGACAGCACCCAGGCCCAGAGTTCAGGCCCCACGACCGGACCCCCCTCCCCGCCCCCAAAAAAAGACAGAGAAACTGCTTGCTGTGGTTTAAATCTTAAATGAACCCATTTTCCTATAGTAGTCTTTGGTTGCCAGAGGACAGGCCTAGTGGAAAGAAGACTTTGCTCCTAGGACTTTGCTGGGACTTTTTCCTGACAAAAAAAAATGACAGACTGACTTCAATGATAGAACTCTAAAGACAAAGGAATATTATTTCAAAATCTGAGAAATGTGTTTGTTTAAAGTTTTTAAATTGATATTTGTAACTTGTGTAGACGTGTCATTTTTCCAACAGTATTTATTGAAGAGACTGTCCTTTCCCCATTTTCTTGTCTCCTATGTTGCTCTAAATGCATAAAGATATATCTGGACTCTATTATGTTCTCTTGGTCATCTAGGTTTCTGTTTCTATGTCAAACTCATGTTGTTTTAGTTATATTTAGCTTTGTGGTATATATCAAGGTCTGGTAGCATAATATCTCCACAGCTTTGTTCTTTAAGCTCAAAAATCTCTGTAGATGTGGTTTCTATTCAAATTTCAGGATTCTATTTAGGCCTTTCTGAGTGGTAACTGGAGATAAGAATCTCATGGATTGGCTTCAAATCCCAATCTTCCGATCTCTACCTCCCGCATAACTAGGATTACAGGTGTGATCCTCCAGGGCCCTGCTAGATTATTTTCTTATTTATGACTAAAAAGACATAAAATCTAGCCAGGTGCTGGTGGCTCATGCCTGTAATCCTAGCTACTCTGGTGACTGAGATTTGAGGATCGCAATTAGAAGCTAGCCCAGGCAGAAAAAGTCTGTGAGATTCTTATCTCCAATAAAGTGCTCAGAAAAAGCCAGAAGTGGTGCTGTGGCTCAAGCCTTGAACACAAAGAGGGTCAGGGACAGCATTCAGGCCCTGAGTTGAAGTCCCAGGACTGCCCCCCCTCAAAAAAAAAAAGGCATAAAATCTAATACCACACCAGACACACTTGTTTAAAAAACACTGAGATATGAATTAAAAATATGTAAAGCATAAACGGGAAGAGGTAACTGATTACAAAATGTGAGAACCTTTCATGACGTTTACACAACTATATTTGTACTTATTTGTCAAAACTCAACAAATTGTCCATTTAACACAGTTTAGTTTAATATATAAAAAGCAATACCTCAATAAAGACTAATCAAAAAAGGAGTTCAGGATAACAAGAGTACAGGGGAACAGGAGCTTAGCTTGTAAGCTAGAAGATACTGCAATAGTATCTTCTTTCTCTTTTTCCTACTGCTTGAAACAACTAAATAGTTAATTCACTTATGTTTAAAAAAACATTTGTTGTGTGAAACATTCATAAATAAAATACACAAGGAATAAGTCTGAAAATAGGTTACTCGCTTTAATTCTTCCCTAAACCAAAATAAAACATGCCTACATTTACTGAAAAGACTACAAAAGGTCCTTACTTTTTACCTTCCACTTTCAAGCACACACTCACCTCTTCCTTTGAGGTTTCCGAGTCAAGATGCAGTGTGAGATACATGATGATGTGTGGAGAATGTGGAGGATTCTGGATGCTGTCAACCTCCTCTCCCCAGAAGAGCTTCACTAAATCACTTGTGTTTGTCTGTGTCTTTTTCTTTCTTGGTTGGATAGTTTCCTTTTTCACAGCATATGCATTTTCAAATGTCAGTTTCACCTTAAAAATTAAGATGAGGCAAAATTGGCTGCATTTTTCAAAGAAGGTGTACACTGTATGGATAAGTCATTCTAGAGCAAAGAGTCCTGATAGAAGAGGTTATATGTTCCACTGGTTTATACTTGTATCTAGCTTCTTGCACAGTGTCTGACCAGTATAAAACTTTACTGAGGAGTAATTTAATTTATTTGTTCTTAATTATTGACTACAAAAACAAGAAATGCCATGAAAAGATCAGAATTTAGTATGAAGTGAGAATGTATTCAAGTTATACTACATTATTATACTGATAGCACTGAGTCAACTGAAAGAGATAAAATGAAGAGACAAAGGATCAAGATCAACTTCACACAACCAGATTTTACTTTCTTTTCAAATGGGGTACTTCAAGTATTTTCTCAGACATTCTTTGTGATCTTTTACAGTAAAGACCAATGATGGTAAAACCTGTCAACACAATAGGTCCTGGACCATAGCCTTAAGATAAACGGTCAGTTCTATCAACATAGTTTTAGCTTTGTACCCTAACCTTAAGATTGGTAAGAATATGTCCATTTTCCAACTGCCAAAAGGTAGAAGTAATACATTTAGCATACTGCCTGCCATATGGGAACATCAGTCCCCTTCCCTATTTTACTCCTGGCTCCATCTAGTTCTACTTACAGGGCTTCAGGGAAATGGCTGTAACAGAAAACCCCCTTTCAACAATAAAAAAGGAAAACATGGTCTATTTTGGTTTCTAGTTAAGAAGTCTAAATTCTATATAGTTATTAGCCATTCATTACCTAAACACAGGTGCTCGTTTTTTGAGAAAGACACAGTTATAATACCCAATCTACTAGCAAAACTAACAAATGTTTATACACAGAAAATAACATCATAATAAAGTACACTAAAATATTATAGTAGTTGAGTACTGGAGAAATTTGTTCCTTAGTTACTTTTTTGTGGTTTCCAAAATATAATACTATAGATGCATTACCTTTATAATATACATCTTTCTAAAATAATAGATTTAATGATATTTGCTCATGATGGGATTATATTCTGAAGTTGTATATAAACAAAGTATCTTCAAAATTGTATTAGGGAAGCAATGCCATTTTGGAGTACAATATAGTTTCTCAATGCATAAATTTAACTCAGTTCTTCTTCCATTCTTAAAGTAATCTCCTAACTGGGTGCCAGTAGCTCACATCTATAATCCTAGCTATTCAGGAAGCTAAGAAGTCAAGATCTCACAGTACAAAGAGAAGCCAGTGCAGGAAGGTCTGTGTGAGACTCATCTCCAATTAACTACCCACCTAACAAAAGCCAGAAGTAGAGCTGTGGCATAAAGCTGTGGCACTTTAAAGTTACACTGTATAAAAAATACAACCGCATATACTATTGCAAAATGCCTATCTTTCTTTAAAGTAGGACATGGACCAATAGCAAATACATAGTTGCTTTTGTATATTTACTGAAGATATGCCCAAAACAGTCAAACCATAATTTCTTTCTTTTCTTTTTTTTTTGGTGGGTTGTGGGGCTTGAACTCTGGGCCTGGGCGCTGTTCCTCAGCTCTTCAGCTCAAAGCTGGCGCTCTACCACTTGAGTAAACCACCAGTTTTCTGGTGGTTTACTGTAGGTAAGAGTCTCACAGACTTTCCTGCCAGGGCTGGCTCTGAACCATAATCCTCAGATCTTAGCCTCCTGAGTAGCTACATTTACAGGCCTGAGTCACCAGCACTCAGCTATTTCTTTCTTTCTTATGTTATGCTTATATACAAATGAATCTGCAATCATTAATTAAATGTAAGTATAATGTAATTTTATAGTAAATATAAACATGATTGAGTTCTGGCAAAATTGTCATTCCACCTGTACTGCAACTGACATAGGCAAGAAATGAAGAACTCTGATATGTAGCCACTTTATCTGGGGAAGGCTGGTTCAGCTGTGAAAATGCTACAATTCTTGGTTACTTATTTTTTACTAGCTGCTAAGTCTCTTGAGGTACCTTAGTACCTTGTCCCAACCAAGTCCTCTCCTAACATCTAGAGACTAAAGAGGATAATGGCGAATTGGTTTCTAAGGGCTAATATTTCAAACACCACCCTGTCTTTACCTATATCCGCTTAGCCATCTGTAGTCATTGCTTGTCCGTAGCTATCAGTTATTCCATTGTTCATTTTAACTTTCTAAGGATATCTAAATTTACAAAGTTAGTGGAAATGTATGGTGGTGTATTTCAGAGAAGATAGTGAATGTAAGAAATCTTATTTTTTAGAAAACAGGGAATTTCATCATGGATCTTATTACAGAATATCAAAGCAGATACATGATTCTGACATATCAAGGATTTTATTCATGTTAACGAATCTGAAAACTACTTCATCCTCTCACTGTCTGATGGATCCTCTAACCTACTTAAAGCATATAATGTCTACCTTCCAAGTAAGAGAACATTGAAAAGAGTATTCCTATGAAAAGGAAAAGAACTTTCAAAATGCATTGAGTATCTTAAAATGTAATTTATAATATAAAATGTTGATATTTAGAGTATCATGTGACTTATAGGAGAAATTTATTTTTAACTCCCAACAGTTCAGGATGAAAGCTTACCTAAGTAACAAAAATCAAGAAAATAGTATAAGAAGATACTAAAGTAAAACAGTATTAAAAATTTTCTAGCATGAATTGTTTCAAAAACTCAGAAAACAAGCTGGGCGCTGGTGGCTTATGCCTGTAATCCTAGCTACTCAGGAGGCTGAGATATGAGGATCGCAATTCAAAGCCAGCCCGGGCAGGAAAGTCCATGAGACTCATCTCCAATTAACCACCAGAAAACCAGAAGTGGCACTGTGGCTCAAGTGGTAGAGTGCCAGCCTTGAGCTGAAGAGCTGAGGTACAGCGCCCAGACCCAGAGTTCAAGCCCTATGACTAACCAAAAAAGCAAAACAGGGGCTGGGAAGGTGGCTCAGTGGTAGAGCGCTTGCCTTGCATGCATGAGGCCCTGGGTTCGATTCCTCAGCACCATATAAGCAAAAAGAAAAAAGCCAGAAGTGGCGCTGTGGCTCAAGTGGCAGAGCGCTAGCCTTGAGCTGAATAGCTGAGGGACAGCGCCCAGGCCTAGAGTTCAGGCCCCACGACCGGACCCCCCAAAAAATAAACAAAAACAAAAACACCCTCACAAAACAGACCACTGAATAGCTGTTTAAAATGACTCTTCTAGAAACTAGATTGGTATCGATCAGTACATATGGTAGTTAAAATGGCAAGGTGGTAATTATGTATGTTTCTATTATTATTGCTATTGCTGCTTCATTTAGAATGATTTTTATTTTTAGAAAAATACTACAAAGGTATTTCTTAAATATTCAAGAATAAATGTAATTCACATATTAAGCATGATAATTTTCATAATCTTAAAAAAGAAATACAAAATGTATGTATTTCATATAACTCATTGTAAAATGTTGCAAAAGAATGTTCAGACCTGCATGGGTCCAGGAATACAAGACAGAACTCTCTCTATGTTTTCTGAGGTCACAGCAACATCATTCACAGCAACAAGGACATCACCTAAAATTAGAATAATAAAAGATTGTTGTAGGAATATACAAACTCCAAAGAGATCTGGAATTGAAACATTAAAAAGAACGTACTCTTACTTAATCTAAGTACAGTAGAAAATGTGATATATACAGGTACTTATTTATCCAAGGCTGTGTTACACTAGTGACGTAACTATAGCCACTGCACTCTACCCTTCCCATTTTATAATACCGCCCAATAGAACTATAAATGAACTACAACCCATGAACATGTCAGGAAATGAAAATTCTCATTTGTGATATGTTTAGGAGAGTAACGTAAACTCAAGTAACAAAGTTTTAAGCATAAGCCAAGTATTGTAGTTAATGAAACAGAAGCTAATCACTGAGACCCCCAGTAAAACAAAGCAAAAAATCAGCTAAAATTCTAATTATGATCTAACTAGATCATAATTCAGTATTCTATGGTCTTATTGCTATTATTGATTTGTGTCTGTATGTATAGTTATTTGCTTCAAAGGTTAAAACCACATTAAAATATGCATCATGTTTCAGAAAAAAAAAATTCCCCTTTCCAGGACTATTCTTTCAATGTTGTATGTTTATCAGATTTGATAATTAAAGATCAACGTTAAAATGGAAGTTTATTTTCAGATTATAATTAAACATAGTACTAAAACCAGCAAGGACTGGGAATGTGGCCTAGTGGTAGAGTGCTTGCCTAGTATGCATGAAGCCCTGGGTTTGATTCCTCAGTATCACATACACAGAAAAGGCCATTAAGTGGCACTATGGCTCAAGTAGTAGAGTGCTAGCCTTGAACAAAAGAAGCTCAGGGACAATGCTCAGGCCCTGAGTTCAAGCCCCAGGCCTGGACAAAAAAAAAAGCCTAAAACACCAGCAAGATATGTGAACAGAAACACAAACATACCTAAGTTACTTTTCTCATCATTCCAAAATATACCATTAGGCAATCAATTAAACAATCACATTCATTCAACAAGTACTTGTCAAGCATGTATCCAGGGACAAGTATTATTTTAGGAATTTCAGGTAAGACCATTCTACTCTCATGAAACCTAAAAGGTCTCAGGGGAAGATGGGTAATAAATATCTACACAGGGAAAACAGCACAGCAGACAAATCTTCGTGGCTCTTTCACGTTTCTGTGCATCTTGCAGGAAGAGGCAACAGAAACTTTGTTCTCTTTTCAGGGTTGCTTGTATAGTGAACAGCCTTGGATGAAACAAGAACAAAAAAAGTCTTGCTCAGTATCTTACTACTCATAATTGTTTAACAGCATGGTATTCCCTGAATGTAAAGTTCCTCAGTTTTAATATAAACTACTAGGTGTCTCTTGTTCTCTTTAGGAGTAGTGAATAGATGGAAATGCTGATGCTTGTGCTGTTCCTTTCTCTTCCTGATTCTCTGTGTGGAAAAAAGACTGAGTTAGCAAAAAGAGTGGAGAAGGAGTTCCCTAGTCCATCCAGTGAAGGCTTTTATAAAGGCTGTTAGATGCTCAGGAAGTGCAATCCAGTTGAGAGCTCCCAATGGGGACAGAGTCATGGTCAACTACTACAGTACCTCAGGTAAGCTTGGAAACCCTCCCCCATCCTCTCTCCTTTCCTTTCCCTTTCTTTCCTCCCTCTCTCTCCCCCCTTTCCTCCCTCCCTTCTCTCACTCTTTGTTCTTTCTTCTCTCTTCTCACTTTACTTTGTGGCGTTTGGGCGGTAGTACTAGAGTTTAACCTTGAGCTGGAAGGCCATCACTACTACTTGAGCCACATACCAGGTACACTAGGAACTTTTCTTAAAAGAATTTGTAAACTGTTAGAAGGTTAGCAGGAATCTCCAATTATACTTCTTTGCAATATCCATTAGATATTAAATAAAGGAGAAAGAAATGTTTTCCTTAGGGACAGGTGTAGCTCAGCAGAAGAGAGCTTGCCTTGCACACACAAGGCCTTGGATCTGATTCCTGGCACCATGAAAAGCATAAAACTAAAACTAGAAATATTTTTCCATATGGACACACCAGCCATGAAGACTTTGCAGGATAACACAAAACAAAACTCCAAGTGGGACAAATATGTCTAAAGTAAATCCCAACATCATTCATGCCTATTACAGATAATGCTCCTTATATGTTGAGATAAAAATATTCACATGATTACATCACTTTCTCTTCAATGTCCTTCAAAATTCCTATTCTTTTTAATGTTAATATCTTTATTTAAAAAACTTTATATCACATTTTATTAAATTATACTAAACAACAAGGTATTTATTTGGCCAGCAGTATTTTCTTTGTGGGAATCTTATTTAAAACCAATATTTAGGATGTGATAAGCAGCATGGGGGGCAAGAGGCATGAACATGTGGCATAATAAATATAATTTCCCATTCCAAATACAATGTGGATCTAAGGGTAGTGGCTGGAAGCCAGCCTGGGCAGGAAGGTCCATAAGACTTATATACCAGAAGGGCAGACCACTGAGCAAAAAAGGTCAGGGACAGCACCCAGGCCCTAAGCTCTAGGACCTGTATACATGAGCATGTGTGCACACACACACACACCTTAAAATTCCCAGTGTCTTTTTAGTTTCAAATAAATACCTATTATGAGAGTAAGGGTGGAAAACACTCCCCACTCCCAAGCCCTCTAAGCAAATAAACTCAGGAATAGCACCCAGGCCCTGAGTTCATGCCACAGGACTAGCACCAAAAAAAAGTAAATGGATGTTTTTCTTAAAGGAATATATTGGTATGGTTAGTATATTCAAATATGAATACTTTTTTGTTTTTATTGCAGTGCTGGGAATTGAACCCAAGGTCTCACACCTGCTATGCATGTACTCTACCACTGAGCCACATTTTTTTTTTTAATAAATGACATTTATTTGGGTCATTATAAGATCATTTACTGACATTTATAGCTGACTGCAAACTATAACATTCAGAAGAAACTACAAGCCTCTTTTTATCCCCATTTTTGGGGGGCTGGAGGGAGTGAGGTTTAAGCCACACCTCCAGCCATGTTTTAATTGGTTGTGTGCATGTGTACATGTGTGCATACATGCATACATATGCGCAAATGTGTATGTGCATGCTGAACTCGGATTCCTGCTCTTTCTCACAGCTTTCTGTTGGACATTCCAACACTTGAGCAACACCTCCAGCCCAGAATTTTGCTGGTTAAGTAAGTAGAGATAGTCATGAACAGTTCTGTTTGGGATGGCTTCAAAACATACCCTTCAAGACTGAGATCCTGAGATCCTGATCCTGAGTCACTAGGGTTACAGCTCTGAGCCATCGGTGCTCAGCCTCACTGGCTATGTTTATGAAGGTGTCTCTCCTCCTGGGTGAGCACCTACACCATTATGTTTGAGAGGGGTCTCTCTTCTAGCCTAGATGAGCACTTGGACCATTATACCACTTTTAGGCTTATTGTAGTTGTTTGGATCTGCTACTCCATCTAGCTTCCCTCAGTTGAGATGGGAGTCTTGTGGATTTTTTTGTCCCAGCTGGCCTTGAACCTCAACCTTCCCAATCACAGAGCACATGTAGGTTAAGATAGCAGGTTTGTGCCACTGTGCCCAGTTATGGGTTGAGAAGGGGTTCTGAAAACTTTTCTGCCTGGTCTGACCTCAAACCACAATTCTCCCACTGTTAACCTCCCAAGAGGCAGGATTATAGATATGATCCACTGAACCTGCTTTTTCTGTTCATGATTGATGACACATTATGCTAACAAAGGCCAAGAAAAGGTAGAATTCTTACAGGATAAACAGTGGGATTATTCATGACAGAAATTCTCTTCTCTATGCTTCTTTCATGCAAACTAGCTTGCAAGAGAGGAGGGTAAAGAGATTGTGGAAATTCATCTATAATCCAGTCTAAATAGGCATTGAGAGCAAAGGGTCCGTATGTAGAACGGGAATGCACTGCTTGGAATTTCCAACCATGTGGGATTCTCAATTACTGTGGTTAGCTAACAACCAGGTTGGATTTCACAAACAGTAAGACAGATCTTTTGAAGTAGAAGGACTGACCTTAAAAGATATTCCAGTTTAGTCCCATTACTTTACAAAAAAAATTTTTTTGAGGACTTAGAATGACACGGGTATGCATTGTATTCTGTTCTAATTATCCACTGCTCTATAACAAACCATCCAAAACATGTAGTGCTTAAAACAGCAGCAATCATGTATTAGCTCTCCTCACTGTAGGCTCAGCAATGGCTCCTCAGGCAGTTAAGGCTAAATGGTCATTGTGGCTAGTCATCTCAAAGACTTCTTCATTCATGTCTGGTAGGTGGGACCTCAGCTAGGCTATCAGTCCTGTGTGTACTCTTGGCCTCTCCACGTCTGGAGACAAGAAAATCTTGTTGCAACCATTTTGGAACACCCAATTTTCATAGACATACTTCCTACGTGTTTCTGAGGACTCTGTAAAGTCCTAACATGGTACTTATGCTACTCTGTAAGGCTCTCTACCTAGTTATGGTCTAGTTCTTCCATTATTCTATGACCTACTTTACATAATTTAGATAATTTTAAGCAGTTCTGGAATTTAGGAGACATATAAATTGTTTTCACTTGTTGAGTCAATGAAGAATTGAAATGAGACTTTAGGTCAGATATTATTTTAAGAATGTTTCTATACACACACACATATGGACAAAAAATATGGAAAGTAAGTATTAAATTCATGAAGGAAAGGGCAAAGATAAAACGTTTCTCTTAGAGAAGAGCTTATATTTTGGTGTGAGTATCTTGCCAGTACTGGGGCTCAAACTCAGGGCACTCTCCCTTGGCATTCTGCTCAAGGCTAACACCAAGTGAGCCGTATCTCTACTTTCTCATATTTTTAAAATTTTTATTGTTATTATAAAGGTGATTCAGAGAGGGGTTACACTTACAGTAAGGCAAACAAAGAGTGCTATCTACTAAAGCCACTAAGATGGGTTAACTCAAGACTATTAGCTTTTAGAACTGTGGCTTTTTTTTTTTTTTTTTTGTCAGTTGTGAGGCTTGAACCCTGGGTCTAGGTGCTGTCCCTTAGCTCTTCAGCTCAAGACTAGCGTTCTACCACTTGAGCCACAGAGCCACTTCCGGTTTTCGGGTGGTTTATTGGAGATGGGAATCTCACGGACTTTCCTACCTGAGCTAGCTTTGAACCGTGATCCTCAGATCTCAGCCTAGGATTACAAGCTAGGATTACAAGCATGAGCCACCAGAGCCTGGCTTGACTTTTATGTTTCACTAATAAATGTATTCTCAGATTTGATCAGCTTATCTTCAAGTAAGCACATGCTACTAACTTAAACATGATATATAATAGCTCAAAGTGTATCAATATAATCAAAATAACTCATGGGTTTTTTTCACAAAATTGGTAGTATATTTCATGACATGTACCTTTAAAAGGAAGTGTATGTATATGATCACTATTGCTAAGTATGCCAAACCACTCTGTGAAATTATTGGACTCAAGTACATACACTTTAAAAGTATACTTATTCATATATTATATATTTTGTGTTATTTTTTGATACAATCATTGAAGTCCAAATTATTACCACTATGTAATCAACTTCTTTCTCTCTCTCTCTCAGAATATATAACCAAGATGTAACAAAACTGTACAAATCAAAATTAGTTAAGCTGTTCCCTGACAACTCACATATGTATCCAACCATCTAAAGTGCTATCTTAAGAACACTGTGCTTTGTGGTTTACTATCTGTAACCATTTCACTACTATACCAGATATTTATCAGTCCTTAATATGTTAAGAATACATAAATTCTGGTTTGTATCATGTCCTTCACATGGACTCATTAACCATGTGTCTCTGCAGACAAGGACTGATGTTCATGAGGCACACTTACCAATTAACACCTGGCCACTCTTCATAGCAGACCCTCCAGGCAGCAGGCCGTGGACCACAAGCCTCTCTCCACTGCCCTGTTTTCCAATTCTTCTCCAACTCCACTTGTTCTGATGGATAATTCCAAACAGTACTTCCAGAAGTTTAAGCTGCTCTTTGGCTTTGCTGACAGTTAATTTTTTGGGATTTACATAAATATTCACATCTTTATGCATCTGTTGGACAATGATACCTGCCTTCTGATGGGACTGATGCTTTAGAATGGATATCGGCCCATTATCATTGCTATTTTTTTTATTGTAGCACTTGGGTAAAAGTCTTTTACCTTTTAAAATTTTAGTAAACTGTTTGAGTTTGGGTTGATACTTTTTTCTTTCCTTGTAATTATCTTCCTCAATGATAATCTCATTTTCACTGAATCTGACATGGTTCACAGTCGATGTCTCAGGAAAAATGCTTTCTTCTTCATCTTCACTCAATTCCAAATAAAACAGCTCACCACTTTTTTGCACACTGTCCAGCCACTCAGGTTCAAAATCACTATGCAAAATTTAAAAATGATAACCATAATATCAATCCAATGTAAGAAAGACAGTTCTATTCTCTTATTAGGGAGTTATGATCAGCTTTACAGATAAGGAGGCAGAAGGGGTGGAAGTTATCTGATTTTTTAAAATTCTTTTCGCTTCTAATTCATTTCCTTAAAATGCATTTTGTAGACTCCTGAAGAATGGAGACACAATGTTGGGAACTGCGTAAGTTTGCGGCAGGCAGGCATGGGACCCCAAGCCCAGATCCTCCCAATCATTTGGATTCTACAGATCCCTCCCTCATATAACCTCCAAGAACTGTACAACTGTGGGTGGGTTAGGCTCAGTTGCCAAGTATTTATGCCTTCTTGTTCTGAGCACTGGGCCTGATCAGCCACTAATAGAATCAATTGCTAATAGAAGGGCTGATTGTGCATTTCTGAGCTACTTTCACTATAGAAGCTTCCCTTCTTTGTGTACTGGGAACCAATGCTGGCTACAGGGCACTTCACAGGCTGAGCCCTGCAGTTTGTGTATCTGAGGACATCAAGCCTCCAAGTCTAGGCATGACCTATTAATGTACGAGACAATAGAGCACACAGAGGCTTGAGTCCTACCTGGGTAGGCAGAGAACTTCCTAGTTCTCTTAAGCATTTTCCCTGCTGAACAGTTCACTCCCTGTGTAGGGGAGAAGGTTATGGAATCACATGATTCAGTGTCTGTGCTCAGGGAAACACTCTATTACTGAGTATACAGAATATATAAAGAGCTAAAAAAAAAAGTAACATCAAAGAAACAAACAACCCAGCAAGTGGACAAATGACTGGAACAGATACTTCTCCAAGAAGTACAAATGGCCAATAAACACATTTAAAAAGTCAACATCCTTGAAGGAAATGTAACTAAAACACCTGAAAGAATGTCAATCATGGAGAAAAAAACATCAAATACTGGGAGGGGAAATACTTATACACTGATAGTAGAAATACAAGTTAGTGCAACCACTGTGGAAATTAGTATGAAGACTCTTCAAGCTAAAAATCAAACTAGACATTGTCACGTTAAGCAAAATAAGACAGACTGAGAAAGACAAATATTCTTTGTTTTCATATGTGAAAAATAAGCGACATGAGTGCAATACAGACACTATTTGGGGAGGGAAAGAGCAGAAATAAAGCCTTCCTCTCTCCCACTGTTTATCCTGGGTATTTCTACACAAAGATCAAAAGCTGACTGAAAGTAGAAATTTATATGGATCAAGAGACATACAGCCAGGTGCCAGTGGCTCACATCTGTAATCCTAGCTACTCAGGGGGCTGAGAGGTAAGGATCATGGTTTGAAACCATCCCAGGAAGGAAAGTCCATGAGATGCTTACCTGTAGCTCAAGTGATACAGTTTGAGCCTCGAGCAAAAGGAGCTTAGGGACAGTGCCCAGGTTAAGAGTTCAAGGCCCAGGACCAGCCAAAAAACAAAAACAGGTACATACAAATTTAAATAATAGATTATAGTTATCTGCTTTATAATTTTACCCTTCTAGTTTGGTATGCTGTTTGTATTAGCAGTAAGCAATCCAAGAAATATTTTTCCACTTACTCAACATAAATACTTGACTTGCTGGGAGCCGATGGCTCAGGCCTATAATCCTAGCTACTAGGAAGGCTGAGATCTGAGGATGGTGGTTCAAAGCCAGCCCGGGCAGGAAAATCCATGAGACTCTTATGTCCAATAAACCACTCAGAAAACCGGAAATGGCGCTGTGGCTCAAGTGGTAGAGCGCTAGCCTTGAGCTGAAGAGCTCAGGGACAGTGCCCAGGCTCAGAGTTCAAGCTCCATGACCGACTAAATAAGTAAATAAATAGCTCACTTAAATCCTGAAATTTGAATAGAAGACAACCTTTTGGATATAATTCAAAGATCCATGGAGCTGATGGGATGGATATTGGAGGATGGCACTCAGCTGTAGCAAATAATAGTAACAGTGGTAAACACAAGTGGTGAAGGAGTGAGTTGGAGAGAGTAAGAGAGAACTCCAAACGCAAGTAGCCCCAGTGCCACCCACCCATCGATCGCCTAAAAAATAAAACCCAGAAAAAGACATGATCAAGTAGCCAAAATTCAAGTTCTGAAGCAGAAATTAAGACTGCTATAGAAGGACAGATGCTAAAGTAAGTCTGAGAGAGATGAGGGAAGGATCTAGAAGAAGCACTTAGTTGGACCTCAGGATTTTAACAAGTGAAAACAGGAAGAAAGAAGGCTCAAACAGAGGAGCCAAGTACACGAATCTGTAGGTGTGAAAGAACATGGCTAGTGTAAAACGAAGTGCAGGCGCTGGGAAGGTGGCTCCGCGGGAGCGCGCTGGCCTCGGGCTGAGGAGCTGACAGCGCCCAGGCCCGAGTTCAGGCCCCACGACCCACAAAAAACAAAAATAAAAAGAAGAAGTGCACATTTCGTGTGTCCGAAACACAAGTTGCTTTGAAGATGCAGAGTAACGCCAGGATCCCGAGGCTCACGCCTCTAACCCTAGGTGCTCTAGAGGCTGCTATCTGAGGACCATGGGCCGAGGCCAACCCTGGCGGGAATGCCCACGACGCGCTCATCTCCAGTTAACCTCCAAAAGCCTACGGTGCAGAGGGAGCAGAAAACTCCTCTGGACTGCACCCAGGCCCCGTCCAGCCCCGGGGCTTTGCACGCATGCGCGCGCGCACACGGGGGAAACAAGGGGAGCGCCGGGCACGCGCACGCCACGCAAGGCCGGGCTAGAAGAGGGTGCGAAGCTACAGCTGGAGCCACGGCGAGACCCAGCTACCAGCCCTGCGTGCTCTCCGCACAGAGCGGCCCGGCGCGGGCGCACGCCCGCCATCCCAGCTGCTCAGGCCGCGGTTCGAAGCCAGCCCGGGCAGGCACGCTCCGGACGCCCGTCACAGCGCCCGCCGAGACCAAGAAGGCCCGGTCCGCGCCCGGGGCGGGCGGAAAACGGAAATCACCTTACAACAAGGCCTCACTGCAGAACGGGACTCCGCCGGCCCGGCTCGGCCCCACCTCCGGCCAGCGAGCCCGCCCGGCCCCACCTCCGGCCAGCGAGCCCGCCCGGCCCGGCCCCACCGCCCGGGCCAGAGCCCGCCCGGCCCGGCCCCACCGCCCCGGCCCCACCTCCGGCCAGCGAGCCCGCCCGGCCCCACCTCCGGCCAGCGAGCCCGCCCGGCCCCACCTCCGGCCAGCGAGCCCGCCCGGCCCCACCTCCGGCCAGCGAGCCCGCTCGGCCCGGCCCCACCGCCCCGGCCAGCGAGCCCGCCCGGCCCCACCGCCCCGGCCAGAGCCCGCCCGGCCCCACCGCCCCGGCCAGAGCCCGCCCGGCCCCACCGCCCCGGCCAGAGCCCGCCCGGCCCCACCGCCCCGGCCCCACCTCCGGCCAGCGAGCCCGCCCCGCCCGCCCCGGCCAGCGAGCCCGCCCGGCCCCACCGCCCCGGCCCCACCTCCGGCCAGCGAGCCCGCCCCGCCCGCCCCGGCCAGCGAGCCCGCCCGGCCCCACCGCCCCGGCCCCACCTCCGGCCAGCGAGCCCGCCCCGCCCGCCCCGGCCAGCGAGCCCGCCCGGCCCCACCGCCCCGGCCAGAGCCCGCCCGGCCCCACCGCCCCGGCCAGCGAGCCCGCCCGGCCCCACCGCCCCGGCCAGAGCCCGCCCGGCCCCACCGCCCCGGCCAGAGCCCGCCCCGCCCGCCCCGGCCCCACTGCCCCGCCCGGCCCCCCCCCCCCCCGCCACGCCCGGCCCCACAGCCCCGGCCCCACCTCCGGCCAGCGAGCCCGCCCCGCCCGGCCCGGCCCGGCCGCAGACCCTTACGTGGAGCCGCTGCCCGCGGAGGTGTCCGAGCCCCAGACGCTGTCCGCGTCCTCCGAGTCACGGTTCTCGTCCTCGTCCCGCGCGTCCGGGCTCCGATGCGTGCAAGCCGCCGCCGCGGACGCCATGCTCGGGACGCAGGCCCTGAGGGTCCGCGCCGGGCTCGTCCCCGGCCGCCAACGGCCACGTGACTCAGGCGCCGCGCTGCTATTGGCGGCTGCCCGGTTGCCGGGGAACGGAGACGCGGCGACCTCCCCGCCCCCCCTCCTCCTCCCCGCCCCCCCCTCCTCCTCCCCATTCATCCCGTCTCCCTCCTCCCCTCCCCCTCCCCTCCTCCCCTCCCTCTCCTCCTCCCCTTCCTCCTCCCCATTCATCCCCTCCCCTCCCCTCCCCGCCTCCTCGCGCCCGCCCCTCCCCCTCTCCTCCCTCTCCTCCTCCTCCCCGCCCCCTCCCCCGCCCTCTCCTCCTCCCTCTCCCTCCTCCTCCTCCCACGCCCTCCCCTCCCCTCTCCCTCCTCCTCCCACGCCCTCCCCCTCCTCTCCCCCGCCCTCTCCTCCTCCCCTCTCCCTCCTCCTCCTCCTACGCCCTCCCCTCCCCTCTCCCTCCCCTCCCCGCTGCGGACTGGGCGCTTCTTGACTAGGAAACATCCGCTGGAGGGCGGTGGGCAGCTGCGTTTTCCCTTGGGAGTGGGGCGCGGACGCCGGTGCTCCGGTAAGGACGAGGGGACGGAGCCCGGAGCCACCGACCTCGCTAGAGACCCGCCACGGGAGCGCCCCACGGCGTCCACGGCGGGGAAACCGAGGCCCCAGCCACGGAGCGCCCACGGCGGGGAAACCGAGGCCCCAGCCACGGAGCGCCCACGCGCCCACGGCGGGGAAACCGAGGCCCCAGCCACGGAGCGCCCACGCGCCCAGGCCGGCCTTGTCGCCCTTGGCCACGTGGCGGTCCGGCCGCGCCCGGAGGAGGCCGCCACCCCCGCCGCCTGCCGCACCGGGAAGCCCCCAGGCCGCGCCGCCACGGGCCGCCGGCTGCTGCGCTCGCCAAGGGGCGTCGGAAATGGGGTGAGCCGAGTGCGGGCCGCCACCGCAGCCCCGCGTCCTGTCCTGTCCAATGATGTCATCGCCCCACGTCCTGACCTGTCCAATGGCGTCATCGTCCCGCGTCCTGTCCTGTCCAATGGCGTCATCGTCCCGCGTCCTGTCCTGTCCAATGGCGTCATCGCCCCGCGTCCCGATCTGTCAAATGGCGTCATCGCCCCGCGTCCTGTCCAATGGCGTCATCGCCCCACGTCCCGATCTGTCCAATGGCGTCATCGCCCCACGTCCTGTCCTGTCCAATAATGTCATCGCCCCACGTCCTGACCTGTCCAATGATGTCATCGCCCCACGTCCTGACCTGTCCAATGTTGTCATCGCCCCGCGTCCCGTCCCTCGGCGTCATCGCCCCGCGACCCGGCCCACGGGCGTCAACGCCCCGACGGCGGCGCGCGTTCCCGGCGCCTCCTTGACACGTGAGCCGCCGCGGCGTCGAGGCCGCTCCCGGAAGCGTGGCGCGACGGGGCCTGCGGCTGAGTGCCCGCCGCCCTCGCAGGCGTCCCCGGCGGCGTCCCCGGGCGCCTCGCTCCCGCCTGCCCGGCCTCCCGGTCCCGCCCCACCCGCCCGACGACCTCCGGGTGCTGCCTCCTGCCACTAGGCATCCTCTTTCCCCCCTTTTCCTCTGCTTTTTTGCCAGTCCTGGGCTTGAACTCAGGGCCGCCTCCGGCCTTTTCCCTGCGTGCGGCTCTGAGGAATCGAACCCAAGGCTTCGCGCAGGCTCGGCAAGCGCGCTACCCCTTCCCGGCCCCCCTAACCAGTCTGTTCTCATACATAGCTCATAAAGGGCTAAGTAATATCAGACTGTCTTGTTTATAAATTGTTTAGAAATAATATATCTGTATTCCCCGCTAAATGACAACTAGATGGCAAAATATTCTCCTTTTCTAATAAAGGTCTTTAACCTTTTGTAAGATTGAACTGAAGCAAAAAAAAAAAAAAAAGGCAAAAAAACCCCTGGTTAAACGGTAATTCCTTTGCTCAACTTCTTACAGATAATAAAAATTAATCAAACTTGTATCTTCTACAAAGTTTTAACACTCTTTGATCTATTGGAGAGAATGAAGAAAAGTTTGTGATTTCATTTAGAGTCTTTATATAATACTCCATTCCAGAACTGGTAATTACAAGACTTAAAAGTTTTAGACTGGGATATATTCTTATTTTCTAAAGACCCACCATCTTCTGAAGCCTGTATGTTTCGTTTAGCTCAGAAGAGACATGAGGTCCTTATTTCCATAGATTATAATCAGGGAAACAATAGAATGAAATAAAATATACTAGAGATAAGACATAATTAAATATTTACCATCTGTAGCAGGTGCAAGAGCTCTTTCCCCTGGTAGCAACAGGAGCCAGGGATGGGCAATAAATGAAAACTGGACCACAGGAGGTTGCATTCATTTAAAGCTATAAATCACAAGGCAAACACTCCATAAAATGTAGTTTCATTAGATTCCAGTTAATAGTGCTTTAACTGTGAACAAAGAACTAGTACTTTATGAATTATGTAGTATAATGAAAGCCACTGTCCCTGAGCTCTTCAGCTCAAGGCAAGTGCTGTACCACTTTAGCCACAGTGCCTCTTCTGGCCTTTTCTGCTTATGTGGTGCTGAGGAATCGAACCCAGGGCTTCATGAATACAAGGCAAGCACTCTACCACTGAGCCACCTTCCCAGCCCAAAGCCACAACTTTTTTTTTAAAAAAAAATTGTGAATAAATGACTTTGTAAAGCAGCAAACTATTTTAAAACTAGAATTTTAGCCAGGTGCTGATGGCCCTCACCTTTAATCCTAGCTACTCAGGAGGCTGAGATCTGAGGACTGCAGTTCAAAGCCAGCCCTAGAAGGAAAGTCCATGAGACTCTTATGTCCAGTTAATCACCCAAAAGGTGGAGGGGGAGCTGTGGCTCAAGTGGTAGAGTGATAGCCTTAAGCAGAACAGCTCAGAAACTGCCTAGGATCTGAGTTTAAGCCCCAGGACTGGCACACAATGAACACAATGCACAGGCCATGATAAGAACTTTCTGAGCAGAGTTCCGGGGGCTCAACAAACTGACAATGAAATGTAAAAATGGGATTGCATCAAACTGGAAAGTTTCTGTACAGCAAAAGACATAGTTATTAAGCTAAAAATACAGCCTACAATGTGGGAGATCTTTGCCCTTTGACAAGTGCCTAATATCCAAAATACACAAGGAGACAAGGGCCTAATATCCAAAATACACAAGGAGACAAGGGCCTAATATCCAAAATACACAAGGAGACAAGGGCCTAATATCCAAAATACACAAGGAGACAAGGGCCTAATATCCAAAATACACAAGGAGCTAAAGAAACTGCCCACCCCCCATTAATAACCCAAAAATAAATGGAAAAAAGGAGCCAGAGACTTTTCAGAAGAAAAATGGCCGCTAAATAGAGGAAATGCTCAACATCCCTAGCCATAAAGAAAATGCAAATCAAAACTATATGGGAGAAAATGAGGGAGAGAGTTGTACTGTTTGATAAGAAATGTATTCATTGATAAGAAATGTACTTGTGTAACTGTAACCCCTCTATAGGTCACCTTTACGACAAAAGTAAATTAAATTTAAAAATAACTATTTAGATTTCATCTTACCCCAGTTAGATTGGCAGCATCTAGAAAACAAACACAAACAAATCTTGGTGGGGATTCTGGGGGAAAAGGAACCCTGTGGCACTGTTGGAGGGAATGTAAACTAGTGCAACCACTCTGGAAGGCAGTGTGAAGATTCCTGAAATATAGAAACCACTTTTGGGCATCTACCTAGAATGTTACAAGTCAGGATATGGTAAAGACACCTATACATCCATGTTCATTATGGCAATATTCATGACATAACCAAGGTATAGAACTAGCCCAGATGCCCTACAACAGATGAATGGGTCAAGAAAATAAGATATATAGATAGAAATAGAGAGATAGAGAGTTAGATAAGAGTTCTATTCATCTATTAGAAAGAACAATGATATATCATTTGCAGGGAATTAGACCTAAAAAAATTATGTTAAATGAAGTAAGTCAGGCTCAGAGACAAACTTCACTTTTTGTTGTTGGATATTGGTCTTGAACTCAGGGCCTGGGTGCTGTCCCTGAGCTTTTTCACTCAAGGCTAGTGTTCTACTACTTGCACCACAGCACCAGTTCTGGTTTTCTGGTGGTTAATTGCCGATAAGAGTCCAATGCACTTTCCTGCCTGGTTGGCTTTGAACTGTGATCATCAGATATCATCCTCTTGAGTAGCTAGAATTACAGGCATGAACCACTGGCACTTGGTACATCACATGTTTTTGCTCACATGTAGAAGGTAGGTCTAAAATGCAAACATATATAATGTATGTAGTTTTATGCATATACACACAAACTGACTATAAGATGGCATGTCTAAGTGGAGGAGTCCAAACACAATGCCCCTGAGCAACTAACTAATGAACTGTTTATCAGAAGAACATCAGGGGAAGTAGAAACATGTTGGAGTAGGGTGGAAAAGGAGGGACAAATGGAGGAAGGAAGGGTGACCGAATACAGTCGTATTTAATGAATGCTATGTAAAAACTGAACTATGCAACTTGAAGGTATAGAGTGGGGGAGAACGATGGAAGGGTTGATATCTGTCAATATGCAGTTTACTCAAAACCTGACTTATGGAATTGTAACCTCTTTGTACAGCTACTTAATGATGAAATTTTAAAAATATGCCAGGAACTGATATTGTTTGTGAGAACTGATAGATAGATGAGTATGATTTTAAGGTTAAGTTCTCAAATTTCTGTTAAATTATATTTAAAATATTGTATGCAGGCAGAGTACATTTTATTAAATACGAATGTGTGTGAATACAACTTCATCAAATGCAAGAAACTTCCATGGATGTCCTAAGTTTTAAACAAGCGTTTATGAAAATACTGAACAATAAAGTCTGTAACACAAAACAACGCAGTGCCAAAACACAAAGATTGTTACCTACTGTGAGAAAGAAATGCACTCTTTCCCCGGCCCCCTGCACCCCCTGGTGATGGCAATGCAAAGGGGAGCAGAGGAGGCACCTACCGTTTCCGCGTCCCCGCTTCCATGGGCTCCTGGCGGAGGAAGCGACCCCTTCTCCAGCCGCCCCGCGCCTCTGCGCCTGCAGACCCGGTGGTGCTTTGGCGCTGCAACTGCTGCTCACCAAGCTGGGACGTTTACCGTTTAAAACCTGACAAATGCAGGCGCCGAGCTTGGGCTGCGAGTGGGCTTCTGGAAGGCTTCGTGGACTTTTCTACGGAGCAAGGGTCCTCGGGTGCGGGTGCGTCCCCCGGTGGTGCCAACGACTGCGAACGGGCTTCGGACCGGTGAGGCCAGCCGGGCCCGCCCGCCGGGGCGAGCAGCAGCTCCGGGCTCTGCGCCAAGACCTGCCCGTCACCAAGCGCTGCGCGGGGACGCGGCCGGGACCCGCCACCCGGGACCCCCGGGCCCGGGACCCCTCCACCCCGGGACCCCTCACCCCGGGACCCCCACCTCGAGACCCCTCACCCCGGGACCCCTCCATCCCGGGACCCCCCCCCCACCCGGGGACCCCTCACCCCCTCACCCCGGGACCCTCACCCCGGGACCCCTCACTCCGGGACCCCTCACCCCGGGACCCCTCACCCCCTCTCCTCAGGACCTCTCCACCCCGGGACCCCTCACCCCGGGACCCCCCCCCCACCCGGGGACCCCTCACCCACACCCCGGGACCCCTCACCCCGGGACCCCTCACCACGGGACCCCTCACCCCGGGACCCCTCACCCCCTCTCCTCAGGACCTCTCCACCCCGGGACCCCTCACCCCGGGACCCCCCCCCCACCCGGGGACCCCTCACCCACACCCCGGGACCCCTCACCCCGGGACCCCTCACCACGGGACCCCTCACCCCGGGACCCCTCACCCCCTCTCCTCAGGACCTCTCCACCCCGGGACCCCTCACCCCCTCACCCCGGGACCCCTCACCCCGGGACCCCCACCTCGAGACCCCTCACCCCGGGACCCCTCCATCCCGGGACCCCCCCCCCCACCCGGGGATCCCTCACCCCGGGACCCTCACCCCGGGACCCCTCACCCCCTCACCCCGGGACCCCTCACTCCGGGACCCCTCACAACGGGACCCCCCCCCCCACCCGGGGACCCCTCACCCCCTCACCCCGGGACCCCTCACCCCGGGACCCCTCACCACGGGACCCCTCACCCCCTCTCCTCAGGACCTCTCCACCCCGGGACCCCTCACCCCCTCACCCCGAGACCCCTCACTCCGGGACCCCTCACCCTGGGACCCCTCACCCCCTCTCCTCAGGACCTCTCCACCCCGGGACCCCTCACCCCGGGACCCCAACACCCCGGGACCCCTCACCCCGGGACCCCTCACTCCGGGACCCCTCACCCCCTCTCCCCGGGACCCCTCACTCCGGGACCCCTCACCCCGGGACCCCTCACCCTGGGACCCCTCACCCCCTCTCCTCAGGACCTCTCCACCCCGGGACCCCTCACCCCGGGACCCCAACACCCCGGGACCCCTCACCCCGGGACCCCTCACTCCGGGACCCCTCACCCCCCTCTCCCCGGGACCCCTCACCCCCTCTCCCCGGGACCCCTCCACCCGGGACCCCTCACCCCCTCACCCCGGGACCCCTCACCTCCTCTCCCCGGGACCCCTCACTCTGGGACCCCTCACCCCCTCACCCCGGGACCCCTCACCCCCCCACCCCGGGACCCCTCACCCCGGGACCCCTCATCCCAGGACCTCTCCACCCCGGGACCCCTCACCCCGGGACCCCTCACCCCTCACCCCGGGACCCCTCCACCCCGGGACCCCTCACCCCGGGACCCCTCACTCCGGGACCGCTCACCCCGGGACCCCCCACCCCGGGACCGCTTACCCCGGGACCCGCCCCGGCCCCGCGGTGGCTCCGCTCTCCCGAGCCACCGCCCCACTCGGGTTCACTTCCCGCCGTGGCCCGAGCCTCCCCCGGAGCCGGTCGGCCGCTTCTGGAGCCGGTGTCCGGGGCGGGGCGACCGGGTCTGGAAGAGCCGAGCCGCTCCTCCTCCTGCGAGCAACCGCGCTCGGCTGCACCTGGGCCAGGTCCGGTCCCCCGCGCCTCGCTCCAACCCCCCGGCCTCCCGGACCGGCGCGCACTGACCTGCGGGGCGTGGGCGCGGGGATGCCGACCCTGCACGCGAGACATGCCTGCCAGGATGCGGAGCTGGCAGTGCAGACCCGGCCCGGGGGGCGGGCACCCGGCTTGGAGTTGAAGACGGACCTGGGGGCAGAGACAGAGCTGGGGGGCGGAGACAGAGCTGGGGGCAGAGACGGAGCTGGGGGGCGGAGACAGAGCTGGGGGGCGGAGACAGAGCTGGGGGCGGAGACAGAGCTGGGGGGGCAGAGACAGAGCTGGGGGGGCAGAGACAGAGCTGGGGGCGGAGACAGAGCTGGGGGCGGAGACAGAGCTTGGGGGGCAGAGACAGAGCTGGGGGCGGAGACAGAGCTGGGGGCGGAGACAGAGCTGGGGGGCGGAGACAGAGCTGGGGGGCGGAGACAGAGCTGGGGGGCGGAGACAGAGTTGGGGGGCGGAGACAGAGCTGGGGGGGCAGAGACAGAGCTGGGGGCGGAGACAGAGCTGGGGGGCGGAGACAGAGCTGGGGGCGGAGACAGAGCTGGGGGCGGAGACAGAGCTGGGGGGCGGAGACAGAGCTGGGGGGGCAGAGACAGAGCTGGGGGCGGAGACAGAGCTGGGGGGGCGGAGACAGAGCTGGGGGCGGAGACAGAGCTGGGGTGCAGAGACAGAGCTGGGGGGCGGAGACAGAGCTGGGGGCGGAGACAGAGCTGGGGGGTCGGAGACAGAGTTGGGGGCAGAGACAGAGCTGGGGGCGGAGATAGAGCTGGGGGGCGGAGACAGAGCTGGGGGCGGAGACAGAGCTGGGGGGGCGGAGACAGAGCTGGGGGCGGAGACAGAGCTGGGGGGCGGAGACAGAGCTGGAGGCGGAGACAGAGCTGGGGGCGGAGACAGAGCTGGGGGGGCGGAGACAGAGTTGGGGGCAGAGACAGAGCTGGGGGCGGAGACAGAGCTGGGGGGGCGGAGACAGAGCTGGGGGCGGAGACAGAGCTGGGGTGCAGAGACAGAGCTGGGGGGGCAGAGACAGAGCTGGGGGGCGGAGACAGAGCTGGGGGGGCAGAGACAGAGCTGGGGGGCGGAGACAGAGCTGGGGGCGGAGACAGAGCTGGGGGGGCGGAGACAGAGCTGGGGGCGGAGACAGAGCTGGGGGGCGGAGACAGAGTTGGGGGCGGAGACAGAGCTGGGGGCGGAGACAGAGCTGGGGGGCGGAGACAGAGCTGGGGGCGGAGACAGAGCTGGGGGCGGAGACAGAGCTGGAGGCGGAGACAGAGCTGGGGGCGGAGACAGAGCTGGGGGGGCGGAGACAGAGCTGGGGGCGGAGACAGAGCTGGGGGGCGGAGACAGAGCTGGGGGGTCAGAGACAGAGCTGGGGGCGGAGACAGAGCTGGGGGGCGGAGACAGAGCTGGGGGGCGGAGACAGAGCTGGGGGGCGGAGACAGAGCTGGGGGCGGAGACAGAGCTGGGGGGGCGGAGACAGAGCTGGGGGGCGGAGATAGAGCTGGGGGGCGGAGACAGAGCTGGGGGCGGAGATAGAGCTGGGGGGCGGAGACAGAGCTGGGGGCGGAGACAGAGCTGGGGGGGCGGAGACAGAGCTGGGGGCGGAGACAGAGCTGGGGTGCAGAGACAGAGCTGGGGGGGCAGAGACAGAGCTGGGGGGCGGAGACAGAGCTGGGGGGTCGGAGACAGAGTTGGGGGCGGAGACAGAGCTGGGAGGCGGAGACAGAGCTTGGGGGCGGAGACAGAGCTGGGGGGCGGAGACAGAGCTGGGGGCGGAGACAGAGCTGGGAGGCGGAGACAGAGCTTGGGGGCGGAGACAGAGCTGGGGGCGGAGACAGAGCTGGGGGGCGGAGACAGAGCTGGGGGCGGAGACAGAGCAGCCCCTGCAGTCCCAGGCTGCGCCCCATACTCTCCATCCACCGCGTGCCTGTGACCACGAGGCCCAGTCCCCGGCCACCCTCCGGCAGGAAGCGGGGCTGCCGTCCGGGGCCGGGGTGGGGCGGGGCGGGGCGGGGCTGGGGCCTGGGGCGGGGCGGGGCGAGGCTGGGGCTGGGGCTGGGGCTGGGGCTGGACGGGCTGGGGCGGGGCTGGGGCTGGGGCTGGGGCTGGGGCTGGGCTGGGGCTGGGGCTGGGGCTGGACGGGCTGGGGCTGGGGCGGGGCTGGGCCTGGGGCTGGGGCTGGACGGGCTGGGCTGGGGCTGGGGCTGGGGCGGGGCTGGGGCTGGACGGGCTGGGCTGGGGCTGGGCTGGGGCTGGGGCTGGGGCTGGACGGGCTGGGCTGGGGCTGGGGCTGGGGCTGGGCTGGGGCTGGGGCTGGGGCTGGACGGGCTGGGCTGGGGCTGGGGCTGGGGCGGGGCTGGGGCTGGGGCTGGGGCTGGGGCTGGGTTGGGGCTGGGGCTGGGGCTGGGGCTGGGGCTGGGCTGGGGCTGGGGCTGGGGCGGGGCTGGGGCTGGGGCTGGGGCTGGGGCTGGGGCTGGGGCTGGGGCGGGGCTGGGACTGGGGCTGGGGCGGGGCTGGGGCTGGGGCGGGGCTGGGGCTGGGGCGGGGCTGGGGCTGGGGCTGGACCGGCTGGGCTGGGGCTGGGGCTGGGGCTGGGGCTGGGGCTGGGCTGGGGCGGGGCTGGGGCTGGGGCTGGGGCTGGGGCTGGGGCTGGGCTGGGGCGGGGCGGGGCTGGGGCTGGGGCTGGGGCTGGGGCTGGGCTGGGGCTGGGCTGGGGCTGGGGCTGGGGCTGGGGCTGGGGCTGGGCTGGGGCTGGGCTGGGGCTGGACGGGCTGGGGCTGGGCTGGGGCTGGGGCTGGGGCTGGACGGGCTCGGGCTGGGGCTGGACGGGCTCGGGCTGGGGCTGGGGCAGGGCTGGGGCTGGGGCTGGGCTGGGGCTGGACGGGCTGGGGCTGGGCTGGGGCTGGGGCTGGGGCTGGACGGGCTCGGGCTGGGGCTGGGGCGGGGCTGGGGCTGGGGCTGGGGCTGGGGCTCGGGCTGGGGCTGGGGCGGGGCTGGGGCTGGGCTGGGGCTGGGGCTGGGGCTGGGCTGGGGCTGGGCTGGGGCTGGGGCTGGGCTGGGGCTGGGCTGGGGCTGGGGCTGGGCTGGGGCTGGGCTGGGGCTGGGGCTGGGCTGGGGCTGGGCTGGGGCTGGGGCTGGGCTGGGGCTGGGCTGGGGCTGGGGCTGGGGCTGGGCTGGGGCTGGGCTGGGGCTGGGGCTGGGCTGGGGCTGGGGCTGGGGCTGGGGCTGGGCTGGGGCTGGGCTGGGGCTGGGGCTGGGCTGGGGCTGGGGCTGGGGCTGGGCTGGGGCTGGGCTGGGGCTGGGGCTGGGGCTGGACGGGCTGGGGCTGGGGCTGGGGCGGGGCTGGGGCTGGGGCTGGGGCTGGGGCTGGGGCGGGGCTGGGTCTGGGTCTGGGGCTGGGGCTGGGCGGGGCTGGGGCTGGGCTGGGGCTGGGGCTGGGGCTGGATGGGCTGGGCTGGGCTGGGGCGGGGCTGGGGCTGGGGCTGGACCGGCTGGGGCAGGGCTGGGGCTGGGGCTGGGGCTGGGGCGGGGACGTCACACTGCTCACCTGTGGTCAGTGCACCTGACAGTCCTCAGGAACCTGGGAGGACGTCACACTGCTCACCTGTGGTCAGTGCACCCGACAGTCCTCAGGGGCCTGGGAGGACGTCACACTGCTCACCTGTGGTCAGTGCACCTGACGGTCCTCAGGAACCTGGGAGGACGTCACACTGCTCAGCTGTGGTCAGTGCACCCCGACAGTTCTCAGGCCTGCATGAGGAGGTTGGCACTGGGCCTGGCTTCCGGGGTTCCTGAGCCAAGGACATGTTGAGGCAGGCATCAGGGTGGACATTTCTCTGTCTGCTTGCCCCAGGAGGGCTGGATCCCTTTCTCCCGCCAGGCTGCTCCTCCAGAGACAGAGGGAGGCAGCAATGACTGTGGTGCTTTAGGCAGCTGTGGGGTGCCGTCCCCCTCTGTCCCCAGAAACACGCAGAACCCCAGCTCATTCCAGGTCTGTGTCCAGCAGAGCCCAGACACCCTGCAGAGGGCTGCTTGTGAGGAAGCTGGCCACAGTCAGAGGACTGAGCACTTCGGGGCATTTGTCTCTCTCCCATTCTGGGCAAGCAGCAAGCTGTCCTGAAAGTTCTAGAACGCTGAGTTGGCCAACTGCTGCATGTCCACATTGAGAAAGGTGGATGAAAGCCCCTGTTGCTGACTGTTGCTGGGCACAGACCAGACCCTCCTGAGAAGGGTCACTCCACACTGGTCAGAGGCCCTCATGTTGATGGCTCAGGAGGCCCCTGGTCAATCCTCAGCCCCGTGGGGAGGGTCTCTAACCTTAGCATCCTGACACCCGGCCTCTTTCTTCTCTTTTCACCCTTGTGGGTTTGCCCCAGGCCTCTCTGAGAAGCAGCGTGTGGATACACAGCCTGTTCTACCCTCTCCCCTGTAAAAGGCCAGCCTGGGCTCAGTGGACACGGGCGAAACGCCACGACCAGCTGGAACAGCCTCCTCACGAACCTTCCTGAGTCACTTTCCCCACTGAGTTCACAAGGGACGTCTTGGCTGTTCCAAGCACAGGTGACCCAAGTGCTGGGATCCTGCGATCCAGCATCAGCAGCGTAGAGGCTCACCAGCTTCAGAATATCATACCTCTGTTTCGTGTCCTAATTTCCCCACTGGTCCCAGGAGGTGGAGAGCTGAGGTCAGGGATCCGACAGACTCAAGTGACCACCTGGCCATGGCTATGTCCTGTGAAGGGCCCTGCCTTCCATAAAGCTTTTTGGGTGAACTTGGGGGAGGCACCGTGGTCTGGAGAGCGTGTGGAAAGAGTGGAACACTTGTGTGTTATTTCTCTAGTGTGGCTCTGACTCACCACTGCAGACTGGGTGGTTTAGAGATCTGTGTTCACAGCTCTGAAGTCCAGCAGCATGGAATCAGTGTCTTCTGGGCCACATTCCCTCAGGAGGTACAAGGCACGGTGAGTTCTAGGTCTCCTCTCAGCTTCTAAACCTGTGAGAGCAGGGTGATGTCTCTACAGAGGATCATCCCTGGGTGCATTTCTGGGACCCAATTTCCCCCTTTTAGGGGCACAGTAACAACAGGAACTGGAGTTGATCTTCCCAGAGCCCATTTCCATGTAAGGTCACATTCACAGGTACCGGGTGATGAGAGCGTCCATATATGAACTTTGGGAACACAACCCATTACAATGTTCCTGCCTCTCCTGGCAGCCTCTACTTCCCTATTGACCTTGTGACTCCTCTGGGGCCCCATCTCCTTCCTGGCACCCAGCAGATCACTGCTGGCCCTGACTGCTGGCCTGAGCTGACACTGTGAGAATTCAGTGAGAGCTGGTGTAGGGGGAAGGGTCTCCTAGACTGTTAAGGTCCCAGACTGTGTGAGGAAAACTAAGCAGAGAAGTTGACCCTTTACTAAAAACAAAGAGAGGCCATGAAGGGAGACCTTAAAACATATTTCACACGGAATTCCGCCCTATGTCATATTCTGCCAATTAGAACGGTGCCTGCCGTGGGACATTGTGCATCCCACCCCGTGATCGATTGCTTCCTGCTCCAAGGGAGTCGATGCCTCGGTGTGCACATTGTGTATCCTCCTGCAGCTATCTCTGTAATAAAGCTCCTGTAGCTGTCTTTGTAACAACCCCCAGCTTCAAGGATACAGGGGCATATGGCATTATGTTTCTGGAATATACAAACCCCAAGAGTAAGAATATCTGCCTGCTTTATGTGGGGACCCCAAATTTGCATGCCAACTGAAGCCAGAATGATAGGTTAGTTCAAACAGTTCCTAGGAGACAGACTGTAACCCATGGCCACGGACATAAACATGCAACCCTTATGTCTGTACATACAATCCCGTTGGCTACCTGCACGTGCCCAGGCTGGACCACATGGATGTTGCCTTTAAAAACTATAGCTTGTGGGTTGTTCGGGATCACAGTTTCAGCTTCTGAGTCTGTGTTGCATCCCTGGGTGGTCAGCTATCCATTTCTCCAATAAAGTCATCTTTTTACATGAGGCTGTCTGAGTGGTGGACTCTTTTCCCCGTAACATTGGGATGAGACTGCTCTGGGGTTTGGGACACTAAAGTTTGAAGCAGGACCAAACAGAGGCTAGTCTGTCTTTGGCACTGAGGCTTTGGGACACTTCATCAGGGCTTCAAGTTTTACAGTGTCCTGGGCAGAAGTAGCTGCAGCTACAGGCTAGGAGGAGTGGAGCACTGCAGGGGTGGGGCAGGAGCAGGAAGTGAGCGGTCCAGGGGCCGGCTTGTGGGAGGCCAAGGGTCCTGAGGACAGTGTGCATACCTAGAGCACCATCTGGTGGGAAGCAGTGGTCACTGCACCTCTCTGGTCCTGAGATGAGGAGGCTCATGTGCAGGCCTAGAGCACCATCTGGTGGTAAACATTGGTCACTGCATCCCCTGGACCTGAGAAGAGGAGGATCATGTACACAGCTAGAGCACCATCTGGTGTCAATCAGTGGTCACTGCACCCCCTGGACCTGAGATGAAGAGGACAGTGAACACACCTAGAGCACCATCTGGTGGGGATGAGTGGTCACTGCACCCCTCTGGTTCTGAGACGAGGAGGATCGTGTACACAGCTAGAGCACCATCTGGTGGGGATGAGTGGTCACTGCACCCCTTGGTCTTGAGGAAAGGACAGTGAGCATGCCTAGAGCACCCTCTGGTGGGAAACAGCCCTCATTGCACCCCTGGTCCTGAGGAGCAAGGTGCTCACCTGTCTAGCGTGCCCTCCGGTGGGAATCAGCTATCACTGCACCCTAGGTGCTGAGGAGAGGACAGTATGCAAGCCTAGAGCACCCTCTTGTGGGAATCAGTGCTCACTGCATCCTCTGGTTTTGTGGGCGGAGCAGAGCAAGAAGTGAGCAGTGCAGGGGTGGGGCTTGTGGGAGGACCTGGGGTCCTGAGGAGAACAGTACACACACCTAGAGCACCATCCGTTGGGAATCAGTGATCACTGCACCCCTGGCCTGGAGAAGAAGAGCACAGTGTGCACACCTAGAGCGCCCTCTGGCAAGAATCAGTGCTCGCTGCACCCTCAGGTTTTGTGGGCGGAGCAGAGCACGAGAGACGTGGGCAAGATCCCAGAAGTGAGTGGTCCAGGGGCGGTGCTTGTGGACTGGCAGAGCACTAGAAGGGAGGGGCGAGAGCTTGGAAGTGAGGCAGAGCTTGTGGAGGGTCAAAGCTTGAGAGGGATGGGGCAAGTGTGCAAAAGAGAGCAGATCAATGGGGGCTTGTGGAGGGGCAGAGCACGAGAAGGGAGGGGCGAGAGCTTGGAAGTCAGTGGTACAAGGGCGGGGCTTGTGGAAGAGCAGAGCACAAGGGGTGTGGCAAGGGAGCAGAAGTGAGGAGTCCGGGGGGGGGGCTAGTGGGAGGCCCTGGGGTCCTAGGAGGATGGTGTGCACACCTAGAGCACCATGTGGTGAGAATCAGTGGTCATTGCACCCCCTGGACCTGAGAAGGATGGTGCACACACCCAGAGCGCCCTCTGGTGGGAAGCAGTGGTCACTGCACCCCCTGGTGGTGAGGAGGACAGTGCACATACCTAGAGCGCCCTCTGGTGGGAAACAGTGGTCAGTGCACCCCCTGGTGGTGAGGAGGACAGTGCGCATATCTAGAGCGCCCTCTGGTGGGAAGCAGCCCTCATTGCACCCAATGTCCTCCATGGACGGTGCGCCTGCCTAGAGCACCTTCTGCCTAGAGCAGGGAAGTGCACAGCCCAGGGGCAGGGCTTGTGGAAGAGCAGAGCACAGGAGCATTTTGGGTACATGTTAGGGTGCATGTAAGGCTCACTTAGAGTACACGTTAGGGTACTTGTTAGGGTACATGTTAATGTTTACCACAAATTTTAGGGTTGAGGTACATAGGGTGTTAGAGTTAGGGTACATGCTGGCGTATGGATGTCAGTCAGGGTACATGTTAGGGTGTGAGTATGGGCCAGAGTTAGGGTGTGTGATGGGTTATGTTAGGGAACATTTTAGGGTACATGTATGTGTCAGGACTAGGGCCTGTGTCAGGTTACACATTTGGGATACACATAAGGTTACCTGTATGGTTTAGACAATGTATTAGAATTTAGAGTATTTATTAGGGGATGTGCTACGTTTAGGGTACATGTTAAGTTATAGTTTGTTAGGGTACATTCAGGGTACATGTACAGTTTATAGAGTATGCGAATGGTACTTGTTACCATATGGGTTCGTGTCCAGAGCATGTTTAGTGTATTACAGTATATTGGGAATCTGTTAGGTTTAACATACATGTTAAAGTAATGGCACATATTAGGGTATGTGTTTGAGTCCATGTTAGGGTATGTGTTAGAGTTAGGGTACTTGATAGGGGATTTGTTAGGGTTACGGTGCATGTTAGAGTGTGTGTTAGGGCACATATTATGGTATGTGTTAGAGTTAGCATACTTCACAGGGGATTCGTTAGGGTGAAGGTTCATGTTAAGACTATAGCACATGTTAGGCTATATGTTAGGGAACATTGAGGGTACATGTTAGGGTGCATGTAAGGATACTTGTGTGGTTTACAGTACTTGTTAGGGGATGTTAAGGTGCATGTTAGGGTACATGTTAGGGTTAAGGTACATGTTAGGATATGTTTGAGTCACGTGTTAGGGTACATTTATTTTTTAGAGTACGTGTAAAGGTATTTGGGGTATATGTAAAGGTCAGAGTTAGAGTATGTTAGGTACATTCAGGGTACGTGTAAGGTTACCTGTATGCTTTATAGAGTATGTGTTAGGGTATTTGTTAGAGTATGTGTGTCTAGAGTATGTTTAATGTGTTAGAGTACTATTGGGAAATCTGTTAAGGTTAAAAGACATGTTAAAGTCAGGGCACATATTAGGGTGTACATTGGGTTACTTTCGGGTACAAGTTTGAGTGTATTTAAGGGTATTTGCATGGTTTTGAATAAGTGTTAGGGTCCTTCTTAGGGTATGAGTTAGTGTTTAGAGTACATGTTAGCAAACAGGGTATGTTTTGTCACGTTTGGGTACATGTATGACTTGAAGTACATGTTAGAGTACTTGTTAGGATACATGTAAATGTTTAGAGTGTGTGCTAGAGTACGTATTTGGGTATGTGTTAAGGTTACAGTTATGGTTTGGGTTAGGGAACATGTTAGGAAGTATGTTGGGATAAGTTTAGGATACTTGTTAAGGTATATGTAAGCTTTAGAGTACATAATAATGGTTAGGGTCTGTGTTAACCAGTAGGGTACATGTTAGAGTATTTGTTAGGGTTTGGCTTAGGGTTAAGGTATGTATTACGGTATGTTTGGGGTACATGGTAGTTTACCTATAAGAGTACCTGCATGTATTAGAGTGCATGTAAGAGTAGTTGTTACCACACATTTTAGTGTTTAGAGTATATGTTATGGCATGTGTTTGAGTTAGGATGAAGTTTATGGTATATGTCAGGGTTTGTGTTAGAGTTCGGGTATTTTTAGGGTTAAGGTATATGCTATAGTGTATATTAGGGTTATAGTTTGGGTTAAGGGCAAGTGTTAGGGTATGTGTTAAGGTGAATTCGAGGTAGATCATAGGGTGTACGTAAATGTACCTGTATGGTTTACAGTACTTGTTAGGGTACTTATAGAATGTGACACTGTTTACTATATTTGTTATGGTACTTATTAGGGTATGTGTTACAGTTTAGGGTTTTAGAGTAAAGGTATGTGTTAGGATAACTGATAGGGTACATGTTGGAGCATGTGCTAGGGTATGGGTTAGGGTTGTGGGTTAGGGTCAGAGTCAGGGTCATTGTCAGTGTTAGGATTATAGGTTAAAGTTATCGATCTGGTGAGGTTAGGGCTAGCATTTGGATTATGGAATAGATCAGGCTTAAGGTTAGGAAAGGGTGTAGGGAATATGGTAGACAAAGGGTGATGTTGGGGATGCACTTGAGGAAATGTTAGAGTAAGGGTCCAGGAAAGGTTTAGGGTTAGGGAATGTGTGAGGAAGAACTCTGTGGGATGGGTTAGGGTTATGGATATGGTATGGATATGGAGTAGTCTTCAAGGTTGATTATGGAACAGGTGAGGATTAGGGAACTTGTTAGGGTAGGATTGCAGAAAGTGTTAGGTGTGCAGTTATGTATGGATTGGGGTTAGTAGATGGCTTAGAATGAGACATAAGATTGGTGAGTAGCTTGGGGTACATATTAGGGTATGAGTTGGGTTAGGGCACATGCTAGGATGTGAGTATGGGTCAGAGTTAGGATGTATGGTGGGGTACATGTTAGGGAACACGTTCAGATAGTGTTTGGGTTTAAGGTGCATGTTAGGGTGTTAGGTTTTGGCATACATGTTAGGGCATGCATTGGGGTAGGTTTGGGGTACATGTTACAGGGCATGTAATGGTATTGCTATGATTTAGAGTACATGTTAGCGTAGGAAATGACAGGGTTAAGGTACTTGTTAGGGCTAAGGCATGTTAGAGTATTTGTTAGGGTGCATTTGGGGTACACATTAGGGTGCATGTAAGGGTGGTTTTGAGTACTGTTAGGGTGCTTGTTAGGATACATGTTAATGTTGAAATAATATTTTGAGGTTAGAGCACATTTTAAGGTACATGATAAGATATGTGTTAGTTATGGTACATGTCAAGGTATAGGTTATGGTTAGGTTACAGAGATAGGATATGTATATATGTTAGAGAACATTTCAGGATACATGTTAGGATCACGGCAAGTTATAGGCTACTGTTATGCCATACATTTGGAGTACATGTTAGGCACATGTATTATTTAGAGTATGTGTTCATAGTTAGGCTACATATCAAGATATGTACTAATGTTAATGGTTCATGTTAGGATATGGGATGGGGTATGTGTTAGGTTTAGGACATGTTTCAGGGTATAAGGTTTATGGTTTTGTTAAAGTTAACACATGTGTTAGGGAATATGTTAGATTACATTTGGGGTTAGAGTGCTTGTAAGGGTACCTGCATGGTTTTGAGTATGTTCTAGGGAACTAATTAGGATATGGGTTTAGATGATGTGTTAGGATTAGGGTACATGGGTAGGGTATGCGTTACGGTTAGGGCATGTATTAAGGTATTACTTAGGGTTGGAGTTTCAGTTAGTGTTAAGGTTCATTTGGGTACATATTAGGGTGCATGTGAGGGTATCTGTATGTGTAAGAGTACTTGTTATTGTATGTATTAGTGGTTAAGGTACATGTTAGTATACATGTTGGTGTTTGCCTTAGGGCATGTGTAAGGGTATTAAGGTTTGGGTTAGTTTTTGTGTTAAGGTATGAGTTAGGGTACATGTAAGGGTAACTATGGTTTACAGTACATTTTGTTAATATATCTGTTATGTATTGGGGTATGTGTTAGGATATGTGTCAGGGTATGTGTTGGGGTACATGTTAGGGTATATGTTAGAGTTAGGATAATTGATAAGGGATTTGTTGGTGTTATGGTCTGGGTTAGGGTTAAAGCACACATTAGGGTATGTTACAGAATGTGTTAGTGTTAGGGTACTCAATTGGGGTAGGGTTATGGTTACTGTTAGGGTTAGGGCACATGTTAGGATATGTGCTATGGTACATTGGCAGTACCCATTGGGGTACCTGTGTAGATTAAAATATTTGTTAGGGCATATTAGGGTGCATATTAGGGTATATCTTAGGGTTAAGGAACATGTTAGGGTATGTTGGAGGTACATGTTAGAGTACATGTATGGGCACATGTATTTATTAGAGTATGGGTTAGGATGCTTGTTAGAGCATGTGTTAGTGGCTAGGGTACATGTTAGGGTATATGTTAAGGTCAGGATTAAGGTTTTGGTTAGAGTATGTTAGGGTACATTCAGGGTACATGTAAGGGTTACCTGTATGAGTTATAGAGTATATGTTAGGGTTCTTGTTACCATATGTGTTAGTGTCTAAAGCATGTTTAGTGTGTTAGAGTGAAAATACTATTGGGAAATCTGTTACGGTTAAGATACATGTTAAAGCTAGGACACATATTAGGGTGTATATTAGTTTACTCTGGGGTACATGTTATGGTGCATGTAAGGGTTCCTGTATGGTTTTGAGTATGTGCTAGAGTACTTGTTAGGATATGAATAAGTGTTTTGAGTACATACTAGGATACATGGTATGTTTGGCACATGTTAGGGTAAGTATTCTGGTACATGTATGACTTATAGTACATGATAGAGTACTTGTTAGGAGACACATTAATGTGTTAGATTTAGGGAACATGTTTGGGCATGTCTCAGGGTTATGGTTATGATTTCAGTTAGGCAACATGTTAGGATGTGTGTTGGCATAAGTTTAGGGTACTTGTTAGGGTATATGTAAGGTCTACAGTATATGATAGGGTTAGGGTACATGTTATGTCTAGGGTAAATGTTAGTGTATCTTTTAATTTTTATCTTCGGTTAGGGTATACATTAGAGTGTTTGGGGTACATGCTAGGGTATATGTAAGAGTAACTGTATGGTTCAAAGTTCACATAACAGTTACTGCTGCTAAGCCGGGCACTGGTGGCTCACGCCTGTAATCCTAGCTACTCAGGAGGCTGAGATCTGAGGATCGCGGTTCAAAGCCAGCCCGGGCAGGAGAGTCCGTGAGACTCCTATCTCCAATAAACCACCAGAAAACCGGAAGTGGCACTGTAGCTCAAGTGGTAGAGTGCTCGCCTTGAGCTGAAGAGCGCAGGGACAGCGCCCAGGCCCAGAGTTCAAGCTCCATGACCGACAAAAAAAAAACAAACAAAAAACAGTTACTGCTATGATACATGTTAGTGTTTAGAGTGTATGTTATGGTATGTATTAGGGTAAGGTAAAATTTATAGTATGTGGCAGGGTTTGTGTTACAGTTAGGGTATGTGTTATGGTTTAGGTATGTGTTGTGGTATATATTAAGGGTACATGTAGGGTATGCATTACGAAAGACGTTGGTGTTTGGGTGTAGTAAGGGTGCCTCAGCACTCAGGCCTGCCGTGGGGACACTCAGCCACCACAGGGACACTCAGCACTCAGGCTCACTGTGGGGACACTCAGCACTCAGGCTCACTGTGGGGACACTCAGCACTCAGGCCCGCCATGGTGACATTCAGCCACCACAGGGACACTCAGCATGCAGGCTCACTGTGGGGATACTCAGCGGTCAGACCCTGCATGGGGACACTTAGCACCTCCCCCCCACATACCCAGCAGCTGTCACCTGGGAGGAATCCTGGGCAGCCTGAGGCACAGGGTTGGGTCCCCAGCACATGCCACATGCCAGCCACCTGCTGTACCCACTCTCAGCCTCTGCTGCTCTTTGGGCAGACACTGACTCCAGACCTCAGGCCACTGAAGATGACCCAGGAATATTAATGAAACCCCAGAAAGACCTTGACCTCCAGGAGACCCTGACCCCAGGCCTAGGAGACTCTGTCCCCCAGGAGACCCTGTCCTCTAGGAGACGCTGACCCCAGGAGACCTTGACCCTCAGGTCTAGGAGACCTGAACCCCAGGAGACCCTGTTCCCTAAGTCTAGGAGACATCTCTGCTGCCGCATGTGATCTCAGCCCCTGCCCGGTCCCTTGTCTTCAAGTTCTGACCACCCCATGGCCACTCATCCCTGTCCCTAAATGCCCCTGGGCTCAGAGGAGGGGATCCTGCCTCCTTCTACCATCCCCTGTCCACCTGACCCCTATCTCCTGACCCCTCCTCCTGACCCCTCCACCTGAGCCCTCCTCCACCTGATCTCTCCTCCACCTAACCTCCCTCCACCTGACCCCCTCCACCTGAACCCTCCTCCATCTGACTCCTCCTCCATCTGACTCCTCCACCTGAGCCCTCCTCCATCTGATCCCTCCTCTACCTGATCCCTCCTCCACCTGAGCCCTCCTCCACCTGACCTCCCTCCACCTGATCCCTCCTTCACCTGATCCCTCCTCCACCTGACCTCCCTCCACCTGATCCCTCCTTCACCTGATCCCTCCTCCACCTGACCTCCCTCCACCTGATCCCTCCTCCACCTGACCTCCCTCCACCTGATCCCTCCTCCACCTGACCTCCCTCCACCTGATCCCTCCTCCACCTGACCTCCCTCCACCTGATCCCTCCTCCACCTGACCTCCCTCCACCTGATCCCTCCTTCACCTGATCCCTCCTCCACCTGACCTCCCTTCACCTGATCCCTCCTCTACCTGATCCCTCCTCCACCTGACCTCCCTCCACCTGATCCCTCTTCCATCTGACTCCTCCACCTGAGCCCTCCTCCATCTGATCCCTCCTCTTCCTGATCCCTCCTCCACCTGATCCCTCCTCCACCTGACCTCCCTCCACCTGATCCCTCCTCCACCTGACCTCCCTCCACCTGATCCCTCCTTCACCTGATCCCTCCTCCACCTGACCTCCCTTCACCTGATCCCTCCTCCACCTGACCTCCCTCCACCTGATCCCTCCTCCACCTGACCTCCCTCCACCTGATCCCTCCTCCACCTGACCTCCCTCCACCTGATCCCTCCTTCACCTGATCCCTCCTCCACCTGACCTCCCTCCACCTGATCCCTCCTCCACCTGACCTCCCTCCACCTGATCCCTCCTCCACCTGACCTCCCTCCACCTGATCCCTCCTTCACCTGATCCCTCCTCCACCTGACCTCCCTTCACCTGATCCCTCCTCCACCTGACCTCCCTCCACCTGATCCCTCTTCCATCTGACTCTTCCATCTGACTCCTCCACCTGAGCCCTCCTCCATCTGATCCCTCCTCTTCCTGATCCCTCCTCCACCTGATCCCTCCTCCACCTGACCTCCCTCCACCTGATCCCTCCTCCACCTGACCTCCCTTCACCTGATCCCTCCTCCACCTGACCTCCCTTCACCTGATCCCTCCTCCACCTGACCTCCCTCCACCTGATCCCTCCTCCACCTGACCTCCCTCCACCTGATCCCTCTTCCATCTGACTCCTCCACCTGAGCCCTCCTCCATCTGATCCCTCCTCCACCTGAGCCCTCCTCCACCTGATCCCTCCTCCACCTGACCTCCCTCCACCTGATCCCTCCTCCACCTGACCTCCCTCCACCTGATCCCTCCTTCACCTGATCCCTCCTCCACCTGACCTCCCTTCACCTGATCCCTCCTCCACCTGATCCCTCCTCCACCTGAACTCCCTCCACCTGACCTCCTTCCACCTGATCCCTCCTCCATCTGACCTCCCTCCACCTGACCTCCCTCCACCTGATCCCTCCTCCATCTGACCTCCCTCCACCTGATCCCTCCTCCACCTGACCTCCCTCCACCTGATCCCTCCTTCACCTGATCCCTCCTCCACCTGACCTCCCTCCACCTGATCCCTCCTTCACCTGATCCCTCCTCCACCTGACCTCCCTCCACCTGACCTCCTTCCACCTGATCCCTCCTCCATCTGACCTCCCTCCACCTGACCTCCCTCCACCTGATCCCTCCTCCATCTGACCTCCCTCCACCTGATCCCTCCTCCATCTGAGCCATCCTCCACCTGAGCCCTCCTCCTGACCCCAGTACCCCTCCCGTCACCCCTGCACAGACGCGGACTCCTCCCCCCTCACAGGTGTGCTGTGTTCTAGTACGGGGTCGGATCATGCGGGTTCGGGACTTATTTGTGCTTTTCTTTTCTTTTTTCCTGTAGGGTCTCCAACCCAGGTGGTGCCGGCCCGTCCAGCGCTCCGCCCGTGGGCCCTGGCGCCTCTGACTTCCCTCCACTGCCCTGCACTGCCCTGGGCCCGGGAACTCCTAGCCCCGTCCTCCCCGCAAGCCCCTCCCCACAGCCCCGCCCCCTCAGGCCCCTCTCCTCCCCGGGCCCTCCCCACAGGAAATCCAGGCCCTGCCCGCGTGCCACACCCTGCGCCTCCAAGCCTCACAAGCACCACCACCTTGGCGGGAAATCCCGGCCCCGCCCCGCAGCCCACCCTGCTGGCCCTGCCCATGGGCGCTCGCTTTAGCCCCTCCTCCTCCCCCTCTGCCACTCCTCCTCTGAGGTTGGCCGCGGACCCGCGGCTGCCGGCTCCCATGACCACCACCAGTGCATCCTGCAGCGCTGGCCCGCCACCATTGGTCGGCTGCCTGCTGCTGGGTCGCCTCTCGGCGCAGGGTGGGTGGGGCCTCTGCGGGGACCAGGGCGGGGCCTGTGGGGAGTGGGGCGGAGCCAGCTGCCCTTTGCAGGAGCAGGGCGGGGCCTGTGGGGCTCTGCCGGGCTAGGGCGGGGCCTGTGGGGAGTGGGGCGGAGCCAGCGGCGCTCTGCAGGAGCAGGGCGGGGCCTGTGGGGAGCAGGGCGGAGCTTGTGCGGGAGGGGGGGAGGGGCGGGACTACTAGAGAGAGGAAGTGAGTGGTCCAGGGGCGGGGCTTCGGGGGACAGAACATGGGAAGGGCAGAACTAGATTGGGAGTGAGCAGGTATGGGCGGGACTTGTGGGGCAGAGCGCGTGAGGGGCGGGGCAGGAGAGAGGAAGTGAGCGGGGCAGGGGCGGGCCGGAGGGCTGGACCAGTTTTGGCGGGTTCTGTCTGAGGCGGCAGACCCGCGGGTGGCTCCTCAGCTCCTTCCTCTGAGCGCGCGGCTGGCATTCGGGCCTGCAGAGCTGGGTGGGCGCACTGTGGTCTTGTGGCGGGCTGGGCTTCCGACCCGGTCCTGTCAGGCGCCGGCGGCTTTTCTCCGGAGGAAGCGCCTGGAGGACGCAGGCTCTGCACGGTCAGCTTGTCTGTGGAGAAGGCGGGACGCGGGGCCTGAGCGGACCGTGAGGTGACTGCGGAGGATGAGCGGAGCTGAGCGGACCCTGAGGCACCTGCGGAGGACGAGCGGAGCTGAGCGGACCCTGAGGCGCCTGCGGAGGACGAGCGGAGCTGAGCGGACCCTGAGGCGCCTGGGGAGGACGAGCGGAGCTGAGCGACCGTGAGGCGCCTGCAGAGGTCGAGCGGAGCTGAGTGGACCGTGAGGTGACTGCGGAGGACGAGTGGAGCTGAGCGAGGACGAGCGGCCTCCGGCCAGGTGCGGACAGGGCCTGGGGTGGTGCTGGTGGGGCACAGGGTGGAGCAGTGCGGCCTGCCTCTCCCGGTGTATCATTTGTGTCCTTCCTGAGGTGACTTCGGTGCGTTTAGGCCCTGAGCCAGGCGTCCGGAGCTGTCTAGGCCCAGGCCTGGGTGCGGGTGTCTGTGGAAGGGTGTGAAGCAGTGCGGCCTGCCTCTCCCAGTGTGTCATTTGAGCACATTCTGAGGTGACTTCAATGAAGCCAGGCCCCACGCTAGAGAGGCCACACACCAGGCCCCACTCCAGGCATACCCCAGACCAAGCAGGTTCCACACCATGCCCCACACCAGGCCCCACAGCAGGCAGGACCCACACCAGGCAGGCCTCACAACAGGCCCCACACCATACCCCACACTGGGCAGGCCACACACCAGGCAGGCCTCATACTAGGCAGGCCCCACACCATGCCCCACGCCAGGCTCCACACCAGGGAGGCCCCACACCAGGCCCCACAGCATGCCCCACGCCAGGTCACACACTAGGCCTCACGCCAGGCCCCACGCCAGGCCCCACACCAAGCAGGCCCCACAACAGGCAGGCCCCACGCCAGGCCTCACACCAGGCAGGCCCCACACCAGGCAGGACCCATACCAGGCAGTCCCACACCAGGCAGTCCCACACCAGGCAGGCCCCACACCAGGCAGGCCCCACACCAGGCAGGCCCCGCACCGGGCCCCACGCCAGGCACCACAACAGGCCCCACGCCAGGCAGGCCCCACACCAGGCCCCACACCTGGCAGGACTCATACGAGGCCCCACACCGGACAGGCCTCACATCAGGCAGGCCTCACATCAGGCAGGCCCCACACCAGGCAGGCCTCACACCAGGCAGGCCCCACACCAGGCAGGCCCCACGTCAGGCCCCACACCAGGCAGACCCCACGCCAGGCCCCACACCAGGCAGGCCCCATGCCAGGCCCCACACTAGGCCCACCAGGCAGGTCCCACACCATGCCCCACAGCAGGTCCCATATCAGGCTCCACACCAGGCAGGCCTCATATCAAGCAGGCCCCACACCAGTCAGGCCCCACTCCAGGCCCCACAGCAGGCAGGCCCCCACCATGCCCCACTCCAGGCAGGCCCCACACCATGCCCCACTCCAGGTCACACACTAGGCCCCATGCCAGGCTTCATGCCAGGCCTCACACCAGGGACCATGCCAGGCCCCATACCAGGCAGGCCTCACACCAAGCAGGCCCCACACCAGGCCCCACGCCAGGCCCCATGCTGGGCTCCACACCAGGCAGGCCCCACGCCAGGCAGGTCCCACACCATGCCCCAAGCCAGGCCCCACACCAGGCAGGCCCCACACCATGCCCCACACCAGGTCACATACTAGGCCCCAGGCCAAGCCCCATATCAGGCCCCAATTCAGGCAGGCCCCACACCAGGCAGACCCCATACCAGGCCCCACGCCAGGCCCCACACCAGGCCCCATACCAGGCAGGCCCCACGCCAGGTCCCACACCAGGCCTCATACCAGTCCCTTTACCAGGCCCCACACCAGGCAGGCCCCACACCAGGCCCCATGCCAAGCCCCATACCAGGTAGGCCCCACACCAGACAGGTCCCATGCTAGGCCGGCCCCATGCCAGGCCCCACACCAGGCCCCACTCCAGGCAGGCCGCACACCAGGCCTCATACCAGGCAGGTCCCACATCACGCCCCACACCAGGCAGTCCCCACACCAGGCAGGTTCCACACCAGGTCCCATACCAGGCCCCACACCAGGCCCCACACCAGGCAGGCTCCACACCAGACAGGTTCCACACCAGGTCCCACAATAGGCCCCACACTAGGCCCCATGCCAGGCCCCAAACTAGACAGGCCCCATACCAGGCCCCACACCAGGCAGCCCCCACACCAGGCAGGCCCCATACCAGGCCTCACACCAGGCAGGCCCCACACCAGGCAGCCCCCATGCCAGACAACCCCCACGCCAGAACTCATGCCAGGCCCCATACCAGGCCCCACACCAGGCAGCCTCACACCAGGCGGGTCCCACATCAAGTCCCACACTAGGCCTCACACCAGGCAGGCCCCACACCAGGCCTCATACCAGGCAGGTCCTACACCAGGTAGGCCTCACACCAGGCCCCATACTAGAACCCACACCAGGCAGGTCCCACACCAGGCAGGTCCCACACCAGGCCCTATACCTGGTCCCACAACAGGCCCCACACCACACAGGCCCCACACCAGGCAGGTCCCACACCAGGCCCCATACCAGGCCCCACACCAGACAGCCCCCACACCATGCCCCACGCCAGGCCCCATACCAGGCAGCCCTTACAGCATGCCCCACGCCAGGCCCCACACCAGGCAGTTCCCACGCCAGGCCCCACACCAGACAGGCCCCATACCAGGCCCCACACCAGGCAGGCCCCACACCGGGCCCTACAACATGCAGGCCCCACACCAGGTCCCATACCAGGCCCCATGCCAGGTCTCATGCTAGGCCCCACTCCAGGCCCCACACCAGCCCCCACACCAGGCAGGCCCCACACCAGGCCTCTGTAGCTGGCTGCACATCTGTCCTGACAGCTCAGGGTCTGGGCTGCTGTAAGTACACATATCCGAGTCCAGGGCTTCCCTGGGTCCAGGCCTCCCTCAGTCCCATTCCTTGTTGAATCTGGGCCTTCCCTGAGTCTATCCCTTCCCAGGGTCCTGTTCTTCCCCCAGGCCTTCCCTGGGTCCAGGCCTTCCTTGGGTCTCAGCCTTCCCCAGGTCTCGTCCTTCCCTGGGTCTGGGCCTTCCCTGAGCTCCTGGTTTGGGCTTTCTCCATGTCCAGGCCTTTCCCTTGTTGGCAACAGCTCCAGTTTCGGCCAGCTATGACTAGGCCTACTCTAAAGGATGTCCAATTCCTGGGTTCTGGCTCATCTAGAAGTGGAGCTGTGGCTCAAGTGGTACAGCACTGGCACTGAACAAGAACAACTCAGGGAGAGCACCCAGGCCCCAAGTTCAAGCCCCAGGACCAGCACAAAGAGATTTTTTTTCTTTTCATAACATAGGTATTTAATACATTTTTTTGGCCTGTCCTGGGGCTTGAACTCAGGGCCTGGGCAATGTCCCTGAGCTCTTTCACTCAGGGCTAGCACTCTACCACTTTAGCCACAGCACCACTTCCAGATTTTTCTGTGTATGTGGTATTTAGGATTTGAACCCAGGGCTTCATGCATGCTAGGCAAGCACTTTGCCATTAAGCCATGTTCCTAGCCCTCTTTTACACATTATTAGGTACACAAAGGTGTTTCAATTTCCTGTCGCTGAATTCCAGTGGTATTGTGTTCCAGGGCCTCCCACAAGCTAGGCAAGTGCCTCAGCTCTTGGCCCTGGTTCTTTCTCTCTAGCCTTTCTTTTGCATGATTTTCAGACTTTGACGCATGTTGTCTTCCTCTGACTATAGGCATTTTGAGAAGACAAGACGCAGAGTGTCAGGATAAAATGGGGAGAGCCTGGAAGCTTGGAATCACGAATATAGGTTCATGGTGTTCATGGTGACCAATGTGGGATGGTCTGGATGGATCGGATCCCATCAGAACTTGCTCTTGCCACTGGCATTTCTCGGAGTCTGCATCAAGTTTTCATCTATACTTTCATGTCTACACTTGGGCCTGGAGAAGGAGGTGAAGCCTCTCCCTTCCTGCTTGGTAAGTTGATACCTGTCAGAACAAATTTGACCACATTAGGCTCATCCCAGGCCTGTATCCATGTCACCAAGTCTTTACTGAGCTTTCAGCTATGTCCTGCATAAGGTATGGTGGTTAGGGGGTGAGAGGATGTGTGACACGTTTGTTTTCATTACATACACCTTACAGACATTTTGTCAGGCATTCCAAGGTATTTCAATTTGCTTTGTTGAATTCTGGTGATACTATGTTCAGGGCTCTTCACAGGCTAGGGCAACACCTCAACACTAAGCTCTCCATTTTATGCCTTAGAAGCCAATCAGTTTCTGTAGACTGGAGTCATGTCCACATTCTGATAAGGATTTTTTGAGGGAAGCAGAAGGCATAACCTAGCCTTTTCCTTTTCCTTGTCAGACATACCAGGTCCTCCTTGTCTGTGACAGGGCTCCTGGATGCCTATCCTTTGTTGCTAGTTGCCTGACTCTGCCTGTAGGCACTTTGAGGAGAAAATGTACTGAGTGTCAGGAGAAACTGGGGAGAGTTCGCACACTTGGAATTATGCATGTAGAATCTTGCTCTACAACTCAATGTATGCTTTGGCAGACTGAGACCCAACTTAGGTCTGCATCCTCATCTCTACCGTGCTTTCATCTGTGCTTATGTTACCTGGAGAAGGGGTGCAGGCATTTGTGAGGAAGGGAGGCCTACTCCTTCCTGCTTGTAAGTTGTTACTTGTCAGAACAACTTTGATGACTCTAGGTCCCAACCCTGCCGTCTGTCCTGTGCTGTGAGCTAACTCAAATCCATTCACAAAGTGTGTACCTAACACATTCAGGAGCTTTGACCAACTTACCAAAGCTATGAGAGGCGTAAGGTTATGAAAGAATTGTTGAGGAATTGGTTATAGGTGTAGGGTTGTTGATGCTAAGGGCGGGGTTAAGTTTGGGTGTTTTAGGGCTACTCAGGGTGGAAGTTAGAATTAAATTTTTTGTTATGGATCAGAACTAGGTTAGATCAGGTGCTGGGTTTTCGATTAGCCAAACAGAGCAGGTTTTTATGAAGAGCTAAGTTAGTGTTAGGGTCAATGTTACCATATGATAATGGATTAGTTAGAGAATGGGTTAGGGATCTGGTGAAGTTAGGAGTTATGGAAGGGATTAACATTTGGATTATGGAATGGGTCAGGCTAAGGTTAGGTTTATAGAGTACATGTTTGGGTACTTATACATTTGGGGTATATGTAAGGTTACCTGTGTTGTACACACTTCAGGGTACATGTAATACTTGAAGTACATGTTAGAGTACTTGTAGGATACACGTAAGTGTTTAGAGCTTGTATTAGAGTACATGTTTGGATGTGTGTTAGGGTTACAGTTTTTTAGAGTGCTTGTTAGAGTACATGTTAGGGTATATGTTAAGGTCGGGGTTAGAGAATGCTAGGGTACATTCAGGGTACATGTAAGGTTACATGTATGGTTTACAGAGTATGTGTTAGGCTATTTTTAACCATATGTGTTAGTGTCTAGAGTATGTGTAATGTATTAGAGTGCTATTGTGAAATCTGTTAGGGTTAAAATACTTGTGAAAGTTAGGTTCAGAGTTAGTTTGGGAACGTGCAAGGAAGAACTTTGTGGGATGGGTTAGGATAATGGATATGTTATGGAGCGGTCTTCAGAGTGGGTATCGAACAAGTGAGGATTAGGTAATTTGTTAGTAACGGATTAATGTAGGTTTGGGGAGTTGTAGAAAGTGTTAGTCATACAGTTATGGATTTGGGTTAGCAGCTGTTTTAGGGTGAGGCATAAGATTGCTGAGTGGCTTAGGGTATGTCTTAGGGTATTAGTATGAGTGTGGGATAAGGCACATGTTAAGATGTGAGTATGGGTTCAGAGTTAGGGTGTATGGTGGGGTACATGTTAGGGAACATGTTAAGATAGTGTTTGGGTTTAAAGTACATTAGGGTACATGTTAGGGCATGCATTTGGGGTAGGTTTGGGGTACATGTTAGGGTGAACATAAACCTTTATGGTTTAAAATACATGTTAGAGTACTTGATTCTGTACATATTAGTGGTTAGGGTATACATTAGGGTACATGGTACAGTTATGGTATGTGTTTTGGATTGTTAGGGTTAAGCTATGTGTTAGGATTAGATATGTGTAAGGGTACATGTTAGGGTACATGTAAGTATACATGTTAGGGTGCATGTAAGGATCACTTGGAGTACATGTTAGGGTACTTGTTAGGATATATGTTAATGTTTACCGTACATTTTAGGGTTGAGGCACACTTTAAGGTACATAAGGTGTTAGGGTACATGTTTGTGTGTGGATTTAGGTTAGGGTATATGTTAGGGTGTGAGTATGGGCCAGAGTTAGGGTATATGATGGGATATATGTTAGGGAACATTTTAGGGTACATGTTAGGGTTAAGGTTCATGTTAGGACTAGAGCCAGCACTAGGTCGTGTGTCAGGTTATACATTTGTGCTACATGAAGGTTACCTGTATGGTTTAGACCATGTATTAGTGGTTAGGGTATTTATTAGGATATGTGTTAGAGTATGTGTTTGGGTTAGGACATAGGTTAGAACATACGTTAGGGTATTGGTTAAGGTTATGGTTTTGGTTATTTTTTGGGCACGTGTTAGGGTATGTGTTGGGTTACATTTTGAGTACATGTTAGGGTGCTCGTAAGGGTACCTAGGCTTAAGAGCACATGTTAGGGAACTATGCAGGCTATGATGTTTCAGGGCACATGTCAATATTGTGTTAGGTTTACGATGTGTGTTAGGGTATTGCTTAGGGTTAGTGTTAGGGTACATTTGGGGTACATGCTAAGGTGCTTGTAAGAGTACCTGATGTGTTAGGGTACTTGTTACTGTGTGTGTTAGTGGTTGGGGCACATGTTAATATACATGTTAGGATTATAGTATGTGTAAGGGTATTAAGGTTTGGGTTAGTTTTTGTGTGAAGGTGTGAGGGTATATGTAAGGGTAACTGGGTTAGAGTACATGTTAGGGTCCTTGTTACCATATTTATTAGTAGAGTATGGATTATATTTTGTTAGGGTACATTCAGGGTATACTTGCGGTTTATAGAGTACATGTTTCAGTACTTGTTACCATATGGGTTAGGGTCCAGAGCATGTTTAGTGCATTACAGTGCTATTGGGAAATCTTTTAGGTTTAATATACATGGTAAAGTAATGGCACACATTAGGCTATGTGTTTGGGTCCATGTTGGGGTATGTTTTAGAATTAGGGTACTTGATAGGGGATTTGTTAGGGTTACGGTACATGTTGGAGCACTTGTTAGAGTGTGTCTTAGGGCAGATACTATGGTATGTGTTAGGGCATCTTTTAGGGTTAGGGCACATGTTAGGCTGTGTTATGGACCATTGGGGATACATGTTAGGGTGCATAAAAAGATACTTGTGTGGTTTACAGTACTTATTAGGGTATGTTAGGGTACATGTTGGGGTACATGCTAGCTTATGTTTGAGTCATGTTAGGGTACATGTATGGATACTTGTATATTTTACAGTACATGTCAAGGTACTTGATAGAATACATGTTAGGGTCAGGGTTAGAGTATATTAGGTGATTTCAGGGTACATGTAAGCTTACCTGTATGCTTTATAGAGTACATGTTAGGGTACTTGTTACCATTTATGTTAGTGTCTAGAGTATGTTTAATGTGTTAGAGTACTATTGTGAAATCTGTTAGGGTTAACATACTTGGTAAAGTTAGGGCACACATTAGGGTGTATATTAGGTTACTTTGGGGTACACGTTTGAGTGAGTTTAAGAGTACTTGCATGGTTTTGAATAAGTGTTAGGGTGCTTGTTAGGATATGAGTTATCATTTGGAGTATATGTTAGGAAACGGTATGTGTTGTGCACGTGTTAGAGTACACATGATTTGAAGTACACATGACTTGAAGTACACATGCCTTGAAGTACACATGAGATTACGTTGTAAGATATGTGCACATGTTTAGAGTGTGTGAGTACATGTTTGAGTATGTGTTGGGGTTACAGTTATGGTTTGGGTTAGGCAACATGTTAGGATGTGTGTTGGCATAAGTTTAGGGTACTTCTTAGGGTATATGTAAGGTTTACAGTACGTGACAGTGGTTAAGGTACATGTTATGTTTAGGTTACATGTCAGAGTATCTTTTAATTTCTATCTTAGGGTATACATTAGAGTGTTTGGGGTACATGCTAGGGTACATTTAAGAGTACCTGTTTTGTTCAAAATTCATGTAAGAATAATTGTTACCATACATGTTAGTATCTTGAGTATATGTTATAATATGTGTTAGGGTAAGGGTAAAATTTTAGTAGGTAGCAGGTTTGTGTTAGAGGTCGGGTATGTGTGAGGGTTTAGGTATGTCATGGTTTAGGTTTTAGGTATGTTTGGTAGGATTATGGTATATATTAAGACCACATGTTAGGGTATTGTTAAGACACATTGTTGTTTGGGTGTATGTAAGGGTGCGTGTATGGTTTAGACTGCGTTAGGGTAATTGTTACTGTACGTTAGTAATTAGGGTACATGTTAGGGTTAGAGTATGTGTTAGGATACATGTTAGGGTTAAGTTATGGGTTAGGGAACATGTTAGAGTATATTGGGGGGGTACATCTTAGGGTACATGTGTGGTTTGCTGCACGTGTTCAGGTATGTGTTAGGGTTTGGGTACATGTTAGGGTTCAGGTACGTGTAAGGGTTAGCACATATGTTAGGGTATTTCTTAGGGCTATGATTTGAGTTACGGCATGTTTGAGGCACATGTTAGTGTTCAGGATTCCAAACCTGTATGGTTTAGAGTGTATGTTAGGCCACTCCCATGGCCTCAGCTGTTGTGGGGTTGGTTTGCTCAGAGTCCTTGCCCTACCCTGCTCAATGGTGTGGGCCCTGCTATGCCCAACTTTGGGGGAGACTGGAGACTGGAATGAGCAGTCAGCTGTGCTTTCACTCTGTTCACACACCTGCCATGCATACACATATGAGGGTATGGGTGGGGGTTGAGTGCTATGTATCTCTGTGTGAAAATTGGACCCAGCTTAAGCAGGTTTGATGAAAGAAGGCCATCTACCTCCAAGCATGCAGGTAAGTCTGTTAAGTATCAGGGTGTGGGTGGGGTTGGGATTAGGTTAAGAAACTTGGGTTGCCAGGAGTCTGGGGTGGTGACAATAGGGGCTAGTGTTACTAGGGCTACTGTTGTTAGGATTGGTCAGGTTTGGGTTTGGGTTCAAGTATAGGGTTGTTTGTTTATATTAATGGTAGGTTCAAGTTTTGCTTAGGGTACCTGTACCCTTAACATATACACTAAGCCACTCACCAATCTTAGGCCTAACCCGAAGCCATTTGCCAACTCAAATGCGTACAATAATGGTATACTTAATACACTCAGCATCCCTAACCCGTCCCCCAGAGCTAGAGGAGGAATAGGGTTAAGCACTTGGGTTGTTGAGAAATAGGGTAAAGGAATAGGATTGTCAGTGGTCAGGGGTGATGTTAATGTTTAGGGTTGTTAGGGCTACTGTTTTTAAGGTTGGTATGATTGAGGTTATATTTCAATTGTAGGGTTTTTGATGTTATGGGTATAGTTAGGGTTCATGTTAGGGTACTGACTATGTTAGAGTACTTGTTATCATCCATGTTAGTGGTTAGAGTACATGTTAGGGTTAGGACATGAATGTGTTATGGTATGTGTTAGGGTACATGTAAGAGTACCTGTACGGTTTAGAGGATGTGTTAGCATAATTTTTACCTTATATGTTAGGATTTAGAGTATATGTTAGGATATGTGTTAGGATGCGTGTTAGGGTTAGGGTATATGTTAGTGTTAGAAAATATGCTAGGATTTGAGTTAATGTTAAGGCACGTGTTCGGATATGCATTGGGGTACATTAGGGGACAGGTTAGAGTGCATGTTAGGTTTAGAGTACTTGTTAAATATGTGAAGAGTGAGGCTATGTGTTAGGGTTAAGTTACGTGTTGGGGTTAGGGCACATATGAGGGTACAGTTTAGGATTAAGCCGTGTGTTTGGTATGGTTCTGTAAATATGAGGTACTTGTTAGGGTGCATGTGAGGTACAGTACGTGGTCGTGGTCAAGATATGTGTTGTGGTTAGGATATGTCTTAGGATATTTGTTAGAGTTTGCCTTAGGGTTAGAGTATATGTTAATGTATATGTTTGGGTACTTGTTAGGGTGCATGTAAAGTTTGGAGCACATGGTAGTGTTAGGGTACAGATTAGGACACACATTATGGTTTGGGGGTATATGGTTAGGCTTTGGCTAGGTATATGTTAGGGTAATGTGCCTGTTCAGAGTATATATGAGGGTACTTGCTATGGTATATTGTAGTGTTTAGAACATGTTAGGATATGCATTAGGGTAGGATGTATTAGGGTATGAGGATTTGGGGTACATGTAAGAGTACCTGCATGGTTTAGAGTACTTGTTAGGGTACTTGCTAGGGTGCATTAGTGTTTAGAGTACATGCTAGGGTTCATATTAGGGTACATGTATGTTTAAGAGTACCTGTTAGTGTTCTTGTTAGGCTGTTAATACTTTGAGTATGCGTTTGGGTTCAGGTTAGACTGTATGGTAGAGTTAAGGCACATGGTAGGGTGTGGGTTAGAGTTGTTGTTTTGGTTAAGGTTAGCACACCTGTTAGGGTATATTAAGGTATATGTATGATAAGAGTACATGTTAGTGACTTCTATTAGGGCACAAGTTAGGAAACATGTAAGGATCCTTGCAGAGTTAAAGTTCATGTTGGGGTACCAGTTGGGATAATTGTTAATGTTTAGAATACATGTTTAGGGTATGTATTAGGGTTATGGTACTTGTTAGGTTACGTGTTAGAGTATGTGGTAAGGTTTGTGGGGTAGGGTATGTATGTTAGGCTTTGGATGAGGGTGTGTGTTAGGGTATGTATTAAGGTACATTGGTGGTACATATTAAGGTGCATGTAAGGGTACCTGTATGGTTTAGAGCATTGGTAGGGTAATTGTTACTGTATGTCTTAGTGATTAGGGTATTTGCTAGGATAGATGTTAGGGTTCTATGTTAAAGGGTATGTTTTAGGTTTAAGCTGTCTGTTAGTGTTTGAGTACATTTAGGGGTACATGTTAGTGTGCATGTAAGGATACTTGTGTGGTTTACAGTACATGTTCAGGTAGTTGTTAGGGTTTGAGTACATGTTAGGGCATATGTTACTGTTAAGGTATGTGTTAGATTGTCACATGTGTTAGGGTATCTCTTAAGGTTATTATTTGGGTTAGAGTTAGGGCATGTTTGAAGTACTTGTTGGTGTTCATGATTCCAGACCTGTAGATTTACAGTGTGTGTCCAGTCAGTCCAATGGCCTTCAGCAGTCATGGGGTTTTACTCAGAGTCCTTGCCCTGTTGTGCTTGAAGGCGTGGATCCTGTTAGGCCTAACTTTGGGTGAGACAGGAGATTCGAATGAATGGTCATCTGTGCTTTCACTCTGTTGACGCACCTTCCATGTGAGGATATGGTTGGGGATTGCATGCTATGTTTCTCTGGAAACTTTGGTCCACCTTAAACAGGTTTTGTTTGGGTGATGGTATGTGTTAGGGCATATGTTAGGGTATGTGTAACAGTTAGGGTACTTGACAGGGAATTTGTTAGTGTTAATAGTATGTATTAGGGTTAGGGCACCTGTTAGGTATGTATTAGGGCACAAGTTATGGTACGGGTAAGCATACTTCATAGGGGAATTGTTAAGGTACATGTTAGGGTTTGGGCACACATTAGGCTATGTGATAGAGTACATGTTAGGTGTATATAAGGATACCTGTTAGGGTATATTAGGGTGCATGTTAAGTACATGTTAGGATTAAGGTACAACTTGGGGTTACTGCATATGTGAGGAACATGTAAGGGTATATGTATGGGTACTTGCACATTTTAGAGTATGTATTAGGGTACTTTTGACAGTATGTAAGTGGTTAGGGTACATGTTATTGTATCTGTTAAGGTCAGGGTTTTTGTTTTGGTTAGAGTATGTTAGTGTACATTCAGGGTACAAGTAAGGGTTACCTGTGTGGGTTATAGAGTACGTGTTAAGGTACTTGTTACCATGTGTGTTAGTGTGTGGAGCATGTTTAGTGTGTTAGAGTGAAAATACTATTGGAGAATCTGATAGGGTTAAGATATGTGTTAAAGTTAAGACACATTAGGATTTATATTACTTTGGGGGTACATGTTACAGTGTTTGTAAGGGTACTTGTATGGTTTACAGTATGTACTTGGGTACTTGTTAGGATATGAGTTAGTGTTTTGAGTACATGTTAGGAATCATTTTAGGGCATTTGTGGTACACATGTTATTGTACATATAATACATGTGTGACTTGAAGTACATGTTAGAGTACTTGTTAGGGCATGTGTTAGATTTAAGGTACATGTTAGGGTTACATTTATGGTTTGGGTTAGGCAACATATTAGGATGTGTGTTGGTATAAGTGTAGGGTACTTGTTATGGGTGTAAGATTTAGAGTATGTAATAGTGATTAGAATGTGTGCTATGGTTAGAGTATATGTTAGGGTATCTGCTAAGGTTTATGTTATGGTTGGGGCATACGTTAGTATATGCTTGTGGTACATGGCAGGGTCCATGTAAGAGTAATCGTTACAATACATGTTAGTGTTTAGAGTATATATTATGGTGTATATTATGATAAGAATAAGGTTTATGGTACACTGCTGGTTTGTGTTAGTCTTAGGGTGTGTTAGGGTTAAGGTATGTGTTAGGGTATATAATAAGGGCACAGGTTAGGGTATGTGTTAATACACAAAAGAAGTAGATGTTTGGGTATATGTAAGGGTGGCTGTAAGGTTGAGAGTTAGGGTAATTGTTCCTGTATGTGTTAGAGATTAGTGTTCAAGTTAGGGTTAGAGTATGTGTTAGGGCACATGTTAGAGTGCATTTGGGGTACATGTTAGGGTATACGTAGGGATACTTGTGTGGTTTACAGTATATGTTCAGGTATGTGTTCAGGGTTCTAGTACATGTTAGGATTAAGGTATGTATAAGGGTTAGCACACATGTCAGGGTATCTCTTAGGGTTATGATTTGGGTTAGAATTAAGGCATGTTTGAGGCACATGTCAGTGTTCAGGATTCCAAACCTGTATGGTTTAGAGTGTATGTTAGGCCACTCCCATGGCCTCAGCAGTTGTGGGGTTGGTTTGCTCAGAGTTCTTGCCCTATCCTGCTCTATGGTGTGGGCCCTTGGGGGAGACTGGAGGCTGGAATGAGCAATCAGCTTTGCTTTCACTCTGTTTACACACCTGCCATGCATGCACATGTGAGGATATGGGTGGGTATTGTGTGCTATGTATCTCTGTGGAAATTGGACCCAGCTTAAGCAGGTTTGATGAAAGAAGACCATCTACCTCCAAGGATGCAGGTAAGTCTGGTAAGTATCAGGGTATGGGTGGGGTTGGGATTTAGGTTAAGATGCATGTAAGGGTACCCATATGGTTTGGAGTATGTGTTAGCATACTTTTTACCTAACAACTTAGGATTTAGAGTACATGTTAGAGTATGTGTATAGAATGTTAGGTTTAGGATTTGAGTTAAGGTTAGGGCATGTGTTAGGATATACATTGGAGTATGTTAAGGGACATGTTAGAGTGCTTGTAAGGTTTAGAGTGTGTGTTTAGGTACTTGTCGCTGTACATGTTAGGGTGTGTAGTAGGATTTGTGTTAATAGTGAGGCTATTCGTTAGGTTATTTGTTAGGGTTAGGGCTTGTGTGAGGGCACAGGTTAGGGTTAAGCTACGTGTAATGGTATTGTTTGTTACATACGATGTACTCATTAGGGTACATGTGAGGTTTAGAGTATGTGGTAGTGGTTAAGATTTCTGTTGTATAAAACAGCTAGAAAAACAAGAAAAAATGGAACCTAAAGTTACTAGACAGAGCCAGATAACCAAATTAAGAGCAGAGATTAACCAATTAGAAAACCAGAAAATTATAGCCCAAATTAACCAAACAAAAAGCTGGTTCTTTGAAAAAATAAACAAAATTGATGGACCGTTGGCAAGATTAATTAAAAAAAGAAGAGAGGAAACCCACATTAACAGGATTAGGGATGCCACGGGAAAAATCACAACATGTACCCAAGATATCCTAATGGACTACTTTCAAAAGTTATACTCTCAAAAGGAAGAAAAACTGGCAGAAATGGATGCATTTTTAGAGAAATAATAAGCCAATATCCTACAACGAGATACAGGAAGTTATCAAAAGTCTTCCAACAAAAAAAAAAGCCCAGGACCAGATGGATTCACAGCAGAATTCTATAAGACCTTTAAAGAAGAACTAATACCCATACTCCTCAAGCTCTTCAGAGAAACAGAGAAGGAGGGAGCTATCCCAAACTCATTCTACGAAGCCAACATCACACTCATCCCCAAACCAGGCAAAGACCCAACCAAAAAGGAGAATTACAGGCCAATTTCCTTGATGAACACAGATGCAGAGATCCTTAACAAGAGCTAACGGAATCCAGAAACACATAAAAAAAATCATACACTGTGACCAGGTAGGCTTCATCCCAGAGATGCAGGGATGGTTTAACATATGTAAGTCAATAAATGTAATCCAACACATCAATAGAGCCAAGGTCAAGAATCACATGATTATCGCCACAGATGCAGAAAAGGCCTTTGATAAAATTCAGCATTCATTCATGCTAAAAGCTCTGGAGAAAATAGGAATCGAAGGAACATTTCTTAAAACAATAAAAGCCATTTATGACAGACCAATAGCCAATATTATACTTAATGGGGAAAAGCTACAACCAATTCTCCTAAAATCAGGAACAAGGCAAGGATGCCCACTGTCTCCACTCCTCTTCAACATAGTCCTAGAACCCTTAGCCAGGGCAATAAGGCAAGAAAAAGACATTAAAGGGATACGCATAGGAAATATGAAGTTAAACTATCCCTTTTTGCAGACGACATGATACTATACTTTCACGATCCCAAAAACTCCATCCCCAAACTCTTAGAAATCATAAATCGCTTCGGCAAAGTAGCAGGATACAAAATAAACCCACAAAAATCAGTTGCCTTCCTGTACACTGATAATGCACAGGAAGAGAGTGAAATAAAGGGAGCAACCCCATTCACAATAACCTCCCCCAAAATAAAATATTTAGGAATTAACCTAACCAAAGATGTAAAAGAACTATTTAATGAAAACTATAAAAATTAAAAGAAGGAAATTGCAGAAAACACTAGGAAATGGAAAGACTTCCCATGCTCTTGGATAGGCCAACTTGATATAGTGAAGATGGTAATACTGCCAAAATTAATATACAAATTCAATGCAATTCCTATTAAAATCCCAATGACGTACATCACTGAAATACAGAAAAGTCCAAAAATTCATATGGAACAACAAAAGACCTAGAATATCCAAAACAATTCTAGGGAATAAAGACAACATGGGAGGGATATCCATGCCAAACTTCAAACTCTACTACAGAGCTATAATAACAAAGACAGCATGGTACTGGCACAAAAACAGACCCAAAGACCAATGGAATAGAATAGAAGATCCAGAAATAAATCCACAGGCCTACAGCCAGCTGATATTCGACAAAGGAGCCAAAGACATACAATGGAAGAAACAGCCTCTTCAACCACAGGTGCTGGGAAAACTGGGCGGCCAAATGCAGAAAACTAAAAGTGGACCCCAGCCTATCACCATGCACCAACATCAACTCAAAATGGATTAAAGACCTTAACATTAAACCTGAATCTCTGAAACTACCGCAGGACAGAGTAGGAGAGACACTTGAACTAATAGGCACAGGAAGGAACTTCCTGAACAGAGTCCCAGGGTCACAACAAATTGGAGAGAGACTCGACAAATGGGACTACATTAAAACAAAAAGCTTCTACACAGCTAAATCTATCGCAACCAAGCTAGAAAGACAACCGACTAATTGGGAAAAAATATTTACCAGCAATATATCAGACAAGGGGTTAACATTCAGTATATACAGGGAACTCAAGAAACGAATCCCTCCCAAACCTAACAAACCAATTACTAAATGGGCAAGGGAACTAAAGAGCGACTTCTCAAATGAAGAAATAAAAATGGCAAAGAAACACATGAGGAAATGTTCATCATCCCTGGTGTTGAAGGAAATGCAAATAAAGACAACCCTGAGATACCACCTTACCCCATTCAGAATGACCCACATCTACAAATCAGCCAACGACAAATGCTGGAGGGGATGTGGAGAAAGAGGAACCCTATTACACTGCTGGTGGGAATGTACACTTATACAACCACTTTGGAAAGCAGTCTGGAAGGTCCTTAGAAAGCTAAAGATTGACTTCCCTTACAACCCAGTCATACCACTTCTAGGCATCTACCCTGAACAACAGGAACCAATATACAAGGACAGGTGCACCTCCATGTTTATTGCAGCACTGTTCACAGTAGCTAGGATATGGAAACAACCCAGATGCCCCACCACAGATGAATGGATCCAAAAATTGTGGTATCTAAACACAATAGAATATTATGCAGCCATTAGAAATGACAAAATAATGGCATTTGCAGGGAAATGGATGGAGCTAGAAGGAATCATGTTGAGCAAGGTAAGCCAAGAGCAAAGAGACAAACGGTACATGGTCTCCCTGATAAGTGGATGCTAAATCCAAAATGTTAGGTGATACGACAAAACTAACAGGACTTAAGAAACAAAGAACTCCCAGTCATCTGGTTGAACCACTACTAAATATCCCCACGCTGCTGATCACATGTACGGTGTATAACGTGAACACCGCCGTTATATGTTATAGACTTTGATAGACAATTTGCTCCAGGAAAGTTAGAATGAACTTGTGACTTTAAATGAGCATCATTCCACAATACTGTGAAATTACGGAAATTATGTAATCACTTAATCACAATTAAAAAAAAACAAAACCTCGGGGAAGGTTAGAGAAGTTAGGAAGTGTTAGAGAACAAGTTAAGAGAACTAGTTAGGGTTTAGGAACTAGTTAGGGTTTGGGAATATGTTAAGGTTAGGGTAAACAAATGTGTAGAGAACTTCTGTGTTAGGGAACATGTTAGTTTTAGAGAATTAGCACTAGAGAACTAGAGTTTGGGAAGTAGTTAGGGTTTGAGAATATTTTAAGGCTAGAGTTAACGAATGTGTTAGGGATTTCTGGAATGTGTTAGGAAACGTCAGTGTTTGAGAACTAGAGAACTAGTTAGGATTTGGGAATAGGTTAGGCTTTGGGAATATGTTAAGGTCAGGGTTACAGAAAGGATTAGAGAACTTGTTAGGGACTGTTACGGAACATGTTAGTGTTAGAGAACTAGTGCTAGAGAACTAGAGAACTAGTTAGGGATTGGGAATGGGAATGTTAGGGTTAACGAATGTGTTAGGGAACTTCTGGAATGTGTTAGGGAACATGTTAGTGTTAGAGAACTAGTTAGCATTTGAGAACTAGTAAGGGTTTGGGAACTAGAGTTTGGGAATATGTTAGGGTTAGGGTTAAATGTGTTAGGGAATTTCTGGAGCGTTTTTGGGAACATGTTAGGGTTACAGAACTAGTTAGGCTTAGAGAACTACTACGGGTTTGTAAACTAGGGTTTGGGAATATGTTAAGGTCAGGGCTACACAAAGGATTAGGGAACTTAGGCAATGTAAGGGAATATGTTAGTGATAGAGAACTATTTAGTGTTATAAAACTAGTTAGAGAACTAGTTAGGGTTTGGGAATTGGAATGTTAGTAGGGTTAACGAATGTGTTAGGGAACTTTTGGAACATTAGGGAACATGGTAGGGTTAGAGAACTAGTTAGCATTAGAGAACTAGTTAGGGTTTGGGAACTAGTTAGAGTTTGGGAATATGTTAAGGTTAGGGTTACTGTGTGTTAGGGAACTTCTGAAACGTTAGGGAAAATGTTAGTGTTAGAGAAGTAGTTAGCAATAGAAAACTAGGGTTTTGGAACTACTTAGCGTCTGGGAATATATAAAGGTTAGGGTTAATGGATGTGTTAGGAAACTTCTGGAATATGTTAGGGAACTAGTTAGACTTTGGGAATATGTTAAGGTCAGGGTTACAGAAAGGATTAGAGAACTTGTTAGTGAATGTTAGTGTTAGAGAACTATTTAGTGAGAGAACCAGTTGGAGAACTAGTTAGGGTGTGTGAATGGGAATCTTAGGAGTAGGATTAACGAATGTGTTAGGGAACTTCTGGAATGTGTTAGGAAACATGTTAGTGTTAGAGAACTAGTTATCATTAGAGAAGTAGTTAGGGTTTGGGAACTAGTTAGGGTTTGGGAATATGTTAAGGTCATGGTTACAGAAACGATTAGGGAACATTAGTGAACATGTTAGTGTTAGAGAACTAGTTAGAGAGCTAGTTAGGGTTTGCAAATGGGAATGTTATGAGTAGGATTAATGAATGTGTTAGGGAACTTCTGGAAAGTGTTAGGGCACATGTTAGTGTTATAGGACTAGTTAGCATTAGAGAACTAGTTAGGTCTGGGAACTATGGTTTGGGAATGTTAAGGTTCAGGCGAACAAATGTGTTAGGGAACTTGTGGAACATGTTAGGGAATATGTTAGTGTTAGAGAACTAGAGTTAGAGAACTGGTTAAGATTTGGGAATAGGTTAGGCTTTGGGAATATGTTAAGGTCAGGGTTACAGAAAGGATTAGGGAAATTCTTAGGGAATGTTAAGGAACATGTTAGTGATAGAGAACTAGTGTTAGAGAA